>NW_005871242.1:1741800-1792461 GCF_000147115.1 Myotis lucifugus | reverse complement strand
CCACTAAGTTTGTGGCAGCTATAGAAAACTAACACACTCTTCTGTGAATTGAAGTTAAAATAGATGCACATTTTATATTTTTAATATATTTTTATTGATTTCAGAGAGAAAGGGAGTGGGAGAAAGAGAGAGAGAGAGAGAGAGAAGAAAGAGAGATCAACCAAAGGACTTGTATGTATGCATATAAGCATAACCAATGGACACAGACAACAGGAGGTGAGGGTGAGGGTGAGGGCAGGATTGGGGGGGTGGGGGCAATGGGGGGATATGGACACATATGTAATACCTTAATCAATAAAGAAAAAAAGAAAGAAAGAGAGAAACATCAATGATGAGAGAGAATCATTGTTCAGCTGCCTCCCGCACGTCCCCTACTGGGGGTTGAGCAACCTGGGCATGTGCCCTGACTGGGAATTGAACCATGACCTCCTGGTTCATAGGTCGATGCTCAACCACTGAGCCACACTGGCCTGGAAAATAGGTGCACATTTAAAATATCTTGGTTTAAACTCTCAGAGTCATTCTGAGGTAACAAGCCATATGTGTCTTCTGCTAAACTGTTGCCTATAAGTCTGTCCATCAAAACGTCACATACTGTGTAAACACTCTCAGCAGTGTCACCTCATCTTACAGCGTGGCCCACCAGTCTTCTCTCACTTGTAAAACGCTGCATTCCACAGTCTGAGTTTCTGTGGCGATCCCATCTGACTGGAAACAAGCATCTGTAACGGCATGTGAGAGCTGTTACTGATGAAGTTACCAGAGAACTGGGCAAAAGTGTGAGTCTGAATGCTGATGGGAAAGGAAACTGGAAACCAAATTCAAATAAGTTTGAGAACAGACAGAGGAATTCAGAAGTTCATGATACAGAGGGCATAACCTTTTGTGGGATGTAATGAAGTCTGTACATTGATTGAAAATGGTATTCTTTTGATACATTTCCTAAGTGGACTTCTACTCAAGTTCACTTGCACAACTGTACTAATTGGTTCAATAGAAACAAAATTTGCAATTTTTCAACATCTTCAGAGAGAGAGAGCCTTAGGATCTAGGCGAAGATCAGGGATCTAATACCAAAGTATGTGAATGATACTTACGGCAGACCTGGTTATCAATGCCTAGTACTACGGGCTGCACCAAGGACTGTTGTCACCAAAGTAGGCGTGTGGCTATAGCATGGGTGAGCCTTAGGAACATGCTAAGTGAAAGATGTCATCACAAAAGACCACATACTATATGATTCCACTTATATAAAATGTCCAGAACAGGCAAATCTGTAGAGCCAGAAAGTAGATTGATAGTTGCCTAGAGCTGGAGGAGTTGGGGGTAAAAGGGGAGTGCCTGCAGATGGATATGGGGTTTCTTTGGGGGATGATGAACATGTTCTAAATTTGATTGTGGCTTTGTTGTACTACTCTTGAGTATACCCCAAACCATTAAATTGTATATTTTAAATAGATGAGTTGTCTGGTATGTGAATTATGTCTCCATAGAACTGCTAAAAAAAGAGTAGGTGTGTGAGGTAACTGCATGATGGAGAGCTTAACCCCCGCAATACTGGGATTTGATAAAAGCAACTTCTGAGAGTATCTTAGAGGTGTTGTAAACATCTGTTTTCTGGCATTGGAGCTGTAAGGGTCAGAGGTGCTGCCACCTTATTTCTGAAGATTATAGTTTTTGTTAGTTTTAGGGTTTGGTTTATTGAGCAGTGATTCAGTGGTCTTACTAGACAACTTCTGCTTGTGTTTGGAGATTTCCATTTTTCCTTTTCTCCCTGTTCCTGCAGGGATCATGGCTAGTTTGGTAAATGTGTGTCTGTGATGCAGTTCTGCTGCCACAGGACAGCCACGTGCACACTGGGAGGTCTTGCCACGATCCTTGACATGTGTTTTTTTAAGTCCCACTCACTACCATATAATTGCTGCACTTATAAGGCTAATAATTATAAGGCTTATGATTGTTTTCAGTATGCATTTTCATAAAATGAGAAAATGGCCTGGCAGCACCTCGAGGAGGGCAGCAGTAGGATTTTGAGATGGCTTTGAAGTATTTTCTTATTGAGGGGTTACTGTACTGTCCTGTACTCTGTGGCTCTTCCCGGCTGCATACTGAGTATAGGGCTATTGGGGAGATTCTTGCTGCGTGTACACAGAACATAGTATTGGTATAGCTTGCTCGCTGATGGCAGGACCATCTCCCAGGCTGGTGTCACCACAGCCATAGCCAGGGGCAGCTGCTTTCCCTCAGCAATCCTGGAAGCCTGCATGGAGGTGGCAGCAGCATAGTGGTGACCCCCTTGTGCTGTCTGGAACAGTCAAGGCCAGAGCCGCTGTCCCTGCTACTGCCAACGCTGCAGCCTCAGGGCCTTCCACTTTTAGTCTGTCCCCATGAGCTCCTTGGTGCTGCCTAGAGCACTAAGTCAAAGGGAGGGGTGGATCCGCAGGACTCAGGCAATCAGTTAATTATTCACAAACATTTTATTACCTCTCTTCCATTCACAAAACCTCAATTGTGCTAGTTAGTGGAGAAGAGGTTAAAGTGCACGAGGATAGACAAATTTAACTAAGAGAAGAGGAGATAACCCTATGGCCCAATGGGAAATAAGTCCTTGGTAGTTATGTGCAATGGAGGAGTTACCTGTTTAGAGGAGGGTAAGAGCCCCTTGCAGTAGGAAGACTGTAGTGCCTGTGCACCTATCAGAGCATAGACTAGAAAAGCACAGGAGTGGGACAAGTGGAGTAACCTAACTGCAGTGTCAGATGCCTAGGGTGGAGTCATGGGAGAATGGCAGGGAAGGCAGGTTGGAGCCAAGCTTCAGAGGACTTTAAATGCCAGGGGTACCTGCGTGACATGGGTGTGCCCCCAGGAGTGTTATTGGACACCTGCGAGGGGCTCGCTTCATGACAGTCCTGAAGTTGGGCATCTGTATTCCCATTTTAGAGATGAAAAAACTGAGTCAGACTAAATGGTCTGCTCAAGGTCACAGAGTTAGTAAATGGCTGGGTTGGAATTTGAAATCAGTCTGTCTTCCACCTACTATACTAGGCTTGCATTCTCTCTGGAGAGAGAAACATGAAAAAGAAGAGAAACATGAGACATGAAGAGAATGTGGTATTGACTGTTCGGTTGAGCCATATGGAAGTATCAGTTGTGCAGGTCAGAATGGTCAAGATCGCAATGTCATATGGTTCAACCTGGTGTGACAGCAGTCGGGTTCGGAGGAATGAGAAATCTCTCGGGCTGGAATGGTCAGCAGAGGTTTCAGGGAGGAGGTGGGAAGGAGCAAGGCCTCGATGTAGACTCTGGATGGATAGAAATAAGGAGAGAGAAGGGCAGGGTGAGAGGCGGGGAGGGTGGAGACCAGCCTGATGGGCTGGCAGGTGACTTGGGGATATTTACCAGTGGATATGTCTGTGGGCCCCAGGAGCCGGGAGGGGATCAAGATCCATGCTTTGGGCTCTAGGGAGACAATTCCCGATTTGACCCATGAGTTTCTCTGTGGTTGTCATTGGTTGTGCTGACCCTTCCTGTGTGTGCTCTCCCTGCAGGAAACAGGTGAGCAGATCGCTATCAAGCAGTGCCGGCAGGAGCTCAGCCCCCGGAATCGAGAGCGGTGGTGCCTGGAGATCCAGATCATGAGAAGGTGAGGTCGGAGCACCAGTACACCGAGCCACTTTGACAGAGCTGCCCCTGGGGAAGATTGGGGGCGGGGAACGGGGGTGTCAAGGGTACTTCAGGAGCTGAGGGACCATGGGACATTGAGATGAAATCTGGAGGGTGCCAGCTGAACTTTGGGATCTGGAGCAACAGCCCCACCTGCTGCATATCTCAGTCCCTCAATCAGAATACCAGCCAGACTGTCCAGGTAAATGACTTGCAGAGCAGTGGTGGTTAGCGTCCAACACTGGGCCGTGTCAGGGGCTTCTGGTCAGTTTCATTTGTTATATTAAGGACTTTAAAATAGTTATCCCAGTGAATTTCCCTTTGTCAGCAAAAATCCTTTTCCCCCTATATTTCCAATTCCAAGGTGGCATGTGACTCCACTGCTGTGAACCTATTGCTGATATATATTCCTCCAGTGTGGAGACACGGCCTGTCAGTCCCTAGATGGATGCTGTCCTCCCAGCAGCCTCATTAAACAGGTGCCTCCTCATGAACCTCTTAAAAAGGGAGGCGTCACCTTGTCCGCGTGCACATACACGCACCCGGGCGCACACACGCCATCGCCACCCGAGTGGCATGAGATTGGAAATCCCCTCTACTTTCTCTGCTTTTAGAAGCAGTTTCGAAGTACAATGAGGACTTGATATGGGGCACTCAAAAGAAAGTTAAGGTATACTGATGCAGTCGCTGAGCTCTTGAGTTCATGGTGCTGACAGTAGACCTGGGTGGATGCTAACTGACCGGGCACTGGGTTGAGTCGCCGGTTCCTGACCTCTGTCTTCCTACTTACTCCCGAGGGCACTTGGCTATTCAGGCCTTTGTTAGAAGGCGAGCTTCGATGAGACATGGGCAGAGTGGGGAATGGGTTTGAGCCAACGCTTGGGTTCCTCCCTCACTGGTTTCTCCTCCTCCTTAGGCTCAACCACCCCAATGTGGTGGCTGCCCGGGATGTCCCCGAGGGGATGCAGAATTTGGCTCCCAATGACTTGCCCCTGCTGGCCATGGAGTACTGCCAAGGAGGGGATCTCCGAAAGGTGAGGCTTCCCGGGTGGCAGGCACAGCCTGTCCGGGCGGGAGCAGTGGGGAGACCTTTCACCTCTTTCATCATCAGGAAGCTCAGGGAGCCCTGGTGACTTCAGCGGTATTGCTTTTCCTTCTCAAATCCCCCGTCCCTGCCCCGTGTGGGGTGTGAATCAGAGGCTCTTACGAGAAAGTCAGGGAAGGGCTCACTGTACGTTCTGCACAGCGATTACTGAAATGACAAGGAAGCAATCGCCAGGTCTTCAGGACGGGGAAAGACTGGACACCTTCCAAAGCAAACTTTCCCTCCCTCGGCACGTCAGGGCCACTTCAGTCCCGCATGTCAGCATCACTGCTGTCCTTATTAGGAGGGATTGCTCCCACAGACGTGGCAGCAGTGCCCTCAGGGTCCCAGAGCGGAGCAGGAAGGGGCCTGGCTCAGTAGTCAGGAAACCCGGCTGGGGTTCCAGAGCCACCACTGACTCACCTTCTGGGCTCTGCTTTCTTCCTTCTCACATTAGCTTCTCTTTACTAGAACGTGCACTTCAGGGTGGGTGATGGCAGCTCTCCCTCATCTCGGGGACAGTGGTGTGTGTCCACCTCCCCCATGTTCTCTAAAACAGCATCACACAACTTGCTTTTACACATTGCCTCGATTAACAACCCTGTGACATTGGTTAAACAGTTACGATTCCCGTGGAAAGGGTGGATATCACAGCCCAGAGAGGTTAGGTGGTGATAACCCTCACAGCTGCAGTGGCAGAGCTTGGCACAGCCTGCGCCAACCCACATGCAGGCCACCTCTCCACCTGTGAAGCTGAATTTTGCCATATAGCAGAGGAGAACTGAAAGCTCTGAACAAAACACTTGCTTTGTATTGAAACGTCCCTGTTAGTGCACGTGTCCCTCAGCTCTTCACTCTAGAGCAGGGGTGGAGAACGTCCGGCCTAACAGCCGTATAAGGCCCATGAAATCATGTGGTCTGGTCTTGCCAAGGCATTAAGAGTGAGTTAATTAAATGTTTGACCAAATATAGCAGGCTAATTAAAACAAAAAATTTTTTGTTAATCCCCACCTGAGGATATTTTTCCATTGATTTTTTAAAAATTTTTTTTAGAGAGAGTGGAAGTGAGGGGAAAGACAGAGAGAGAGAAATGTCAGTGTGAGAGAGACACATCAATTGGTTGCTTCCCGCACGCAGGGATTGAGCCTGCAACCCAGGTACATGCCACCCTTTCAGTCGCAGGCCGATGCTGTAGCCACTGAACCAACGTGCCATCCTTCAGTCCACAGGCCGAAGCTCTATCCACTGAGCCAAACTGCCTAGGGCTAGCAGGCTAATTTTTAAGTTGATCATTTTGTATGGCCCTCGAATGATGTTATAAATATCCAAATGGCCCTTGGCAGAAAAAAGGTTCCGCACCCCTGCTCTAGAAGGAGGCCCACGAGGGGGATGCCCAGGCAATTCTTCTGTCTTCACATGGCAGTTTCCTGGACCCAGCATCATGTGCTGTTCTCATTACTCTTTGGGCCCCTTCCGCCTCCTTTTTTACAAGGAAACTTTCCGTGAAGGTTGATCCGCCCCAGTAGCTTTCTCCACCCCGGGAGGTGGGCGCATCCTGGGAGTGTCACAGCAGGATGTGAGCACAGTCGCTGGCAAGACCGCAGGCAGGGCACTGATAACAGATGAGAAATGGGGAACGTGACAAAGCTTCGATTTTTCCTCTTTATTTTCCTAACCTTTGACAGTCATCTGATTAGTAACTGCAGTTATTTGAGGAGATAAAGCCATGTTGTAGCTGAGCAGATGGTTCTTTGAGGGCAATGTAGGAGGTAGGTGGGATGTGACCAGATTGTGGAGGGCTGGGCACAGGACTTCAGACTTGCTCTTGTAGGCGGCAAAGAGCCGGTCAGCCAGGGAAGAAGGCACGCACATCCGCGTGATTGGCCTGGCGTGGGCGCAGGGTGCTCTTGGGAAGCAGGAAGTGATTGCAGCCTAACGGGCCTCTGTCCATGTTGTTACCCACAGGGTGGGGGTGGGAGAACTTGGAGGACGGTGCTGCTGCCCAGAGTGATGGGGTTCTCTGTTTCTCCAGATGAGGTGGCCTGTCTTTCCCTCCTCTAAAAAGTTCAAAATCTACACCCTGGTCATAGCGAGACAAGCGTGGCCAGCACACGAGCAAGTGTAAAAGCCAGAACAGATTGAAAGAGTGAAGTCCGTATGCCCTGCTCGGGAAACAGGCTCTTGAACGTTCATGGTTAGAAGTGTTAGTCAGTGACTGTAAACATCAATTGGGAAGTTTTGTCTCCACTGTCTTCATTTGAGGCCAATTTCCAGTAGTATATTGGGCCCCTCAATAAGCCGAGAGGGCCAGGAGGGCAAAGGGGTTAAGTGTTTGGGCTCAAGCCTCAGATACACATGGCTTCATATTCCAGCTCTGCCCTGGAATGGCTGTGTGAGCACACAGATCGCTGACCTCCTCCAGTCTCAGGTTCCTCACCTACGAAATGGAAATTCCACCAGTACTTCCCTCAGTGGCAGTGGGGAGGATGCAATGAGGCATGGCAGGTAAAGCTTTACCTGGCTTATCTGTGCAGAGGTTAGCCCAGTGCCAGGCACGTAGTAAGTGCTCATTAAATATTCCCTCCTGTCATCATCACCCCGCTGGCAAGGCAATGTTGGGAAGTGATCAGAGGGTGGTTTTTAGCGAGAGCCTTCCACCCTGCCTTTTGTGGGACGGTCAGGCGCAGTGGACCAATTGTGGTTGAGCTTAGACTCTGGCCTGTCTCCCTCAAAATTGCAGCGCAGGTGAGACTGAAAATCCCTCATCTTAGAATGACTCAGAGGCGCCTCAGCTACACGTAAGTGAGCGCTTCTGGGAGTTCTCAGACTTCCTCCTTCTCCGCCTCGGACCAGTTCCTGCCAGTCCTGCTGCCCCGGCTGCCCATCAGCCCAGGTTCCCAAAGCCCAGGGCCAGGGTCTGCACTCACATGACTGGTAAAAGCCCCTTGGGGACTTATTGGTGGTTGATGACCAGTCAGCCTGACACTTCTTTTCATCTTCTTGACAGTATCTGAACCAGTTTGAGAACTGCTGTGGCCTACGGGAAGGAGCCATCCTCACCTTGCTGAGTGACATTGGTAAATCCCAGACCTGGAAAGCAGGTCAAGCCCTCCAGGGAGAGTGTGTGGTGCCCCTGTGAGTCCTTGTGGAGCACAGCGGAGATATTTTGATCTTTACAGAGGGTTGAGGTGTGACAGACAGACAGCGTGGGGAGGTCAACAAGGGGCTAGTCAGGCAGGCGCTGAACTCAAATAGATTTCCCTTCCTTCCGGACTAAGTCATGAAGTGAATTATGATGCATATAGAGTAACAGATTTCCTTTCCCATTACAAATCTCCCCTCCCTACTTTCCTGGTATGGCCAGCGATGGAGCAGGTTGTCACTTGAATGAATCTCATCCCTTCGCGATGACTTTTTCCACTTCCACATTGGCAGCTCTTTTGCCAACCCCAGGCATAGGAAAAACCGCCCTTGTTTAATCCTTTGGTACTGGTGGTGTCCTCAGATGAGGGTATCGGTGGCACTCTCTGAGAAGACAAGGTTGGCTTCGGGGAGAAGAGTGACCACAGACTGCAGAGGTCAGAAGCAATGCCAAGTTGACTGAGATCTAGAGTTATCCAGAGTTTATCACTGAGTGTTGCCCTGAGATTTGGGGAATGATACACCATTTTCATCCCTTTCTCACTGAAACATTTTTAAAGCTGTATTTTGTTTGCTCACACTTTATTTTATAGAAAAATACCAAACATACAGAAAAGTTGAAAGAGCAATCCAGTGAAACCCACATACCTGTTACCTAGATTCACCAGTTGTTACCATTTTGCCACAAGCTGTCTTCTTCTAAGTCTTGGCCTGCAAGTCTAGGTAACTTCCAGTCTCTAAGACACTTTGCCTTGCTGCTGTGGGTCTGCCTCTTCCTTACTCAATGCCACTTTATACAAATATATATATTAAAAGCATAATATGCTAATTAGACTGGACAGCTGAACGACCTTCCAGATGTCATTCCAGACGTCTTTCCAGACGAAGCCATGGTGGCAGAGGCAGAGGCAGAGGCAGTTAGGGGTGATCAGGCAGGCAGGCAGGGTGGTTAGGGATGATCCGGCAGACAGGCGAGCAGTTAGGGGTGATCAGGCAGGCAGGTGAGTGGTTAGGAGCAATCAGGCAGGCAGGCAGAGTGTTTGGGGTGATCAGGAAGGCAGGCGAGCGGTTAGGGGCAATCAGGCAAGCAGACAAGTGGTTAGGGGTCATCAGGCAGGCAGGTGAGTGGTTAGGGGTGATCAGGCAGGCAAACAGGCGAGCGGTTAGGAGCCAGCGGACCCAAATTGCAAGAGGGATGTCTGACTGCCAGGTTAGGCCCGATCCCTGCATAGCAAATCTGTTCATCCTATAAACTTCTGCTTGATGTCACTGCTTTTAGGAAATCTGACCCCAAGAAGTGAGTCAAGTGCTGTTCCTATGTTTTGCTATGGCATTTTCTGCTCAGCCACATTCTAGGTCAGGGGTAGGCAAACTTTTTGACTCAAGGGCCACAATGGGTTCTTAAACTGGACCGGAGGGCCGGAACAAAAGAATGGATGGAGTGTTTGTGTGAACTAATATAAATTCAAAGTAAACATCATTACATAAAAGGGTACGGTCTTTTTTTTTTTTTAGTTTTATTCATTTCAAACGGGCCGGATCCGGCCTGCGGGCCGTAGTTCGCCCACGGCTGTTCTAGGTCCTATCTCCACTGAAATCTGATTCACCTGTCTCCCCCACTGGACTGTAAACTCCTCAAGGGATCAGGCCTAAACTGGCAGTCGGACATCCTCTGAGGGGTCCCGGATTGCGAGAGGGTGCAGGCTGGGCTTAGGGACCACCTCCTCGTGCACGAATTTTGTGCACCGGGCCTCTTAAGATTGATCTTTAGATTGATTTTAGAGAGAGAGGAAGGGAGAGAGAAAGAAACATACGAGAGTGAAACATTGATTGGCCGCCTGCTGCACACCCCTACCAGGGATCTAGTCCACAACCTGGGCATGTGCCTTGACTGGGAATCTAACAGGCAACCTTTTGGTGCATAGGATGATGCCCAATTGACTGAGCCACACTGGTTGGGCACTCTATGCCACTTTTGATGGAAGGTGGGCAAGAAGGAAATGAAATGGGGCAAAGTTAAACAATGACATATTTAAGATTAAGATCCAAACAATCTGACAGAAAATTCCATCTCCTTCTCTACCCTGTGCCTTTATCTTTTGAATAGAGTTCACAATAAGGCCAATTTGACATTGCACCAATTTGATCTGACTGGGGTGGGCATCCACCACTGGCCAGACTGATTCCTTCATGCATTGGCCCCTGTGGGTCTCCTGGAAGGGTCCTGTCTACCTAGAGAGTCTAGTCTGTAGGTCGAGAATCTCACCTGTTTCTTTGACACCTGGCTACATGGCTCGCCCATCTACATTCTGCTCAGACATTTACTTGATTGTATCTTCCCCAGTGGCCAGATCATTAATTTATTCTCTGTTGAGTTGGGTTGAAAGCAGGTTAATAGGTTGGGGAATATTTTGCTCTTTATGGGCAACTTTTATTTGGTTTCTCCCTGGTTAGGGCTTCAAGTCATTTCCTAAAATGTTATCCTTGCCAATATTTTTCTTTCACTCATTGTGCATTCACCAAATAGCTATTAAGAAAGTCTTAAATTATTGGCATAGGCACGCATAACTGTTTACTTCCTCATATAACATTTTACTTCCTCAAGCGATTCTCTAGTGATATTAATAGAAATTCTTTTGGTTGTATATCCATTTACCACTGACTTGTGGAGTAGCTTTCGTATTATTTATTACCTGTTCAAGTTGTACGTGTGTGTTTAAGTTACATGTAAATCAGAATAACCAAGCGGTAAACTCCAAAGGACTTAGGTTGTTGTTCAGTTCACTTAAAGGTGAATGAATATTAAAATTCTTTAGGTCTCTGATTCCCTATCTTTCCTCTCCATGACCCCAAATTGGAGTTAATGAGGTGTTGAAGTAGTAGTACATGAGAATTAAATTCTCAAAGGTGAAGACTGTAGTCATTGCTATGACTTATCTAGCAGCCTCTCTATAAATATTTGTCAAATGAGTGAAATAAATCCCAAGAGAAATTAAAATAAGTAAGGACCCATTAAAAAGATAGCTACCCACGTATATGTAACACTCCCAGGTCAAATACCAGCTCTTCCACTTATTGGCAGTGTGACCTTAAGCATGCTACTTAATTTTTTAAGAACATCAGTTTTGCCGAAACCGGTTTGGCTCAGTGGATAGAGCGTCGGCCTGCGGACTGAAAGGTCCCAGGTTCGATTCCAGTCAAAGGGCATGTACCTGGGTTGCGGGCACATCCCCCGTAGGAGATGTGCAGGAGGCAGCTGATCGATGTTTCTCTCTCATCGATGTTTCTAACTCTCTATCTCTCTCCCTTCCTCTCTGTAAAAAATCAATAAAATATATTAAAAAAAAAGAACATCAGTTTTATTAGCTGTGAAATGGGATCATTACTTCCCTTATTAGAATTGTTATGAGGATAAAATAAGATGATGTACATAAAGCTTCTAGCAGAATTGCAGTCACCAAGTGTTAGTTTCTTTCTCATTTCCTTTCCCCTCTGGATTTGGGTTTAGAGCATTTCTTTTCTTTTTTTTATTTTTTATATTTTTATTGATTTTTTACAGAGAGGAAGGGAGAGGGATAGAGAGTTAGAAACATTGATGAGAGAGAAACATCAATTAGCTGCCTCCTGAACACCCCCCCATTGGGGATGTGCCTGCAACCAAGGTACATGCCCTTGACCGGAATCGAACCTGGGACCCTTCAGTCTGCAGGCTGACGTTCTATCCGCTGAGCCAAACTGGTTAGGGCTAGAGCATTTCTTTTGAACATCTTTCTTCACCCTAATATGGATGTTGACCTGGGATTGGGATCCAGTGAGCCTGGTAGGAGGTTGTCTTTGAAACTTCTCTTCCTCAGACCCATTCCTATCTCAGCCAGTTTTTGTAAGCAATTACCTCCCCTGTCTTTGTTGTGGTGATGGAGGTGGCTGATAACATTGTATTTTACTTTTATTCCCATTCCTGATTTGTGTATTCATCAAATTTATTTCTTTTGCAAGGGTGTTTTGTCACTGAGCCAGAGGTCAAAAGTTTTTCTTGGAGCTCATCTCACTTAACTGTTCTGTATTCTGAAACATTTCCTGAGCATATTTTGTTCTAGTTTGTTTCAAGCGCTGGCGCCATGTTCCCTTTGTTGGAGTTGCCACTTCTGTTCTCTGCCAGGTTGACTTCCGATAACCGGCAGAGCCACACCCTTGACTGCTGGGTCGAGATTCATTGCCTTCTCTTCTGGGTTACACCTGTGTAGCCCCCCCACCCCCATATCTTCTGTGCCACTCACCTCCCAGAGATGCCCACTCAGAGCAGCACCAAGATAACAGACACAGGTAGGATTTTCCCAGTGAACTTTCAGTTGCCCCAGAAGATACTGCAGTGTACATGTGAGAAAAGGAGCAGGTGCCTGGCGAGCACATGGTGAGCCCTATTTCCTCTGCCAGGACAGGCCAGTTAGACCATTGTTCTCTGCTGGTAAGAGATCCGGAGACAGGTGCAGGGGCAGCTAGGAATTATTTGTCTTCCCACGAATATGATCCTAAAATAGCTTAAGAAGGTTGTGTCTAAGTGGACTCTATTGAAGCAGTCTTGCTCATTATCCTTTGGAAAACATTGGCGTGTATTTCCTCCTGTCAGTAGAGGAGCAGACTCCTGAGCACTCAGGATTGAGGCACAGATGGGAGTCCCATGTCTCCGCTCTCTGAGGGGTGGGGACCTACCACGCGGGCCAGCTGGGCGGGCCAGTTGTGCGTTTGCCAGGGTCTCACCCAGTTTCAGATCTGACTCGGTCTTCCTCAGTTCTCCGGGCGGCTGGTTTACGGTGGGGACTGGCCATCCTGTCCTCTGAGCCTTCAGGAACGTCACTCCCTGTTTTTGTGCTTCTTTCTCTGAGTCGCCATCTCTGTCCTCATTGGAACTGCTCTCAGCAGGCACCTAGTACTGCAACACTGAAGAGCAGACAGGGTTTCAAAGAGGACACAGGGCTTGAGGGAACAGAGCTGTCATTATGGAAATCAGAAAATTGGGCTCTTCATTTCGTGTTTCTCTAATTGTGGAATCATAACAAAAGAGGATCACCTGATCTCAGAAATGCAGATCATCTGTATATAAAGTATGTTGGAAAGCACAAATACCCAGGTTAATGAGTATCTATATATATGTAAAAGCCCAGCAACCGAACATCGGAACGACCAGAACGACTGGTCGACCAGTCACTATGATGCAAATATTCCTGTCTATTCAACAGCTCAATGCAGGAGCTGCTCCCTGGTGGTCAGTACGTTCCCACAGTGGGAACACCACTTGGCTGACCTGGATGAGCAGCTGCTCCTGCAGCGGGAGAAGCCGCTAGCAGGCCCAGGGTGAGGCCGAGTCTCAGCACCTATCAAATACCTGAGACAATCCAGACTCTGGCCTGACCAGCTGATGCAGGCTCTCTAAGGTGTGTTCTGGAAAGAGTGCAGGGAGCTGGCATAGGGGGATGGCAAGAGGGGACATGACTGTCTATACTAATAAAAGGGTAATATGCTAATTAGACCGGGTCGACCGGACATCTTTTGGTTGTCCTGCCTTCCTTCCGGACAAAGCCACCGTGGCGGGGGCCGAGGCAGAGGCAGTTAGGGGCGATCAGGCTGGCAGGCGGGAGCAGTTAGGAGCGATCAGGTCGGCAGGGGGGAGCAGTTAGGGGCGATCAGGCTGGAAGTGGAGGGCAATTAGGGGCGATCAGGCCGGCAGGTAGGTGAGCAGTTAGGAGCCAGTGGTCCTGGATTGTGAGAGGGATGTCCCAGATTGGAGAGGGTGCAGGCCGGGCTGAGGGACCCCGCCCCACCCCCAGGCACAAATTTCGTGCACCGGGCCTCTAGTAATAATAATAAATGAGAAGACAATTATCTGTCAGTTCTGGCTTCTCCTCTTTCCCAGCTCTATCTCCTTGTGTGAGGACCTTTTTTAGTCTACTTATATTACTGTTTCCACTTTATGGAAAACTATGGTAACTTTCTGGGCCTACAAAAAAATTTTTTTTAAATAAAAGAGGGACTTGAGCTAGGTGACCTTAGAGAAGGTCCCTTCTAACTTTAAATATTCCATTTTCATTACTCAGGTAGCTGATTTTCAGAATGGTTGCCCCAGAATGTCTTTATTTTAAATGTTTTTATTGATTTTAGAGAGAGAGGAAGGGGGAGGGAGAGAGAAGCATCAATCGGCTGCCTCCTGCATGCCTCCTACTGGGAATTGAGCCTTCAACCCAGGCATGTGCTCTGACCAGAATTGAACCAGAGACCTTTCCAGGCATTGGATGGCTCTCAACCAACTGAGCCACACTGGTCCGGGCACCCCAGAAAGTCTTGATGTTCACTCCATTATTCCATCCTGACTGCTTCCTACAGTTTCTCTCCCCTCTCCCTTACTGCATCATCTTTTGCCCAGAGCTTTGCTTGATGCATTCTTTTATTTCTGCTCCATCCTATTTGTCCCTGGACTGACCACCCACTACTTCCCAATATTCTGTCTGCTAGGTCATTCTCATGACATCTGTAGCAATTACATCTCCAAAATCTGCATGTTCAACTCCGACCTCTTTCTTGCGTCACTTGTCCCACCTTCCTGCCGATTTTGAATCTCCTATTGAAAAAGTGTCCAAATCCTTTCAGCCTTCCTTTGTGTTGTATATCCCACTTTCCCTTTGTGTTCCTTCTGCCTCCACTAATTGTGTCATAGGAAATTACTATAATGACCTCCTACCTCACTCCTTATCCCCATTTTATTAATCTGTCTTTCATTGGGAAAGGACACTTTCTTTATAATCCATCATTAGATCAAGGCCAAACCTCTTTTTTTTTTTTTATTCTTTTAAAAAAAATATTATAATAAGTATTACAAAGGGTATTACATATGTGTCCTTCCCCCCCCCCCCGCCTCGCCCTTGACAATCCCTGCCCTCCCTTACCCCCCAGTGTCTTATGTCCATTAGTTATGCTTATATGTATGCATACAAGTCCTTCGGTTGATCTCTTACTCCCCTCCCTCCTGTCCCCCAACCCTCCCTGGCCTTCCCACTGCAGTTTGACAATCAGTTTGAGGCAGCTCTGCTCTGTATCTATTATTGTTCAAAAGTTTGTAATGGTCTTTATTATCCATGAATGAGTGAGATCATGTGGTATTTTTCCTTCATTGACTGAAGGCCAAACCTCTTAACCTTGCATTTCTCCCAATCCACTGTAGCCAGCTTCACATGTACATGACTCTGAAATCCACTTTTCAATCCTGCTAGCCTTTGCACATGCTCCTCCTTTGAGAATGCTGCTCCTGCACCTCCCCAACAGCCCTGTGCCTTTTATCTTTTGCCCCTTCCAGGGGAACTGCCCTGATCCGTCACTCACCATGGTTCTCCCTCTCATGGCTTTCCTTTCCCCCTTTTGCCTACTCCACTCACTTGGTACTTGGCATCTCTGCTGCTGTTACATGATCTCTGCCTGTGCTTGACAATAAGGACTGGCTTCTGGGTTTGGGGCCTGTTGAACAGACTTCGTGCTGTAAGTGAAGAGAGCGCTTTCATTCACTGGCACATTTTCCACAATACCTAGCAAACAGAAGACACTTTATAAGTTACTAGTTGAATGGATGAGAGAATTATTTCTCACTTTTCTCTTAGCACTTGGCATGACTGCCTCGCCACCTTGCTGATTAGTCATAGGGACTATTTTAGCTGAGAAACCTTTAGCTGGACTAAATCTTTCTCCACACGTCCGCACTTGGCCTTTTAATGTGTTTTATTTGGAAAGACCAAGTGACACCAAAATGACTGGCACATAGTAGGAACATGGTCAATTTTTATTGAGTGAACCAACATCCTGTTGCCCTTCTTACTCACTGCTAACTTAAATCACCAATTGCTGGCTGCCTTTTCAGTCTCTTCTAATCTCTGTGTTAGCCTTTTGGTCCATTTATCTTTCCATTTTTTCTCTATGGAATGTATCCCAAACAAAAATGTTCTTAAGGGAGTTTAGTAATCCCTTTGAATTTGGAGGGTGGTAAGTAGGGACTCATGGACACAACCTTTATAAACCTGTTTTTCTACGAGGAAGTCTAGCTGGTCCTATCTGTCCCCTAACTTGTGGTTTGTAAATCTGAAAAAATATACAGGATCTGTGCTTTGGGATTCTAGGTCATCAATAAGAACTCCAGGTGTGACACACTCTTCAGTTATGTATTTGTCTACCTCATGAGCTAAGGGAAGGCTGGGGTAAATACCTGGATGCCAATCCTAACAAGGATAATAGAAGGAGGCCATCGTTTTTCTGTGGCCAGTCCTTAACTTAGACTCTCTGTATGCAGTATCTGTCCTAGGAATTCTTTTCTATAATTGAAACATGAGAAATCAACTTTTAGGCTTTGATGCCTGTGCTGTGGTTTTCAATTTTTATACGTGTGTATTATCACTATCGCTACATGTTTAGATTTTTAAATAAACTTTCAAATGCAAAAGTATTTTTCTTAACCTCAAATTCTTGTTTTCCACCTGATTTAAATCAAATGAGGTTCTCTTGGCTTCAGACAATTTTGATTCATTCTATCATGCTCCTCGGGTACTGTTTGTAAAATGTAGCACAGTCAGGCTGAACTAAGCTTTTTAAGGACTGATTCTGCCTACCAAAGTTTTGGCTCTTTCACTCAGTCCAAGAAGCTATATATAACAATACCTTAAATTTCTTTAATTTCCAACTTTTAGTTGACAGAAATATCTGAGAATAAATGACTGCCCTAAAATGAGGGTTAACGTTTGTTATGTACAGTTGCTTAAGCATAGAAGTAGACAGCTATTAATAGTAATCAGTAGAGTGAGTGACCAGCCTGCCCTCTGCCCTCGCTGAGGACCTGGTGACAGTTCTCAGTCAGCAGGGCGTAGGGAATGGGGCTTTCAGTCTGATCCGAGCTCTTCTCCTCACGAGGAGCTGCTTGGGGCATCTCACCTGCTCATGCCCTCTGAGTTCACATCTAGTTTCAGAGGCCTTGTCTTAGTCTGAGCATGTGTGCTTGTTCTAAAAAGAGTGAGTCTCAACTTTCATATCGTCTGCTTTTAAACACATCAACCACACTTTTTTATATTACTAGAGGCCCGGTGCATGGATTCGTGCACTGGTGGGGTCCCTCAGCCTGGCCTGTGCCCTCTCGCAATCCGGGACCCCTCGGGGATGTTGGACTGCCGGTTTCAGTTCGATCCCCGCAGGCCAGGCTGCCTGCAGGGATCGGGCCGAAACCGGCAGTCCGACATCCCCTGAGGGATGTAGTAGTGCACAAGCAGCATGATGCCAGGGAGGAGCCAAGCTCGGTAGCACTGCTGTGGAGGCGAGAGAGGCTCTCGCTGCAGCAGCTGCACTTGTCAGCCGTGAGCCCCGTGTCTGGTGCTCATTGGTCAGCTGAGCAGCGCTCCCGCTGTGGGAGCGCACTGACCACCAGGGGGCAGCCCCTGCGTTGAGCATCTGCCCCCTGGTGGTCAGTGCGTGTCATAGCGACAGGTTGACCAGTCGTTTGGTCACATAGGCATATAGATATAGATATAGATATAGATATAGATATAGATATAGATATAGATATAGATATATATCCTCACACTCCTGTCAAATACCCAAACAGGCCTTTTGTGAACCCATCAATAAACATTTTGAGTTATTGCACATCAGTGCTCCCTGCCAGCCACTAGTTCAGTTTCAACAGTAGCACCATCCCTGTGTGCAAGGTTGTGTTTGTGCATATTACAGGGTGTTATTGTACTTTGCTTTGATTCTTTAATAAAACTTAGTAAAACAAAAATGAAAGTGTGATAAGCATAAGTCTTTAAAACTTAACACAATAGAGAACAAGATGGAATAGAATTTTTTTAGGCATTGAAAGTAGCAAGTCTTTCATTTCATTTGGACAATCAGTGGATCTAAGCCAATTTAGAGTGTAGTTGGTGACCTCAAGGATTCGAAGCTACGAGTTCTTTGTGTGAAAAAGGCAGATTCTTGTGGTGGTCCCAGTTCTGCTCACATAGCCACGTCCCCTTCCCTTGACCTTAAGGGCATCTGCCTAGGCCCCATCCCTTACCGTTTCTGTGATTGGGAGTCAGACTGTGGGTCAGGCGCACACAATATTCATTTCTCACAGCACAGGCGATTTTGAAATGTAAAGCGTTTTTGTAGGCTTAATGAAAACTCCCTCCCCTTTCCGCCCTCTCAGCCTCTGCGCTTAGATACCTTCATGAAAACAGAATCATCCATCGGGACCTAAAGCCAGAAAACATCGTCCTGCAGCAAGGAGAGCAAAGAGTGAGTGACCCTCCTGGGGCTTGGAAAGTCCCAGGGAAGCGGCTCTGGTGGATGAGAAACAAGCTCTGTGTGTTGGTTTATATTTGTGTTTCCTTGAGTTTACATTTGCTTTGATTCTCTGGGACTGCGTTTTGATTCTAAACAAAATTCAGCAAAGAGTTCTGGCTTGCAGGTTGAGGCAAGTTTGAATGGATCGCATTGTTAATGGCCCAACTGGCAGGAATCTGATAAGGAAAATAATGTTTTTCTTCCCACCTCCAGCCCCCACCTTTGGGACTAGCACTTCTTGGAAATAGATTTTTTGTTTCCATTTGTTTGAGCGCGTCCACTTTTGATGCTCATATGGGAACCGGCTCTAAGTTGACCCTGGGTGGGGCTGAGAAGAGGCATTTGGAGCTGGCACCTGCCCAGGGAGCCTGGTCCAGCCTGCAGTTTCCCCAGAACTCTTGGTGGCCTCATCAGTGGCGCTCCTGTGTGTGTGGTGGTGACCTCCCCACGGGGCTCGGTGCCGTGCTTTTTCATGGCCCTGTTTGTTTAGCTGGGGTGAGGAGCAGGGTCTCAGCTGAGAGGAATGTAGTAACTCAATTGTGGGCCACTTAACTTCTCTCATACAGCTTCCGCCAGCATTCTAGGCTGACCCGTGATATCACAGCTTACCTTTGTTTCAGGTCATACTCATACTTGTCATTGGTTCTAAGAAATGAGAATGAAAGGTATTTACTTCTGAGAAGAGACCAGCCTTATCTTTCACATCATAAAGTCCAGGATTAGCAATGTTGAGGGCTGGTGCATGGTCTTTTAATGTTGACTTTCCTCTGGTGATTGGTCACAGACCCAGGGAGAAAGTATGCCTTTTTCCAGCATTTTTATAGCATAAGTTTGTTTCCTTTTGCCCTAAATCTACCACGATGAAGGCATTCTCCTGTGTATTTGGTGGTTCATAGGAGCTTAAGCTCTAATACCACCTAGAAATTCAGATATATCCCCTGTTCTGCCAGCAAATAATCGGATTCTCATAATCCTCAGATTTCTCCTCTTCCCTTTTTTTTTCAGTTAATACACAAAATTATTGACCTAGGATATGCCAAGGAACTGGACCAGGGCAGTCTCTGTACTTCCTTTGTGGGGACCCTGCAGTACCTGGTAAGAAATGGGGTTGTATGTTTGCTGATCAGTTTCTCTCCGTTGGCCACACTTGTGGGGCTCCTCTCTATCCTCGCCTCCTAGCATCTCAGTCTTGCCAGCTCCTTGGATGTCTCCTAGGTGCATAGGGATTGTTGTATGAGGTCAGAGCCATCATCTATCTGGTCAGGTCAGCACTTCTGCCAGCAGAGGCCCTTTGGAAGGATGTGGCCATCTTCTCTGATGTCAGAAGGGCTGCTGATGCGCCCTCACACAGATCCAATAACCCCTGTCCATCGGTAGTTTGTCTGAAAATAAAGAATTCTTATTTTGTCTGAAAATAAGAATTTAAATTAGATTCATACTGGTCTATAGACACTACAGTTTCCATGAGGTGTCTCAGGGGCCATTGAGGAAGATCTGAGCTCTGAGTTCCTACCCTTTCTTATTTGGTCTGAATATTGTGGTTTTATTTGAGTCATTTATTTTTTTTATTATTATTTTTTAAAGTATATTTTATTGATTTTTCACAGAGAGGAAGGGAGAGGGATAGAGAGTTAGAAACATCGATGAGAGAGAAACATCGATCAGCTGCCTCTTGCACACTCCCCACTGGGTATGTGCCCGCAACCAAGGTACATGCCCTTGACCGGAATCGAACCCGGGACCCTTCAGTCCGCAGGCCGACGCTCTATCCACTGAGCCAAACCGGTTAGGCTGAGTCATTTATTCATTCAAGAAATAGTGATCAAGTGTAGGCTCTGTGCCAGGCACTGTACTAGGAGCCAGCAATGCAATGGGAAAGAAGACAAGCACTTCCCTGGCCTTTAGTAGCTTAGAGTTTAGCAAGAAAGTAGGCATTACCTGAGGCTTACACCAATAACTAAGAAATTGCAGTTGTGGTAAGTGCTGCAAAGGAAAAGTGATAAGAATATATATTAGGGAGACCTAACTTAGTCTGGGCCCTGAAGGATGAATTGGTGAAAAGGGAAGGAGAGGAAATCCGTCCAGGGATAGTACATTGGCAGACCAGAAAGTGTGACAGGGATCTAGAGAAGAAGGGAGAGAGTACCTGGAGTTGAAGTTGGAGAGAGAGGTAGAGGACAGACGATTCAGGGACTTGTTAGCTGGTTTAAGACTTTAGACTTTCTCCTAAAACATTTGGAGAGACATCGAAGGATTTTAAGTTGGAGAGAGATCAGGTTTACCTTTTGAAAAGATCGCTCTTGATAGGGTGGGAAGAATGAATTTCACTGAACAAGAGTAAAATCTTGAGCAAGTAGTAAGGAGGACATTGTGATAGGCAGTTCAGAGCTGCTGTCAGCAGTGAGGATGTAGAAAATGATGTAAGCAGTGCTTACTTAGCAAGAGACTTGGCAAGACTTGGTGATCGATTGCTTGTGGAGGCTAGCAACCGGCAAAATGTTGATTGGATAAAGGAGCCTGCAGTTTAAAAAACAAAAAACAATTAAAGATTGAACACCACTGGATTGGATGAGCTTAAATATTCTATCCAGTTCTTAAATTAAAAAAAGAAGAGAAATTCTAAGTCTTTCTGAGTGCATTTATACTTTCTACTTATCCCACTAACTAGGATGTGGCTCCATCAGCTTATCCCCTGCTGTGGAAGAGAGGTTGCAGAGTGGGGGGCTATGGTTAAGGCACCTGTGTCCATATAATGAAATTATGTAGGTCCTGCGAAGTGTCCTCGGAATCCTAATTGACTTAGCAGCATTCTGAGGGGAGGGGAGGACCCCCGTGCTCTGACCAGGATGCTCAGTGAAATCGTTCACTTGCAGGAGCCAAAACTGTCCATACGAGACACTGAGATTGACCTGCCCATCCCCCAATTTCCCCCTGTGGTTTGGACTCCTTGGTCCATCCGTAAGTGTCACACATTCAGCCAGACCACACACAGTCCTGCCTCCATGCCTTTGCTTGTGATGGTCCTTTTTGGAATGTCTCCTCTCAGACACTCATGTATGGGCCTTCTTCCAGGCCTGGGCCTGGTCCCACCTGTGCTGCAAAGCTTACCTTGGTCACCCCAGCTCTCTCCACGTGGGCAGCAGTCATGTATCTGGCTTTTTTCTTGCCTGATTGTAAATATTCCATTTTCATTGTACACACGTCATAAAACACACCAGTTGAGGAGACATGGCCAGCATTTAATGTGTGTACTATGCATTTGGTATATACAGCTCAGTATCATTTTCCTTTGTTGTGTGTAGTCTCTTTTCCCATTTGCCCAAGAGAAAGATATATGAGGTACTCTGATCTACCTACAAATACCCTTTTTTAGTCAGTGAGGTTCAAAAAAATCCTAGATGCCACCACCTAAACACGGTCACCTCCTCACCCTGGAGCGGGCACGCCAGTACCTCCTGGATGGAGCCAGGAAAAGTGTGGGGCGTGACCGGAAGGGCTGGTTGCCCCCTCCTGCAGGGGCTCAGGTGTGTTTCCGCCATGCTCTGTTGCAGGCCCCGGAACTGCTGGAGCAGCAGAAGTACACGGTGACTGTCGACTACTGGAGCTTTGGTACCTTGGCTTTCGAGTGCATCACGGGCTTCCGGCCTTTTCTCCCCAACTGGCAGCCTGTGCAGTGGTGAGTGAGAGACCACGGCCCTGGGGACGGGGGTGGGTGGGGTGGGGGTGGGGGGACCGGGAGAGTCTCCTGAAGGAAGGAGTATGTCCCTTTGTCTTTGTCGCGTCGCTTCACCTGTTCCCATCTCACTGGGTGCTCCCAGGCTAGGCCTGAGCCATCTGTGATCTGTCTTCCAGAGAGCAAGTCCTGTTGGGACCCAGCATATAGGCACTACGAGCTCCAAAGACCTAGAGAAGTAGAGCAGTTGTCAAGTGTGAGCATCATTAAATATAATACCATACAAATCGCCTTTGTCCCATGTTCAGTAGCAACAAATCAGTACATTCACAGGCTGTTGTGTAAATGTGTACACTTACCCTGTCAACAAAGCAAGGATATGCGTGCAAGACAAATGAGAAATATTTACATGAACATTTATTGTTGACAATTTTTACTAAACCTGAATGTACATTTTTATTTTAAAAGTATAAGAAGATGGCTTAAAATATGAACCAAATAAGTTACAAAGAAAGATTTTCTAGTAAAAAAACCAAAGGGTACAATTAAGTTTTTAAATGTCCTTGAACTTTCTTTTATTATAAAAATGTGTTATCATTATATATGTTTATCATTACTGAAATGCCTAATTTAAAAATTAACATTCCTTCCCCAGACGGTTTAGCTCAGTGGATAGAGCGTCTGCCTGGGGAAGGTCCTGGGTTCGATTCCAGTCAAGGGCATATGCCTAGGTTGCAGGCTCGACCCCCGGTAAGGGGCGTGCAGGAGGCAGCTGATCAATGATTCTTTCTCATCACTGATGTTTCTATCTCTCCCTCTCCCTTCTTCGCTGAAATCAATAACAATATATTTTTTAAAAATAAATAAAAATTAACATTCCCCTAAATTAGTTAGGTTTCTTTCAGAATTGTTCCCTGAGAGCCACACACTAATTTAAACTACTGTGGCTCAAATTTTTTGTTTGTTTTCAGTTTTTAGTTTTTTGGAGTAGTAATGTTTCATGGTTCAAACTTCAGACTTCAGACTTCAAAAAGTGTAAAAGAGTATACAGTGCAAGTTACGTCAGACTGGTCTCCCAGCCTGATTTCCTTCCCCACAGGCACCCGACAGCATTGGTTTTTGGTATGTTTCCACGGATGTTTCATACACATACAAGCAAATTTGGCTTGTATTTGTTTGTTTGTTTATTAATGTGTTTCTCCCTCTTTTTCACCTCAATGGTAGCATAATAGGAACTCTGTCTTGTATGTGCTCCTAAAGCAGTTTCACAGGGTGAGATTTCTTTCACACACCTCGAAAACAACCACGATGAACATTTTTGTGTGTCTCCAGGCTCTTCAGTGTGTGTGTTATACTTAAAAAAACCCACGCCACACAGATAAATTACATAGTCCCATAGAACCTGCTTTTCAAACTTAGTATTGGAAATGCTTTATGTTTTTCCATGTTATTTGTAATGTCTGTTTGGTGTGCTACGCGTGGCCGTTCTACAGCTTATTTAGCTTATCCCCCATTACTGGAAGCATGGGTGGTTTATAATTTTTACTTCTGAAAAAAACACCAAGATAACATCCTTGTAGGGAAATTCTTGTGTATTCACAATTAGTTTTCCTCAGGACAAATTTCTAGAAATGGAAGCAACAGATCAAAGATTATACATGTTTTAAAAGTTTTTGATGTGTAGCAACAAAATACTCAATAGAAAAGTTATATAAATACTGTCTCCACCAGGAACATACAAAGCTATCCCGTTCACCACACCCTTGCCAACACTGGCTGTTGTCATTTTTCTACCTTTCTGGAAATAGTAAAAACAATGAACTTTTTCAAAAACAGGTATTTTTTTTTTATCATGAGAACACTTATTCATGAGAATAAGATGTAGCCTTTGAAATCTGTTTCAGAGCCTTTGTGTGTGATGGCAGTCCAGTCAAGCCTTATACACCAGATGTTGGAAATGCAAAGATGCATGAGGTGAAGGCCCTGCTCTTGAGGAGTCCTGTGAAATGACAAAATATGCCCTCCTGTGGTGGCTTATTTTAAAACAAGTAATGCTTGTTGGTTTGCACAGGTTCTGAATATTGAGGAATTATCTATTAATTAATTTATAGTTACAATTTATTCTGTAACCATTATGAAAAAAATTTTAAGTATCTGTACAGCTGTAGTGTCCCTAACTAACCAAAGAATGACTGCATTTCTTCAGTTCAAATGTTGACCTTTTCTGGTATTTATAAAAAAATCAGTTAAAATCCATTAGGACTGGAAGAACAAGTGCTCTTTGAAAATATATTCCTAATGGCTCATCATCTTCCTAGTAAGTCTGTTGTCTGCAGAACCAGATTCCTAGAACTCCCCTCATTGGTGCTGGAAGGCCAGGTGACCACTTTCTAATGGATTTCTCAGCCCAGTAAGAAGCTGTGCAGTGGACTAGTGTGTGAGAAGCGCCTGTCTCATCTGCTTTGTAAAGCCGCAAACAACTCTTAAAATTTCACTCTCTCATTTCAGATGGCAGGTAGATGGCAATTTCAGGACAAATGTAATTTCAGCTTTATAATTTAGGACTTAAGCAATAAGCATTTTATTTACTATGTCCTTCTATTTTTATAATTTCCCATTGACAGACTAGTATTCTATTAGAGAGTGGTTCTCAACCTTCCTAATGCTGCGACCCTTTAATACAGTTCCTCATGTTGTGGTGACCCCCAATTTCATTGTTACAAATTGAACATAATTAAAGCATAGTGATTAATCACAAAAACAATATGTAATTATATATCTGTTTTCCGATGGTCTTAGGCGACCCCTGTGAAAGGGTCGTTCGACCCCCCAAAGGGGTCGCGACCCACAGATTGAGAACCGCTGTATTAGAGGATCATCCCACTTGAATGTAATGAAGAGTCTTGGTGTACCTGACTTACACAGTCAGTTTCAGCCAGAGCTGTAAGCCACCAGCCTCGGCCATCTGCCAGCTCTTCGAGGTTTCCCATGAGCCAGTTCACCCTTTACTAATGAGAAGTGTTCACGGGAATACTTTGTATTTAAATTTCCTAGGTGTTTTTGGAAAGGAAAGACTCAGACATTCAGAAGAACACCAGACTTTGGATTTGAGTTCCCAGTTCTGCCATTCTGTAGTTGTATGACCTTGGGCAAATCACCTGATCTTTATTTCCTTACCACTGAATGGGAGCCTAAAAACAGTGTCTGCCACATGCAGTTATCATGGAAAAGGAAGTGCGTGTTCAGTGTCAAAGTACTTGCTTAGCTATGAAGCATTATTCAAATTATTACCCTTGTCACCAAGAAGATTTGAAACTGGTTGGACTTTAATTTTTTTCCTTTTATTTTTTAAATATATTTTTACTGATTTTAGAGAGGAAGGGAGAGGGAGAGAGAGATAGAAACATCAGTGATAAGAGAGAATCATTGATCAGCTGCCTCCTGCACGCCCCCAACTGGGAATCGAGCCCACAACCCGGGCATGTGCCCTTGATCGGAATCAAACCCGGGACCCTTCAGTCCATAGGCCGATGCTCTATCCACTGAGCCAAACCAGCTAGGGCTAATTTTTTTTCCCCCTTTAAATATTATTTCATGTGCACTGATAAGTTCTCTAAATTGGGAAATGTAAAAGTTCATTTACCCTTAGAAATAATATTTAGCCATATACATTTAGAGCAGTGGTTCTCAACCTTCTGGCCCTTTAAATCCAGTTCCTCATGTTATGACCCAACCATACAATTATTTTCATTGCTACTTCATAACTGTAATGTTGCTACTGGTTATGAATCGTAATGTAAATATCTGATATGCAGGACGGTCTTAGGTGACCCCTGTGAAAGGGTCATTCGACCACCAAAGGTGTTGCGACCCACAGGTTGAGAACCGCTGATTTAGCGGGAAGTGCATGTGTTGTGCATATTTCCTGTAAATATGATATGTGCATAGTCATGGTTTGGAAGTCCCAGTTTTATCCTCCATCAAAACATGGGAGTTTTGAATTAGAGAAAATGATAAGGACGGGCCAAGGATGAAATGAGTCAGCAGCTCTATCTGCAGACCTCTGGGCACAGGAGGGTTAATGACTCTACTCATTCAGGCAGTACCATCATTCTTACTAGTGAATGCTCACAGGAGCCTTCCTACCAGGATACACATGCACTGACCATTACCTGAAGAGATTAAATAGTGACCTGGGAGGTATCCTGCACAGTTGTAAAGTGACATGTTACAAGTGTCCAATGGCTCTTGACCACGAAGTGAGTTAAGGGCTGTAAGTAACAAGAATGCACACCTGCAGGCATTCCAAAGTCCGGCAGAAGAGTGAGATGGACATCGTCGTTTTTGAAGACTTGAATGGAGCGGTGAAGTTTTCGAGCTCTTTACCCTACCCCAATAATCTTAACAGGTAAGGTACAGTGGCATTTTTCTTCAACACACTTTTTCCACTCTTTTTGAAATAGATGTCTGAGGTGACAGCTGATAGCTTTTAAATGGGTTATCAGGATATCGACCTATGATAAAAATTGGACATAATCCTTCTTAGTCTTAAACTTTGGTGGATTCCCAGCCCTAGCCCCATCTAGAAATCTTCTTTTCTAAATTCACATAGCAATTTATATGTACCTTTGATTACGATTAGTAGCTTCAACCTTGTGTCACATTTGGTTTTGCATTGAGTTGATCTCCTACTCACCTGTAAGCCTTTTAAGGGTTGGGAATATTTCTCCTTGCATTGCTTATGTAACCGAGTACTGTGTAATAGCCAACAAATAAACATTTATAGTTTGAACAGCATTGCAGTCTGGTCTTAGAGTCAGAATATGAACAGTTAAACAATAATATCAGAATTGGGGAATGGTACAAAAGAAAGCCAGAAGGCAGTCACATTATCCATGAATAGCATGGATAACAATTACCATGAGTATATAGAGGATGGGAGATGTATTGTGTGGATGAGAGCTATGTGGAATGACTTTGGCTGAGCTAGAACTTGGTGGAAGGATCTGGAAAGATGTGCAGGACATGGATAGATAAAGAGGAAGGAAGTTCAAAGGGGAAAAATTGGGGGGAGCAAAGGCACGTTTAGGGAATCAGTCAGTAGCAGTACTGGCTTCATGAAGGGCTTTCGTGGGGGTGGCGAGAGGTCAGCTGAGACCTTACAGGAGGCAGGTTGGGGAGGGCCTGCAGTGCCAAGGGAAGGAGTGACCTTTATCATGTGGACCTTTGATGAGGTGATTAACCACATAACTCCAGCAGCAGGGGTTCCAGGTTGAGTGTGGGGATCACCCGGAGTGCATTTACAAAGCTTAGATCATCTCACAGAGCCAGTTGGACATCAGCCTGTTGATCCATCTGCTGAGAAATCCCTAGTTTTGAGGGTGTTTTTTTTTTTAACAGACCAGGAGAGGGGATAAGCACCTGAATAATTAAGTTGGTTGGAAATGTTTACTTTTTCTCTCAGATTAATTCATTTTAAGTGATTATTTTATTGGCTGCCATCCGTGTGTGTAACGGTGAAATGGATGTGTGTGCTTTTTAATCCCATGTGAAGGCCCCCCAAAATTTGCATTAGAGGCGTCCCTCCTACATTGTGCTCCTCTTCTTCTCAGCATCCTGTTGCAGCGACTGGAGAAGTGGCTGCAGCTGATGCTGATGTGGCACCCCCGGCAAAGGGGCACTGACCCCGCGTACGGGCCCAACGGCTGCTTCAAGGCCCTGGATGACATTTTAAACTTAAAGGTGAGCGTGGAGGCAACAGGTCAGATCCCCATGGGACACAGCAGTTGTTATGAGAAAGAAATACTCATTAAAAACCAGGTCATGGGCCGCCTGACCGTTGGGGAAATTTAGGCTGCTGTGAGAATATCTCTCTACATAAATAAGAGGATAGAACCCGTGCTGACGGACATAGGTCATAAAGTTGTAGCTATGGACAAACACGAATATTACAGACTAGAGTATATGTACCAGGGTCCTCAAGCTAGGCCCTTGCTTTGTGTGGCTGGGAAGTGTTGGGAGTAGCAAAGGATCCAGAGATGGGCATCTCTGTAAAGTTGGGGTTTTTCAATAACATCTGGGTTGTGTTGCAGCTGGTTCATATCTTGAACATGGTCACAGGCACCATTCACACCTATCCAGTGTCAGAAGACGAGAGTCTGCAGAGCTTAAAGGCCAGAATTCGGCAGGACACAGGAATCCCTGAGGAGGACCAGGAGCTGCTACAAGAAGCAGGTCTGGCGTTGATCTCCGACAAGCCTGCCACTCAGTGTATTTCAGACGGGAAGGTGAGCCCTGGGCTTCTTGCAGCATGCCCTGTTTTACCTGACATTGCCTGCAAGGAAAATAATCATGCATTCAGATGTTAGCTCTACTTAGTCAGTTCTGCTCATCACACAGATACCTGCCTGTTTTTTAAAAGTTGGAATGAGAGATCCCCTGTGTGTCCTAATAGACACCAATCACTCCACACCTGTCTTGTTACTTCCAGGCCACTTAAGAGTGCCTTTATTTTGCCTTTGTTGTCAACGTGATGCTTCATTTTTCCAAGTCAACCAAAACTATTGATGATGCGCCTCTTGTGTACAGAACTGTGCTGACAACCACAGCAATGCAAGACATGGTCCCTACCCCCACAAAACTGATTGAAGTTAACATGTCAGAAACAATCATTGGAGAGAAAAGGAGATAGCAGATGTCTAAATTGCACTTAAAAGACAATCACAGAATAAAAGGGAATGTAATAAGTTGCAAATGAGGTGTATGTTGGGATAAATAAGTATAAAAGGAACAGGAAAAGTTGCAAATGAGGTGTACGTTGGGATAAATAAGTGTAAAAGGAACAGGAAAAGGAAGTAGAGGCCAGTTGGGTGCTTAGTACTTGCTGGCTGAAGACGATGCTGTTGGTGAACAGTGGGAAACACTCTGAAATATCTTCATTATTACGTGGATAAAGGCGGGGTTGGATTCAGGAGATCTCATTTTGTTCTTGTCCCTTCGCAGCTCAACGAGGGCCACACATTGGACATGGATCTCGTTTTTCTCTTTGACAACAGTAAAGTCACCTATGAAACTCAGATCTCCCCACGGCCCCAACCTGAAAGTGTCAGCTGTATCCGTAAGAACGTCATTGTGGTTATTTGTTGTTGTTTTCAATAGTCACTTATAATGCTTGGGACAAGGCAGGAGGGAGAGACATGGGCCAGCAGAGGGGTCCACACCGAGATCAGCTTACCCTATCCTCGGGGCAGCCTTCTTTACTAGGGACACGTGAGGAGTAGCCCAGCCAAAATAGAGTAAAGGGAGTCTTCAGTTAATGTCAGCCTCTAGGTAGAATTTGAAACGGACAGAGAACACTGCCTGCAAGCCACTGACCTTGAGGTGGCCATTTTATTTATTTTTGAGTTTATTTATATTTTAATAATGAATACATCCACATATGCCAAAAAAATCAAAAGGTGCAAGAACATATAGAGTGGAAAATAAGCCATCCTCTCTCCCCAGTACCTCAGCCTCTTCCAGAGAAACTGCTACTATCAAATTCTTGAGTATACCTTCCAGGGGTATTCTACTTATGTATATGTATATATATATGATTATATACTAGTATTTCTTCATTTCCCCCTGAAACAAATGGTAGCATACAATATGTACTGTTCTCTATCTGCCTTTTTCACTTAACAATACATTTTGGAAAATATTTTTCCTCTTTTGCTGCCTATCTTTTAAACGCCTGTGTAGTAGTATTCCATTGTACGAATGTTAGATAGACATTTCAAAAATGTTTTTTAATCCTAAATTGAGGATGTTTTTATTTTTTTTAAAAAAAAATACGTTTTTCTCGATTTTAGAGAGAGGAAGGGAGAGAGAAAAAGAGATAGAAACATCAATGATGAGAGAGAATCATTGATCAGTTGTCTCTTGCATGTTCCCTGCTGGGGATCAAGCCCACAACCCAGGGATATGTCCTGACTGGGAATCGAACCGTGACCTCCGGGTTCATGGGTCGATGCTTAACAATGGAGCCACACCAGTGAAGCCAAGGATGTTTGTTTATTTTTTAATTGATTTTATTTTTTATTGTTGTTTTGGGGTAATTTTTTTAAAATTGATCTTTGTTGTTGAAAGTATTACAGATGTCCCCCCTTTTTCCCCATTGACCCCCTCTACCCTGCCCCTGCACTGCCTGCCCTCCCTCCCCCAGCCTTCACCACACTATTATCTATGTCCATGGTTTTTTATTGATTTGAGAGACAGTGAGGGAGAAAGGGAGAGAGAAACATTGATGTGAGAGAGAAATATTGATCAGTTGCCTCCTGTATGCACCCTGATGGGGAATCAAACTTGCATCCTTTTGGTGTATGGGATGACGCTTCAACATACTGAGCCACCCAGCCAGGCCGAAGGACATTTTAATGTACCTCCCAGTCCTGTGTACACACACACACACACACACACACACACACACACACAGAATAAGCAGATCAAGTGTTCAAAGGCTTAGAGATCTCCAGGCTTATTGCTTAGTCATCTTCCAGGACTGACTGCTGGTTGAAGCTGCATTTTTAGAAAGCTTCATATGACCTTAAATATTGTGAGCATGGAAGTTTCTATTGAAATTATATGAGCCTGTGTACATATGACTATCTCCACATGATTCACAAAGTCTTTCTTCAAATCAAATCTAAAGCTGTTTATTGACTAGTGCATGCTTGTTCTGTAATGGGGTACAAGGATGTATGAGAGAGTAACCAGGCATAGCACCCCAAAAAGTCCTGTAATAACATAGTAGTTATGTAACTTTTTAAAATGTAAAAGTGCCAGTGATGTTGCAAGGCAGGATGTGGTTAATGGTAGGGGAGTAATTCTCTGACAATTGCATATGACTCTGTTCCAGTTCAAGAGCCCAAGAGGAACCTGCCTTTCTTCCAGCTGCGGAAAGTGTGGGGCCAGGTCTGGCACAGCATCCAAACCCTGAAGGAGGACTGTAACCGGCTGCAGCAGGGACAGCGAGCTGCCATGTACTGTGCCAGGCGGTTTTGGATTTGACGGACTTAAAATTGCTTGGTGGCTTTTGCCACAGGGAGGTGGCGGAGGCAGGGGCCCAGAAGCAGCTGTTAGGGAGACACTGGTTTGGGTGGCCAGGACGCGGTCAGCTGGAGTGGATGGAGGAAGACCCTTTTAGATGTGACAGGGTGAGGTCGGCACATGGAACAGGAGCATAAATGGAGGGTTGCACTGGCTGAACTGGGGGCAAAACTTGGAACATGGAGGAGCTCATTGCAATTTGGGTTAGCAGCACTCCCCTGATTGTCATACCGGGGCCTGCCTGGCTTTCCCCCCAGGTCATGACTAGTTTGGATTGTTGGTCCTTTGTGTAGTACTCTGTCCAATTCCAATTTTGGTGCAGGACCTCATGCATTGCTGAGGACGAGGAAATTGTCTTGATGGTGATGAGTGGCTGCTCTTATAATAATTATAGCAGGGATCTGCCTTGCATTTGAGGCAGTTTTGTTATTGTACAGGAAATGGTATTTGGATCCCAAAGATGCCTGAAGGCTCTGTTTCTTGTGGTCCCTACAGGATGAATCTCCTCCGGAATAACAGCTGCCTCTCCAAGATGAAGAATTCCATGGCCTCCATGTCTCAGCAGCTCAAGGCCAAGTTGGATTTCTTTAAGACCAGCATCCAGATTGACCTGGAGAAGTATAGTGAGCAAACTGAGTTTGGGATCAGTGAGTGTACTCTTTGCAATGAGTTTGGAGAGACCATTTCATTCTTGTTTTCTCTTCCTGAGGTTTCTTTTATCCTTTTATAACCGAGTTGCTTGTTTCTGTTTTGGTTTTGTGGTGTCTTCATTTTGTTTTTCATTTTTTCCCCTACATTTTTTTTTTCCAGCATCAGATAAACTGCTGCTGGCCTGGAGGGAAATGGAACAGGCTGTGGAGCTCTGTGGGCGGGTAGGAGACTCATTTTAGGTTTATATCCTTACTGAGGCCTTTCTCTACCATTTTCCACTTTCTCGTCAAACACTAGGCCGATCTTGTACGTGAGAACTCAAGTTTTCCTCGCCATGCTCTTTGACTTTACTTGCTGGAAAGAGGCTGGGCGAGTAGCCACTAAAGGGGGCCCCACTGTGGCAGATGCAGGAGCTGCACAATTGGACAGAGATGGTCCAAATTTGAATAAGGAGCAAAGTGTGATATGTCCTTGGGGGGAAGCCTAGACATCTTCCTATTAGAAAGGGCCTTGGATGAATGAATAATCAACACTCCGTCTAGTCAAAGGTTTTTGCCTCGTTTTATTGGGTCATTAAATCCATAGGAAAGAAAAGATCTAGACAGAGGGTCTTAGGACAGTGTAGATCGAATGCCACTGAAGATGTTAATTGGGAAGGCGGGGGAAGTATTACTTAGTGACCCTCACACAAACTGAAGACCTTGGGCTCTGAGCCTTTTTCTTTGGCTTTTCCACCATTTTCCCCTGTGACCTTGGGCAAGGACCTTCACCTCTGTGTTCTTTAATGTTTGTGTCTGTAAATCAATCCTGAATGAATGCTTAAAGGTGAATATATATAGATAACACATTACTTAACCATAGAGATGGGCACTCATATACATAATCTGTGAAATAAAGGAACCCAGGACCCCCACATGGGATGGCATTGGATGGACAAATTAAGAGAAGAGAAAGCAGGGGGGACACTGTGCATTGGGCATCTTCTGTATGCCAGGCACCATGCCAGATACTTCTCTGACCCCTAAAACAGCCCTATTAGAAGCTTATTTTATGGTGGAGGAAACTACAGATCAAGGGTTAAGTAACTTGCCCAAAGGTCACACAGAAAGTGGTGGACCCGAGATCCAAAGCCAGCTCATTCTGACTCCAAAGTCCATATTCCTTCTAGCGAGTCAAGTGAGAGTCTACAATCAGTTTGAAGGGTTTCCCCTTAAAATCTTGCATCTCAGAATACGCTTATTATGTCAGTTGACATTAGCACAGCTTTTTCATCAGGAGAATGAAGTAAAACATCTGGTGGAACGGATGATGGCACTGCAGACGGACATCGTGGACTTGCAGAGGAGCCCAATGGGTCGGAAGCAGGGGGGGACGCTGGACGACCTGTGAGTACCAACTGGGCGGGGATCACACAATGTCCCTAACACATGCATGTGCCCCGACTGGAGTTTCTGTATGTGTGTTGGGAACAGGTGTGGTTATTATGGAGGCTCGTGAGACTGTCCTCCCGTAGAGCATGCACCCCCGGCCCCCAGTGAATCCTCTCGGCAAGCTCCAGAGAGGAGCAAGGACAGATCACCATCCTTCTGAGCCTTCGTTTCCAAATCTGTTTAGTGGCCAGAAAAGTTGTCTCACCTCCCAAAGTTGTGAGGATCAGTTCAGCTCGTGCCTAGAGCAGTAGTTTGTAAACTATAAAGGCTATACTGCAAGGAGCCTTTGTCATGGTATCAGGCGTCACTGTTTGTCAAGCTCACCCTGTTCCAGGTGTAGCTTGAAAAGCAGAAACTGGCGCAGAGACGGAGAAGCCTGGAAACTCTTAGAAGTTCAGACCTGGAAACCGCTCATTTGAGTCTTTATCAGGACTTTGGCCTTGGCTCCAAGAAAGGACGAGGCACCAAGTAGAGCAGTCCTGCCTGCAGGAAGCTCACACAGCCCCCAGGTTGCAGATGGGAGGGAGGCAGGCAGGCACATCAGCCTCTCACAAGCTATCGCCTATCACATTTGGGCTCAGCGGTGTCCTCTGATGCTTTTACTAGGATTCCCAGGACCAGAACATCAGAAATCTGATTATTTGTACCCTATACTTCCTTGAATCATTTAAACTTTTATTCTCTTCTAGTTTTCAAATGAAAATCACCTCTGAAAATATCAGCCTGTCTCACTGTGTTAAGTGGAAAAGGGGACAGGAGTTTGTGTCCACCTTGGTCTTGCGTTTTCAAAAGGAAGCCATGCTCTCCAGGCTTGGATCCAGGGATGGCACCTGGAACCACTATTGCGGAAGCCAGGAATTCCAAGGGACCAAGTGGAGACTCCTTTCCTTAGGATCCTCTCTAATTAAACCTTGGAGAATTTGATAGTGAGGGTGATCGTGCCCTTATTATAGACATCACCTATAATATCACCAGGAATAATTATTTTCTCCAGTCAAGACATATTGCCAGCCTTACTTCTAGAAATCAGTGATTCTACTGGCAGGAATCAGCTTATTAATGCTTAAGATGTTCTAATGTGGCCTCAAATCTAGACAGAGCTTCTTATTTGTATATTTCAGAGAAGAGGAAGCGAGGGAGCTTTACAGGAGACTCAGGGAAAAGCCTAGAGGTAAGTGGGGTTTTATGCCTGCCTTGGGTTTCTTGGCATCTCAGATGTGAGACATTGGTCCTCTCTGCCAGCCACCTTTAGAACTGTGCAATTCCTCTCCTCTTTCCAGACCAGCGAACTGAGGGTGACAGCCAGGAAATGGTGCGACTGCTACTTCAGGCAATCCAAGCCTTTGAGAAGAAAGTGCGTGTGATTTATACACAGCTCAGGTATAAGCCCTGACTTTCCTACTCGAGGTGGCATGTGAAGAAGCAGCAAGGCTGTGTGAGGCCATTTCTTCACTCCATTCTGATGCACTTGTCCACGTGAAGAAAATATCTGCAGCTGCTGACTGGATTCGTAATCACCTGGGATTATGTTCTCCCACTTGCTCCAACCCAAATGCCACTGGACTTTGTCTTGTTTATTCTTTACAGTAAAACTGTGGTTTGCAAGCAGAAGGCTCTGGAATTGTTGCCCAAGGTGGAAGAAGTGGTGAGTTTAATGAATGAGGACGAGAAGACTGTTGTTCGGCTTCAGGAAAAGCGACAGAAGGAGCTCTGGAATCTCCTGAAGATCGCTTGTGTGAGTGAGCCCCTGTAGCCTGGTCCGCAGCCCTCAGTCTGCCATCTCTCTGGGCCTTTCGCCCTCTGTGCAGCTGTACCGCCCTACAAGGGAGACCATAGGCCACCAACGAACCACTCAGCTGCTGCCGCTCCGTTTTCACCTCTTCACAGCTTAGAGGATCAGGAGTGGCAGAGTTAGGGCCTAGGCCCATTGTTTTTATTTATGCATGTATGCATTTCCTGTGGCTACTATAATAAACTAGAGGCCTGGTGCATGAAAATTCATGCACTGGAGGGGGCGACCCTCAGCCCGGCCTGTCCCCTCTCACAGTCTGGGATCCCTCAGGGGCGGGAGACGACCCGGCGATCAGGAGAAGGCGATGCCCCCATCACACCTCTGCTGCTGCCACTGGTGGCAGTGCAAGCCTCGGCTGGCCCTGGTTACCTGTGCCTTGGGCCAGCCCTGGACGGCTGGGTGGCTGAGGGCAGATCCGGCTGCACCGTGCGCCTGCTGGCTTCCAGCTGGACTGAACGGACTGTGGGATTCTGGCGGGGCTGAGGGGACTGGGCGCCACCATCTTGGGGCTGTGGGCACCGCCATCTTTGTGACAGTGTGATGGTCAATTTGCATATTCCTTCTTTATTAGATAGGATTACCACAAAATATTCTGTCAGAAGTCTGAAATCAAGGTGTTGGCAGGGCTAGGCTCCCTCTGTAGGCTCTAGGGGAGAACCCTTCCTGCCTCTTCCTGCTTCTGGTGGCTCCAGGTGTTCCTTGGCTTGTGGCCACATCACTCCAATCTCTGCCTCTGTCTTCTGGATGTCTCTTATAAGAACACTTGTCATTGAATTCCAGTCCCACGTGAATAGTCCAGGATGATCTCATTTCAGGATCCTTAACTACACCTGCAAAGACCTTTTTCCAAATAAGGGCACATTCCTAGGTTCCTGGAGTTAGGAATGGACAGATCTTTTGGGGGTCTTCCATTTAGTCCTCTGCAGTGCACGGCAGCATGATGTGGTGGATCCTCACCTATGTCTGCTGCTTCTATTGTAACTCATACTTTCTGTGACCACCACCTGTCATAATGTAGCTGTGACTCCACTGAATGCTGCTCAGAGAGAAAACATAACATGAAAAAGAGAGCTCAGGACAAAGAAGTGAAAAGAGACAGGTAAAAGCCATGAAGCCACAGCTGGTGGGAAGGCTGCACAAAGGCGGAAGAGGCTGAAAAGAGAGCCATATAGTCATTGATAGCCTTTAAGAGCAAAGAGGAGAATGGGAATTCTTAAGGTGGAAAGTGGGATACAAGGATGGTGTTTTTAAGATCATGACAACTGGAGCATATTGTAGGCCAAGGAGAAGTAGACAGTGTTCCGGGGATTCACAGTATCAAAGTAATAGACAATTTAGTCTCCAGTCTTGAGAACAACAGAGAGGTCAGAATCATGAGCGTGGCCTTGGGAAGTGAGGAGGAAAAGAAAAGGGGAGAGATGACAAGGCAGACAAGATTTAAGGGGGAGAGGGAATTTGAGGTATTCACAGTCAATGGCCTGATCTGCCATCTGCATCCATTCAACATCGAGTGCTGACTATATGCCCAGCGGGGTGCTGAATACTAGAGCTATGGGAGGAAAAATAAGCATGGCCCCTGGCCCGAGCTCATAATCTGGTGAGGGGCACAGACAGGGAAATGAATGAGAACAATTTAGGTGAGGAAGTGACGTACAGCAGCTATAGTAGGCACAAGCTATAGCACAAATGCAGAGGAGGAATGCCAGCTTCAGTCTTAGAGGTGAGGGAACCACAGAATTTCACCTGAAGAATGAGTAGGAGGTAGGTAGGTGTCTAGGTGGAGAAGAGGACACTCCAGGACAAAGACGATGCTCTGTCAAAGGCCTGGAGCAAGGAGGAATAGCAGGTTGGTGTGGGGTGGGGGAAGGGTATCGCTGGGGATGGCATTGGACAGCAAGGCAAGGGCTAGCTCAGACAGGCCACACCTTATTTTGAAGAAATAAAGGAAACATTGCAGTATTTGTTTTTTCCTTTCATACTGAAGAACGTTAAGTATGGAAATGGGATTAGGATTTTAGAAACTCACTCCGATGGCAGCTGGAGAACAGATTTGAGACTTTCACAGACCTCACCATTGAGCGCGAGTAGCCACTCCATGGGGGCAGAATTGAGTACTTGCTGTGGTTCACAGGACAGGATGGTAGAAAAGTCAGGAGCCCAAAAGCACAGTAGTGATCTCCTTCCTTCCTTGTGGACCCAGGCAGAAGAAAAGGAGGTAGATGGGTCTCTCCAAGGGTGATAGTCGCCAGGGAAGGCACAGCCAAAGGACGAAGAGCAGGGCAAACTAGGGTTCTTGAATGGTTGGGTGAGGCTGGACCTTGATGTTCAGCTGGAAGGGAGAATGAGGAGCCAGTCTGTGCTGCTGAAAGGGATGGAAACAATGCAGGCTGCCGTGAGGGCGAGGAGAGGGGTGAATGAGCAGTAGGTGAAGCCAGCAGATGAGTGCGGTGGGGATTCGGGGAGGAAGAGGTGGCTTGAGGTGCTGAGAAGGTGGACCGTAGGTCATGTCTGGGCTGCAGGTTTGAGGAGGTGCAAGTAGCTGGAGCAGGAGCCATTGATGAAGCATGTTGGCTTTGAAGGGGAGTGGCTGCCACAGCCTTGGAGTCAGCCTGTCCAGGTTTTCTTCTCAGCTGTCCCACAGATGGTGTGATTCACAGAAAGTCCCTGACAACTTTAACACCTCACTTTTAATCTCATAAGAGTTCATTAAGCAATCAAACTTAATGAAATAAAGCTTACAAACATAGGCACTCAAATCTCTGTATTTAGAATCTTTTATCAAAATACAGAAACATTTTCTAAATTGAAATGCAAACTACCAGCTGTTGTCACGGATACAGGGGTTGACCGTGCTCTAGCATGTGTCTTGTGGCCAATTGTTTCATGAGAAAATACCATGGTGTGAATGCAAAAGTTGAACTATCCCTTTGCTCCAAAATTTTGTTGACTTTCTTTTTGGTTTTGTCCTTTAGAGCAAGGTCCGTGGTCCTGTTAGTGGAAGCCCAGATAGCATGAATGCTTCTCGCCTTAGTCACTCTGGTCAGCTGATGTCTCAGCCTCTCACTGCCCCCGACAGCTTACCTGAGTTAGTCAACAAAAGGTACGTCGTAGTTAACAGTGCCAAGTGTAATATTCAAGGGCACATCAGGAGGTCATGGGGTGGAAATGGATGTTGACCACTGATAGGCCATTTCATCTATCTAATGCTTTTGTGCGTGTTTTTCTGTGTGTTTGCTATATATGGTAGGCGCTGCAGGGACAAATGCCTCATAGTCCCTTGGGAGTCTGAATATGGTGGGCACTAAAATGTCCTTGTCTGAGGGTTGAATTACTAATTGCTCAATGAGAATATTGAAAGTGCTGGTCAGTCACATGCTGTTATGTAGTCCATCAGTCATTGTCTGGTCTTCAAAACCAGATTCCCTAGAGGGAGGGCCCGATTCAATCCACCTGAGTCATCTTGCCTCCTCCCTCTCACCCCACCACCGCTTTGAGTTACCAAGTTACCGGTTTCCTCCCATCACCTCTCATCACCTCCCGTTCATCCCTTCCTCTCCCCTCCTGTCGCCTGGACCCCTGCCACAGAGGGGTGAACTGAGCACTTCAGCCCTTTCTGGCAGGGCTTTCCGCCTCCCTAGAGCAGGGGTGGGGAATGTCCGGCCCATGGGCCATACGAAATCATTTGCCCTGGCATGACATTAGGGGTGAGTTAATTAAATGTTTGACCAAATATAGCAGGCTAATTTTTAAGTTGATAATTTTTTATGGCCCATGAATGATGTTATAAGTATCCAAATGGCCCTTGGCAGAAAAAGGTTCCCCACCCCTGCCCTAGAGGCTCATTCTGAGACTTTTCAGGCATTTATGGCCACCTCAGAGCGGCTTTCTAGGCGGATCCACTGTTCCCGCACAAACTCCTTGCGCTAGCTCAGTGGTCCTTAAAGTCTGGTCCAGACTAGCAGCATCAGCAGCATCTTGTTAGAAATGCAGATTCTGAATCAGAAACTCAGGGGTGGAGCTCATGCACACTCAAGTTCGAGAGCTTCTCTGGAATGGTCCTCCATTCTGGAGGGCACATCTGCTTCCCACCTCCTCCAAAGCCCTGGCCACACAAGCACATGGGGATTGCTCAATTCTTGGAGTGTTTTTGTGTATGATTCAGTCCCACCCCTGTTAACTCAGCATGTTCTATGTGCCAGGCCCTAGGCAAAGAGGCATGTTTTATTTAGAAAATAAATTAATGATTGCCTAGGGCAGGTGGGGAGGGGGAATGGGAAGTGGTTGATAATGGGTACAAGATTGCTTTTTGGGTGATGAAAATGTCCCAAGACGAGATTATTGTGATGGTTGTACAATTCTGTAAATGTACTGAAACTATCAAGTTGTAGACTTTAACTGGGTGAACATTATGGTATGCCAATTTATCTCAATAAAGCTGTTTTTAAAAGTCCTGTTCTAGTACTTGGGGGAGTTCATAGCCTATACTGTTTTGGTACTTAATCCTATGTGGCCTTGGGTTCTTAATTCTCTTCCCAACCTACTGTGAGTCCCTTGAAGATAGTAAAACTGTGTCTTGTGCCTCCTACATTGTCCACTAGAGCTGGCCCCAAGTCTTTCACCTAGTTAGTAGCCTTGTAGATGAAGCTAAGCAAAAAAGGTGCCCTGTGTTCCTTCCATCAGTCATACTTTGCAAGGTGGGAGGACACTGCCTTCTTGGATTTGTCATATTCCTTCCACTGAAATGCTCAGAGATCTGGAAGAGTCATCCTGGGCACACAGGTTGCCGATTGTTTCTCCACATCATAGAGCTGAGGTTAGAAAAGGGCAGATGGGTTCCCCCTATGTCGCCATGGCCCGATATTGATAGGACATGTGCATCGTTATAGAAAAGAGAGAGCACAGATTAATGAAATCAGTTCCCAGACCTGCTTTTTCTCGGAGCTCAAGAAACTGTGGAAACCTGGTGAAATTGCTTGGTTCATATATATCTTTTCCATTTCAAAAATTGGAAAACAGGTGATGTGGGAATTACCTTTAGATTTTGGCAATTGGAAAGAATCTATCTATCCTATATAATAAAAGCCTAATATGCTAAGTGTCCGACCGTTCATTTGACCATTCAACCAGTCGCTATGACGTGCACTGATCACCAAGGGGCAGATGTTCCGACCGGTAGGTTAGCTTGCTGCTGGGGTCTGGCTGATGGGGACTGGGTGAGATGGGCCGGACACGCCCTGGAACCCTCCCGTGGTCCCTCCCCGGCTCTGATCATGCACCGGTGGGGTCCTTTGGCCTGGCCTATGCCCTCTCGCAATCTGGGACCCCTCAGGGGATGTTGGAGAGCCAGTTTCGGCCCAATCCCCACAGGTCAGACCAAGGGACCCCACCAGTACACGAATCCGTGCACTGGGCCTTTAGTATATATAAAAGCCTAAGTGACCGTTCGACCATTTGACCGGTAGCTATGATGCTCACTGACCACCAGGGGGCAGACACTCAATGCAGGAGCTGCCCCCTGGTGGTCAGTGTACTCCCACAGGGGGAGCATCGCTCAGCTTACCAACGGGCGCCAGACGCTGGGCTCGTGGCTTGCGAGCACAGCTGCAGCAGTGCAAGCCTCTCCTGCAGACCCTCCCCCTGTGTGCCCCTCCCCTATCTGGACCAGGACTGGGATCAGGACCAGCATCAGGACTGACTGGGCGTAAGCCTGCGGCCGCTTCTTGGTCATGGGTGTGCTGGTATCGCCCTAGGACGGGGTGCGCAGAGACCACAGTTGAGCGGCAGGTGCAGCGGGGCCGAGATGAGCGGGAGTGGTGCGGCACCTGGCCCAGGCTCGGGCTCCTCCCCGACCGCCTGCTGCTTCGAGCACTACTACATCCCTTGGGGAATGTAGGTCTGCCAGTTTTGGCCGATCCCCGTAGGCCAGGCCAAGGGACCCCACCAATACACAAATCCATGTACCGGGCCTCCAGTTTAATATATTTAGCTATCTAGTTAAGTCTGAGAGAGTTCTTTTTTTACTTTTAACTTCTTTATTAAGCCGAGATCTGTTTCCTTTTTCACAGTGACAGGTGCTTATGGCTAGATTTGGGCTTCCAAAAAGTACTTAACTAGATGAATGTGATCACTAATCAATGACATGGTGTTTTAAGATACTCAGAACCAAAATAATTCTATTAAATTTTTAAAACCTTGTCAAAAGCTCTTTAGCATATTTTTACATAATAATAGTATTATCTCTGAAAAAATATTACTGACACTTTCTAATAACTGGATCCTTTTCTCTAGTGAAGAACTGATGGCCGAAGCACACAATCTCTGCACCCAGCTAGAAAGTGCAATGCAAGACACCATGAAAGAACAGGACCGGAGTTTACGGGTAATGGCCTATCCCATGTCCTTGCTACAGCAGACGAGAAAAGGAAAACAGAAAGGCAATCCAGTGGTTCCTCAATCGCAGTATACACTTGTGATTTTCTAGTACATTGACCCTTAAACAACACAGGGATTAGGGATGCCAACTCCCTGCACAGTTGAAAATCTACATATAACTTTTGACTCCCCCAAAACTTAACTACAAATAGCCTACTGTTGACCTGAAACCTTACTGATAACATAAACAGTTGATTAACACATATTTTGTATATGTATTACATACTATATTTTTACAATAAAGTAAGCTAGAGAAAAGAAAATGTTACTAAGAAAATCATAAAGATAAGATACATTTACTGTATTTATTGGAAAAAATCCGTGTATAAGTGGACCTGCGTAGTTTAAACCATGTTCAAGGGTCAACTGTACATATTTATTATTATTCATCATTATAATAATGCTAACAATTTTTGAATGGGAACAGTACTTTATGTACATTGTCTCATTTAATCCTTATAATACTTGATCTTTATGAAGAAGGTAACATTATTTTGAGAAGCCTCCCCCCCACCCCCCCCCACCCCCGCCTCCGTCAACTTTTGTCCCATTGCTGAACATTTGTGTGTTGTGGGTATTGTGCTGAACTTCAGGGATAAAGCAAGAACCTGTCATGGCCCCACTTCTCAGGGACTCAGAGCTTAGCAGTAGGTAGCACTAGTTATAGGGCAGGTAACCTAAAGAAAAACTAGTCAAGATATAGGTACATTAAGACAAAACTAACATTGCTTCAAGGATCCTAAATCATTCCCTCAGATCTTTAAATGCCCTTTTCCTGCCAGTACAATCACCTACTAGCCTCCCTCTAACGTCTTAGTTTTCAGAATAATCAGAGGGGACACCATTAATTGTAATGATCTGGTATTTATTTAAGTGTTCTCTGGTTTAGGGGCTTTCTCTATCTGTTGTTGCTACTGTTCCTCCTCCTGAGACTGTATATTTAATCCTTTCACTGCTAATTTGCATTTCTGCCAGAGGAAAAGGAAGTCTTATTAGAGCATTTCATTTGGTGAGGTTGGAAATCAGTAGCTGAGATTTGCTCTGCTCCTAGATTATGCTATACTCAGCCAGTATACTCCTATGCTCCTATGCTACACTCCTAGGGCCTTTGCTCCACCTACCCACAGTGGGCATAAATAAGCACTGTGAGTACAAGTAATACTAAAATTGCTTTTCTACTGTCCATAGTCCAGGAATCTCAGGGACTCCTAGCCAGTCCAAAGAAAAGATTCTGTATGGTTTTGAATATGTTTCTTTAGCTCATGGGTACTCTGCAATAACTATTATTAAATTTCCTTCTCAACTGTGCTCGTTGCCTCCTGGAAAAACAACAACTGAGGTGTATTTTTAATCTGCCTGTTGACTTTCAGTCTCTCGACTGGAGCTGGTTACAGATGGAGGAAGAAGAGCAGAATAGCTGGGAGCAGGTCTCCTGACTGTGTGGGTGGCCTTGACCACCCGATGGGGCTGCCTGGCCTGAGGCTCTCCCACAGGTATGTGCCCTGCTATACTGATGTCCCAGCGGTCTTCGGCACCCAGATGGAGATCTTCTTACTTCCCCGACCGGTGTGGCATTGACCGTGGATCAAGGGTGTGGCACTGCCAGCAGCTCGTCAGGACACTGGAAGTCCTCCATCACAGAGGCCCAGCAAGCATGGATGCCAGGCAGGAGCATTAGGGAGACTAAACCACAGAGGCTCCCTCCTCTGCTCCGAAAAAAGTGCTCAAATACTGTTGCACCACAGACCACTGGACAAATGTCTAACATGAGTATTTCAGGGCAAAGTATGAACAGCCCTTGATGCCAGCCTATCCTCTCCTGACCCCTCCTGATCTTCAGAGGCCCTGACCCACATGTCCTCACAGTCAATGTTTCATTGGATTTGGTTTCTCTTGAACAGACTCTTAAGTCATGGACTTGGCCTGGTCCCATCCTCTCTCTTCCTCTTTTCATTTCACTGCTGCTAAAACCGTCTTTTTACCTACACTGTGGTGGTTATCCTCCCTTCGGCTCCCACGTCTGTAGTCCTTTAAGCCACTAGAGCCAGGATGGAAGAGAAACTCCCTTCCTTTGGGTCCCAAAGATTACTTGGGAGTGAGTTGTCATGGAGAAGGAGGAGAGAAGAAAAGGTTACTTGTTAACCACTGGCCTGCTGAACACAATACTCGGACACATCTGTGTGTGGTGGAGGTGGGACAGGGAGTTCCTGCCTCATATCATCCAGCAGTATTATTAAATTGATTTATTTAAAAAATCGTTTCTAGATCTTGTGAAATGATTCAACACCTATGCTGGGTTCCACAATCCTCTGGTTAGAACTTATGAATTCGAAATCAACTCAGTGGAATAGTACCTGGAATAGTAGCACTGCCTCTTTGACATTTCATAAAATTTCACCTTTATATAAAAGCAGGAAAGAAAATGAGTTCAGATGATCACAAAAATGAGTTTGGTTGGAGAAGAAAGTTAGAATAAAAGAGTTTCACTAAGTGGTTTTCATGGGAATCGTACAGAAGGGTTTCATGGTCAAGTTTAGTTTTGGAAGTGCTTCATGCTTTGCCTCTGGGATCCACATTGTATACTGGTATATTAAAGTAAGCAGGTCTTTGAATAACGTTTTATCCAATGTCATTTCACTATAATGTTGATGAGATACTATAGGAACTTAACTCTTGTTTATATCAATTAGCCTATGGTAAAATTGGTTTGGTTATACATCATTTTGCTTTAAGTTGCAGAACCCATTGATGATATTTTGTTAGTATGATGATTTGTTGAAATATTGACATATCTTAGGGTGACCAACTTATCTTGGTTTGCTGAGAACTTTCCTGGTTTTAGCCCAGAAAGTTCTGAATCCCAGTAAACTTCTCAGTCCCTCTCAACCCAGGATGATTAACCATCCTACATCATGATGTGTCCATATCCTGTGTAATTCGAAGTATTTGACACTTCAGCAAAATTGCAATTAGGACATTCAGCAAGTACCTATTGAGCACCTCTATGTAGCAAACAAGAATTAACTATTTACTTTCATGGAGGTTACATTGGTGGGAAAAGGGGTAGGGTAAGGAGTCAGTAATAGGCAAGCAACACATGTAAGTTTCAAATAGTTTCAGTGCTATGAAGAAAATAAAGCAGTAATGGATAGAGTGCATAGTGTTATTCAGGAATGTGACAAGGATGTGACTACTGGTCTAAGATTTGAATGATGAGAAGAAGGCAGCCAGGCAAAGGCCTGAACAATGAGAGAAGAGCCTTGAAGCAAGTACATCTGTGTAGTAAACAAGGGGAAATGTGGGAAGTAGGAGAGATGGTAGAAGATAGGTCACATTAGGCCATGGAAAGGAGTGTGGGGTTTTTAAAAAATTGGTTGTAGAGAAAGGGAGATAGATGGAGAAACACTGATGTGAGAGAAACATCGATCAGTTATTTCCTGCACATGCCCCAACTGGGGATCAAACCTGTAACCTGGGTATGTGCTCTGACTGCCACCTTTTGGTATACGGGATGACGCTCCAACCAACTGAGCCACACTGGCCGGGGAAGGAGTGTGGATTTTATTCTAAGTGCAATGAGAAGGTATTTAAGAAAATGAATGATATAGTCTGATACACATCTTTTAAAAGAATCACTCTTGTCCTATTTGGAGGGAACAAGAACAAAAGCAAGAAGCCCATTGAGGAGGCTACAGCAGTAATTGGGGATCGAGATCATAGTAGAGTGCACTAGGGTAGTGGCAGTAGAGGTGGTGAGAGGTAATCCAGTTGAGAATATATATTCTAGAGACAGATCAGACAAAACTTGCTGACAGATTGGATGCGGGGTGGGAAAAGCACAATTAAGAATGACTCCTAGGGTTTTTGCCTGATGGCAGGGTAGATTAAAGTGTCATTAACTAAAAAGGCAACCAACTGAATGGGAGATAATATTTGCAAACAATAGCTCTGACAAGGGGTTAATATTGAAAATATATAAAGAACTCAAATAACTCAACACCAAACAAATAATCCAACTTAAAAATGAGCAGAGGACCTCAACAGACACTTCTCCCAAGAAGACATACAAATGCCCAAAAGATATATGAAGAGATGTTTAACTTCACTAGCTATTAGGAAAATGCAAATCAAAACTACAATGAGGTAACTACCACCCACCACCTGTTAGAATGGCCATTCTCATCAAGACAAGTAATAAGTGTTGGAGAGGTTGTGGAGAAAAAGGAGCCCTCAGTCACTGCTGGTGGGAATGTAAATTGATACAGCCACTATGGAAAACAGTATGGCAGTTCCTTTAAAAATTAAAAATAGAGCTACCATATGATCCAGCAATACCTTTTCTGGATTTATACCCGAAAAACTCGAAAACATTTATTCGCAAAGATATACACACCCCTATGTTCATTGTAGCACTATTCACAGTGGTCAAATACGGAAACAATCAGTGTCCTTCAATAGATGATAAAGAAGGTGTGGTACATATATACTATGCAATACTGCTCAGCCATAAGATGAAACACTGTCATTTGTGACAACATGGACTTTTGAGGATATTATGCTAAGCAAAATAAGTCAGAAAAAGCTAAGAGCCATATGATTTCACTTATATGTGGGATATAAAACTGAAACTCATAGACAATGGTATGATGGTTACCAGAGGGAAGGGGGTAGGCAGATATTATAGAGCAAAGGGGCCAGGTATATAGTGTTGGATTATGATTTGACTTGGGGTGGTGGACACACAATGCAATATACAGATCATGTATCATAGAACTTTACACTTGAAATCGATGTCATCCCAATAAATTTTTAAAAAAGTGTCATTAACTTGAGAAGGGGAAAAGTTAAGGAGAAGCTAGTGGGGCAAGAATCAAGAATTCTATAGGACATTTTATCTTTGAGATGCCTATGATGGACAACTAGAGATAACCAGTAGGCAGTCTGATATATGGGATTCGAGTTCAAGAGAGATGGCTAGAAATACAAATTTAGGAATCTTCAAGCTAGACATGGTATTTTCAAAGGTGAAACTGGACAAAGTGGGGAGTCTGGCTAGAAGATCGAGGCCTGAGGTACTTTTCCATTTAGGCTGGAGAGTGGAGGAGGAGCTGGGAACCAACACACAAAAACCAACAAACTTGAGGAGTGGCTACAGAAGAAGAAGGAAGGAGGAAAACGCAGAGCATGTGCTATTTTAGAAGCCAACTGAAAACTATTTCAAGAAGCAAGTGGTTAAGTGGGTCAAATGTTAATGGTTGGTCCAAGAGGATGAGGACAGAAAATTGATCATTTCCCCTGATATTCTGGCACTGATTTTCTTTTAAGTTGGCATAATACTCATATTTAAAAAAATGGTCCCACAATTCCCTAAAGTTGTAATGTTTATTATTCAGAGGTGAATAAAAACTTTATTTAAAGAAGAATGATCATTCTTCAGAAAAAAAAATAATATGAATATAGCCTGGAATAGAGAAGGATAGGAAAAATGAACAGAAAAAAACTAGTATGACTCACCCCCCCAAAAAAAAATCTTTAAATATTTTATTAAAGAACAGCTACTTTAGAAACAAAAGACACTCAAGCACTAGTCTACTCATGGAGTTTCTATACAACTAAAGAAGTTGACATCAAATGGACAAAAAAATAGTACAGAAGATCCATGTATTTTAAAAATTCATTTCTAGAAAGTAGGTCAGATGGACTCAAAGACCTCACTGAATGTAGGGAGCAACAGAAGGCTTTTTGCTGGGGCATAAAGGTAGGAACCAGTCCATGCAGTCAAGAAAAAGTTCTTTCGCCTCCTGGTCTAAATGCTTGCCTTTAGTCTGGGTTCAGAGAAAAGTCCTAATCATTTGAACTGGTTGTCAATCAAAGTCCCCTTCATTTTGGCTTTGTTGGCTTCTAGTTCCGCCAGCTCCTGCAGCCGCCTTTTGCTCATGCCTCTGCGCTCCAGCTGTTTTTCAATCACTTTGGCATTCTGTGCATACGAGTCAGCAATCTCCCTGGCCTCAATCTCCTCTTCCTCTTCATCAATAGTAGACACAGTGACAGAGCTGAACTTGCCCATGTCTTTAGTCCGTTTGGTCATCATCACCTTCTTAGGAGGCTCTCGCTTCTGAGTATATATATTCATTTTCCCAAAACCCTGGCCAAACTTGACTACTGCTCCATCCACAATAAAGGTCACAGGAGCATTCTTTGGCTGGGACTGGTAGAAGAGTGGCAGTCCGCACTTTGCACACTTCTTTCTGTACTGCCGCTCAATGCCTTCAGGCCTGCGAAGATACATAGTCTCCTGGTCTTCTGTGTTACAAAACTTGTGGGCGTGTTTGGCAGCATCAATCACCCGGGACTGATCCCGGGGCCTCATGGGCAATTTCTCCAACTGACAGTCCAGCACCAGAACCATCTGGCCACACAAACAGTAGTAGATGTGGAGGGGCTTCTCGCCGTCCTCATATTCCTCCCGGTCTCGGGTGTAGGAGCAGACAACTGACCGGGACACAACTTTAGGCATAGTTCACAGGAGATGCCCACAAACGCAATGCCAAAAATAAGGGTTATGCAGAAAACAAGGTGACTCACTTCTAATTGAAGGTGGGAATCAAAGTAGTAAGAAGCTTCAGAATAAAGTTAAAAGGCAAGGGATTAAGGGCAAATACAAATATTTACAAAAACCAACAAAACTGTGCAAAAGGGTTAGTAGTAATATATTAAAAATCTAGCACATTAACAATAGGCAACTACCTTATTAGAAAAATGAACAAAGGATATAAATAAATTCACAAAAAAAGAAATACAAATGTCCAATAAGTATAACTTAAGATGTACACTGATATTGTAAAAAAAAAAAAACACCTACACAACCTAATCAAGGAAATATATCTAAAGCATTCCATTATTAAAAGATGGGAATTTTTAAAGAACTAGGTTAGAAGATTTGAAAATATATGTCAGTAAAGGTAAATGGTGAGATGTTCACTGATTTTTTCTTTTCTCCTTTTATACTTTTTTCTACAGCCATGTATCATTTTGTAATAAGCTTTTAATTTTATTTACAAAGCAATTGCCTGGAATTTGGCAGTATGAACCCCAGGAGTTAACACTTATAAAATATTGCTGATGTCACATTTTCATTTCTCAAGCAGAACTATCAATTTCTCAGATGCAGGTCATCATGTTGTAATGGCAGTTTCATTGCTCATTAGGTTGAGCACTTCTCCCATTCTAGTGTTTTTTGTGTGTTTCTTCCCCACCTTAGCCCCTACCGCAAAAGGCAGGGGGATAAAAAATAAAACGTCTTTTGACATTGGTTGGCATACCTGTTAAAAAGTCTCATAAAGGAGGCTTTCCTGTTATCGGCATGTTTCATTCGGGCTCCTGCTTCACCCAGTACAGGAGAACCCATTGCAGTGTGGGCTGCACTGTATTCCATTCTTACAGAAAGTTTTGACAGTATTACCCTGGTGTTGTTGCCTCATCACATATAAAGTGCGTCGTGAATTCAATAGCTATTACTGTGCACACATAAAATGTGCACAGAGAACTCAGCATTCTATCTCCCATCCAACCACCTTAGACTGTCTACCCCACCATCTTAAGTTTTGACTTCAGAGTGAAAAATGGGGCTCCTATATTTCCCCTTGGAGGGAGAGCGTTTCAGAGATACGTACTGAGAAAACAGATACGTCTCAGGTTAGGGATCCAGGTCTTCCCGCAGGAACCCCATTGGGATGTAATTCCGGGGTGTCCGGTGCCCTCCTGCCAAACCCAGGTTCCAGGTCCCCGCCTCCCTACCGGCTCTCAGTCTCGCACGCAGAGGTAGCGCCGTCCTAGCCCCGCCCCGGCCCCGCCCCCTCGCATGACGTCACCACGCGCGCCGTGCGCCGAGCGCCGCGCCTCCTGTCAGTGGCAGCCATTGTTCCGCCGGTCGCGCTGGCTGCACGGGGGCTGGGCTGGTCCTACCTACCTCTCCGCGTCCCTGTGCCCCTTCCAGCTGGGCGAGGGGGCCGGTCCCTGGCTCAGCGCACTCGGGCTCTCAGGTGCAGGCCGCCATGAGCAAACGGAAAGCGCCGCAGGAGACTCTCAACGGGGGGATCACCGACATGCTCACAGGTCAGCCCGGCGCCGGGACCGCCGGCTTTCTTCGTCCCCCCCACCCCCTTGCCGTCCCTGCTCCCTTTCCCGTCCCGACAGCCCGGGGGATGGGGTCGGCCCCTCGCAGCGGGTCATCTTCCGTGCGGACCTTCCTTCCGCGCCGGTGGCCGGTGGCCGGTGAGGGTCGGCTCCGCTGGGGCCCCTGTCGCCGCTCGGGAAGCTGTTGGCGTGGCCCGCGGAGCCGTGGAGGGTCCCCGCCCTTGAAGGTTAAAGGCGGCGACTTCCCCTCGTGGGAAGCTCAGTTCTCGTCTGTGGACTCGTGGCTCGTGTTCACCCGAGCCTCTTGTTGCCTTTTCAGAGCTCGCAAACTTCGAGAAGAACGTCAACCAGGCGATCCACAAATACAACGCTTACAGGTGGGCCAGACTTGCTTCCGGGGTGCGGGCCGTCGGAGGGCGGGGGCCCGCGTGTGTGGGGGCCATCTGCGGGAGGAGGAAGAGGAAGAAAACAGCAGGGCTGCAGGCGCGACTGCTGGGGCCCGACTGCCGTATTCTGGGGGAACCTGGGCAGACCCTGCGAGGTCCATTCAGTCCAGTTCGGACGGAACACGGGCTGATTTCCTGTCGTTAGACACGAGTTACTGAAGATGCAGTCTGCTTTTCACGTACATGAGGACTGTGCTGTGAAATAGATGTGGTTCGAGGGGACACGTGTTCCCCCTGGTTGGGCTGTGTCTTGTCCTGTCCCCTCTTTGGACCCCATCCTTGTTCATTGCACCGGGGGCCTGAGCCTAGACTCTATGCCACTTGCTTCTGACCCCTCGCCTGTAAACACGCCCTAGTCCCTCCGCTCTTAAAAGCAAAAGCAAAAGCAAAGCGATCGTTTTCACTTCCCTCTAACTCGGACCTTATCTCTCTCTCCCACTTGACAATTACCCTTCTTTTTTTAAAAAAAAAAAATTTTATTGACTTTTTACAGAGAGGAAGGGAGAGGGATAGAAAGCTAGAAACATCATGAAAGAGAAACATCGATCAGCTGCCTCCTGCACACCTCCCACTGGGGATGTGCCCGCAACCAAGGTACATGCCCTTGACCGGAATCGAACCCGGGACCCTTCAGTCCGCAGGCCTACGATCTATCCACTGAGCCAAACCGGTTAGGGCTGACAATTACCCTTCCTAAGTGATCTGTGTCCCTGGCCTGGCCTTCCTGCTCCCTAGTCTTTTCTTATCTCATGGCGGGATGATTTCCATTCTGCCGACCC
>NW_005871242.1:1738666-1741668 GCF_000147115.1 Myotis lucifugus | reverse complement strand
ATTTTTACGTCTATAACCCCTTAATCTTTACCTTTCCAAAGCCGAACTCAACTTCCTCCTTTTCTCCCCAGCCAGCATAATTATTAGAAAGGATTATACTCTCCCCTTTACCTCCTATGGCTTCTCATATAAAGTAATGGTCCTGTCATCCACACATTTGATGACGTAGCAGTCAGGAGATATTTTCAACCCTATCATTTGAGTCAGAGCAGGCTTCAGAGAGGAACTGTTTAGTCTTGCCCTTCGATTCTAATTGATAGCTTTGCTGGGTAGAGGAGGTCCTTGCCTTTCATCACTTTGAATATTTCTTGCCACTCCCTTCTGGCCTGCCAAGTCTCTGTTGAGAAATTAGCTGACCGTCTTACAGGAGCTTCCTTGTTGGTAATTAAGTGCTTTTCTCTTGCTGCTCTTATGATTCTCTCTTTAATGATAACTTTTGGCATCTTAATTGTGATGTGTCTGGGTGTGGGCATCTTTGGGTTTATCTTATTTGGAACTCTCTGTGCTTCCTGGACTTCCATGTCTATTTTCTTCACCCGGTCAGGGAAGTTTTCTGTCATTTTCTCAAATAGGTTTTCAACTTCTTGCTCTCTCTCTCTTCTGCTGGCACCCCCTGACACAAATGTTGGTGTACGTGAAGCTGCCCCAGAGGCTGCTTACACTGTCCTCGCGTTTTGGATTCTTTCTTCATTTTGCTGTTCTGATTGGGTATTTTCTGCTTCCTTATATTCCAAATTGCTGTTTCGATTTTTGGCTTCATCTACTATACTATTGATTCCCTGTAAATTATTCTTCATTTCAGTTAGTGTATCCTTCATTTCTGACTGGTTCTTTTTTATGGTTGTTCGGTAATTTAGTTGTAATTTTGAGGCCTCAATTGTGAGGATTTTCAAGATATATCTCTAATAGAGAGGTATGTGGTTTCAGCTCATCTGTGTGTGTGTTTTTTATAAGTTTTACAGATGTGGAAAATGAATGATCTTGGTGAAAGTGTAAGCTGCATATTTGCTTGTATTTGTATTCCAGTTTAAGAAAAATTAAGACCTTAGTGGATTTCTAATTTCTTTTCTTTTTTTTATAGAAAAGCAGCATCTGTGATAGCAAAGTACCCACACAAAATAAAGAGTGGAGCAGAAGCTAAGAAACTGGTAAGTTTAGTAAGCAAGTTGATTGAAGAATTAAACTGATAAGAACAGATACTACACTTGATCTTAGCCAAAAGGCCGAGAAGCGATGAAGAATTTACACATATACGAATTTGGTGGGGGTTCTATAGACTAAATTTGGCCCACATAGGCAAATTTCACTGTACTGACTTATTGGAATAATATTTATTTTGCTTCAAGCATACTTCAAGCTCAAAGTGTTTTGATTGGGAGAGGGATGAGTTTAAAAATTTTTTCTCTACTCTCCATTTATGCATATTCTCATTCATTTTCAGTTTGAGCGTAGTCCTGAAGAAGAGTATGGAGACTGAGTGGTACCAGCATATCTGGTCCCCAGCTACCTTTTTCTGATCCTCACGTATAGGAACTTACATGAGTTAGTGTTGCCAAAGAGATCTTACTAGTTAATAAGCACAGGATTAAACCCCTTTGTATATTATGGCATTTAGCCCTGTCCTCTGTAATTTCCATAAAGCCCTGTCTGCTAGCAGTGTCACAATTTTTAGAAGGTCGCATCCTTGGTAATTTGTAATAGTAATGTTAATATCATCCTGGGAAAGTTTATCTATTGATAATCAGATTATTCTCTCATATAAATCTCACTAAAAGATTCTAAGTTCTTAAAAATTAAGGACCATACCTTATTCATTTTTTATTTTATTTTTTTAAACCCTCACTCGAGGATATGGTTATTGATCTTAGAGGGTGGAGAAGGGGAGGAGAGAGAGAAAGAGAACATTGATGTGAGAGAGAAACATTGGTTGGTGGCCTCCTGTACATGCCCCAAGTGGGGATGGAACCTTCAACCTGGGTATGTGTCCTGATCAAGAATGGAATCTGCAACCTTTCGATAAATGGGATGATGCTCCAACCAACTGAGCCACACTGGCCAGGGCTTATTCATTTTTTCTTAAAGATGTCAAACTGACATGGCTTTTGATTAGTCTAGATCCTGATAGTTATCACCTTCTGTTCTTTATCTGTGTGTTTTCAAAGTCCTGTAGAATTTAGGTATTAATATTTAATTGTCCTTAACTTTCTCATGAGAGCCTTTAGAATGTAAACTATAACTTCTTATGTTTTCATCTTTCAGAGTCTTAACATTACCATAAATCTTGTACTTTATGACTAAGTGACAGATTATCCACTTTAGTCATGTACCACATCTTCAATTTGAATTTATTACTCAATACAAATCATGCTCTGGTGTCTACGTTTTAAATCCTTTGTGTTCATAATAGTTCTCCACTTCAATACATCCTCCCCAAATAGACTAGCCATGCAAGTTATAAATACACTAGAGGCCCGGTGCACAAAAATTTGTGCACTCGGGGGGGAAGGGGGGGTCCCTCAGCCCGGCCTGTGCCCTCTCGCAGTCTGGGACCCCTCGGGAGATAACGACCTGCTGGCTTAGGCCTGCTCCTGGGTGGCAGAGGGCAGGCCCAATCCCTAGGTGCAGCCTCTGGTCGGGCTCAGAGCAGGGCTGATTGGGGAGTTGGGGCGCCGCCCCCTGTCATGCACAGAGCAGGGCGGGATTTGGAGGTTGTGATGCCACCCTCAGTCACGCTCAGGGTAGGGCCGATTGGCGGGTTGGGGCCGCCCCCTATCACACTCAAGGCAGGGTTGATGGGGAGGTTGCGGCGCCACCCCCTGTGACGCACAGAGCAGGGCCCATCGGGGGGTTGGGGCTCCGTACTCTGCAGGGCCAATCAGGGGGTTGGGGTGCTGCCCCCTGTCACGCACAGAGCAGGGCCCATCAGGGGGGATTGGGGCTCCGTACCCTGTCACGCACAGAGCAGGGCCAATCAGGGGTTGGGGAAGTTCCCCCTGTCATGC
>NW_005871242.1:1603509-1738566 GCF_000147115.1 Myotis lucifugus | reverse complement strand
TGTCACGCACAGAGCAGGGCCATCAGGGGTTGGGGAGCTCCCCCCTGTCATGCACAGAGCAGGGCCATCAGGGGTTGAGGAGCTCCCCCCTGTCACTCACAGAGTAGGGCCGATAGGGAGTTAGGGCACCGCCCCTGTCACACACACAGCAGGGCGATCAGGGGGTTGGGGTGCCGCCACTGTCACACTCAGGGCAGAGCCGTGGGGAGGTTATGGCTCTACCCCATCACACACAGAGCAGGGCCCGTGTAGGGGGGGTGGGGGGGTTGGGGGCGCCACCCTCTATCACCCCACAGAGCAGGGGCCGAATCAGGGGGGTTGGGGGCGCTGCCACTGTCACACTCAGGGGCAGGGCCCGAATGGGGGAGGTTATGACTCTACCCTGTCACACACAGAGCAGGGGCCTGGGGGGTGGGGGGTGGGGGGGGGGTTGGGGCGCCACACCCCTGTCACACACAGAGCCGCAGGCAGTTCATTGGGTTTGGGCACTGCCCCCTGTCACGCTGATCCGGTGCCAGGAGGCTCGCGGCTCCGCTGATCCCAGTGCTGGGAGGCATATTACCCTTTTACTATATAGGATAGAGGCCTGGGGGCGGGCTGGTTTGCCCTGAAGGGTGTCCTGGATCAGGGTGGGGGTCCCCACTGGGGTGCCTGGCCAGTCTGGGTGAGGAGCTGAGGGCTGCTTTCAGGCTGGCAATTGACTGAAGCTCCCAACCACTCCTTTTTTTCTCTTATTTTTTTTTTTTTTTATTCTGGGCCAGCTTTAGCTCTGGCTCTAGCTCTGAGGCTTCCGCTGCTATAATCGAAACAATGTATAACTCTAGCTCTGAGATCCCGGCTGGCTGAAAGCTGGTTTCTGGGGTTTTGTTTAACTTCTATATTTGTTACATAGTTTCTTAGAGTTGTAGCTCAGAGGCCGGCAGCGCAGGCGGGGAACGTTAGAGTCTGCAGTCACTGGAGCAAGCAAGCCTCATGTTCGCTTCCAGCTGCCTGGCTGCCGGCCGCCATCTTGGCTGACAGTTAATTTGCATAAGGATATGCTGATTAGCCAATGGGAAGGGTAGCGGTCGTACGCTAATTACCATGTTTCTCTTTTATTAGTGTAGATTAGACTTTAATTCTAAGTTTTTATATTGTCGAACTGACCCAGTGTTAAACCTCAGAAGCCACTTCTGCTCCCATTCTGTTCCCCTTTAATCACCATTGAATTTCCCTTTTTATGTTAATTGCAAATAGCCCGATCATTTATTAAAGGCAAACGTCTGTCAAACTTTGATGCACTTCATTCCAAATCTCAGTTATGGCATATCCCTAAAAAGAACACAGAAGTACCCAAAATTCCTTTTGCATAAGATTGGACTTAATATGAAAATCTCATTTTTATTCCATTTCACTATTATTATTTTTTCACTGTTATTTTGAACAGACCTACTTTCTGATGCATATGAGTACTTTTCCATAATTCTAGAAATCTGAGATTTTCAGAATAAGTATTTTGCCTTATACTCCTTAGTATTAGTTATAAAAAATAGCCTGGCTCTAAATTGCTTTGGGTCAGTATCTTCTGACATAGGAAATGAGAAACCTGAACAGTTTCCCCCCTTTTAAAAAAATACGTTTTTATTGATTTTAGAGAAGAGGGGAGAGGGATAAGGAGATAGAAACATCCATGAGAGAGAGAGACACTGATGGGCTGCCTCCTGCACTCCCCCGACTGGGGATCAAGTCCGCAACCCGGGCATGTGCCCTGACCAGGAATTGAACCGTCTTTTCCTGGTTCATAGGTCAATGCCCAACCACCGAGCCACAGCAGCCAGGCACAGACGTTAATTTTTAAAAAGTCATTTAGAGTTGTTTTGCTAGGGTTTCTCTTTTGTCAAATCATTTAAGTATTTTATATTTTTTACTGAGACTCAATTTCTTTGTTTCAAAACTGGTCATATGATGATCATTTGTTTTTAATTTCTAATTTTATACTTTATTTTTTAGAGATTTGGAAAACATTACATTTATATGACTTCTGTGTTTTTAATTTTTTATGTAGCCCGGAGTAGGAACAAAAATTGCTGAAAAGATTGATGAGTTTTTAGCAACTGGAAAATTGCGTAAACTGGAAAAGGTAAAATTTAACTTATTTATTTGCTTATTTGATTATTGTGTCTATGTTTATGGCAGCTATCATGGAGCACCATTGCAGGTGATTAAGACTCAGAAGGCAAAGAGAAGAGAGGAGTTTATGGCTTTGAGTGTCTATTTTTAAAAATTTTGAATATTCTATAAAATGTTCACTTATTTTATGTGGCAATTAAGAGACTATTAACATATATAATAGAATTATCTTCATATTTTCAGAACCATTCAGGAGGGAGATTATAAACTTTGACTAAAAGGTGTTATCTTTTAGAACTTCAATGCTTAAACTCTCCCAAGCATTGTTATGGTTTTATTTCACCCTGGTGAGAGTAATTATATCACTTCTGGTTTTTTATGAATGTCTTTTAAGAGTATTGGATAAGTTAGAGATGAGACATCTTTAGCTGCTCTGTTATCACTTACTAGAGGCCTGGTGCACAACATTTGTGCACTGGGGGAGGAGGATCCCTCAGTCTGGCCTGTGCCCTCTTGCCGTCTGGGACCCCTTGCTCTTTATTGCCCGCCTGCAGCGGAGGTGGTGGGAGAGGCTCCCGCCATTGCCACAAGCCTGCCAGCTGCAAGCCCGGCTTCTGGTTGAGCGGTGCTGCCCCTGTGGGAGCACACTGACCATCAGGAAGCAGCTCCTGTGTTGAGCATCTGCCCCCTGGTGGTCAGTGTGCATCATAGTGACCAGTTATTCCTCCGTTCAGTTGATTTGCATATTAGGGTTTTATTATATAGGATAACCACCTAGGTTATATATGAATACTCCTTTAAGGGTTATCCAGACATATGTAAGTATTGGTATGTTTCCAATAAGATCATTTGAGCCCTTGAAGCATTCTTCTTAAATCATTGTCATGCTTTTTTTTTTCCCCCTTAAAGATTCGGCAAGATGATACAAGTTCATCCATCAATTTCCTGACTCGAGTTACTGGCATTGGGTAAGAACTATCTTTTTTCTTTTTTTAAAATCCTCACCCAAGGATATGTTTTTATTGATTTTAGAGAGAGAGGAAGGATTTCAAACCAGCACCCATTTGGTCTACGAGATAACACTCCAACCAACTGAGCCAGGACAAGAACTATTTTTTAAGCAGACACAATATAGGGTTGGTTTAATTTTTATGTCAGCCAAACCAAAGTGCATGCTGTTTCTCTTCAAAACTTGCATCTTTCACCCTAGCCGGTTTGGCTCAGTGGATAGAGTGTCAGCCTGCGGACTCAAGTGTCCCGGGTTTGATTCTGGGCAAGGGCATGTACCTTGGTTGCGGGCACATCCCAACTGGGGAGTGTGCAGGAGGCAGCTGATCGATGTTTCTCTCTCATCAATGTTTCTAACTCTATCCTCCTCCCTTCCTCTCTGTAAAAAAATCAATAAAATATATTTAAAAAATGAAACAAAAAACCAAAACAAAACAAAAACTTGCATCTTTCCACATCTGTGCCTTTGCCCATACAGTTTGCTCTTCCATATGTTACATGTCTGAGGCTGGTTCTCTAGATGTTGCCTTTACTGTGAAAGCCTCATCCAAGGCTTTACCTCCTTTGTGAAACCAGTTTGATTCCCCAGCCAGAAATGATTTCTTCGTTCTCTAAACTCCACTAACACTTGCTCTTTGTACATCTTATTGCGTTCTCCAGATTAAACCTCATTTGCCTCTCTGAGCATGATATCTTAAACATTTAAGCTTTTTTTCCATAGCACCTAGCATAGTACCTTACGAATTTGAAACAAGCTCTCAGGCATTTTTTAATGAAGGAATCTTTATCTTAAAATTTGAACTAGCATGAAAGGAGGCTTCTTTGACACTAGACAAAGTAAATATGAACATTGAAATATTAAAGCTGTAATGCTTAACTCTCATCTTCATGGAATGAGAATTTTTTTAGATATAATGATGATTTTTTATATGGCAACATTTTTAGGAAAGTTACTCTAAAATAGATTAAATTCTTAAACTTAGTCTACTGAAAATGAGCTTGACTCCTTGGGGACCCAAGGCCAGTATACAGTGGTAGTTAAATGTTGTTTTAAGGGCATCTATTATATTGTTCTCTTTTTTCAGACGAGAAAACTGAATACAGAGAGTGAGATAAGTGTGGCAGAATCAGAATTAGAACCTATGTTTCCTGACTCCCTTTTCAGTTCGGTTTTTCTATGCCACCTTGCCTTCCTGCCATGAATATCAGTTTCTGTGACAAGTGGTTTCTGTGAATAGGCTCTTTGTCATTCCAGTCTCAGTTTCAATATCTCAGAGGCCTTCCCTCACCACCCAATCCAAAGTAGTACCTAACCACTCTGCTATGTTACTCTATTTTAATTCATCTGCCAGGTATTTTCTTATTTGTTTATTATGTATTTATTCATTCTCTTATCCACTGGAATGTATGTAGGTAAGACCAGCACCCTTATTTGTGTTATTCCTGTTGTATTTTTAGCACCTAGCAGTGTTATCTGGTACATATTAGCCCCTCAGTAAATCTCATGAATGAATGAACAGTTTTCAAGTACCTGTATGTCTTTTATGGGTAAAAGACATGGGCATAATTGTTGAGACATCTTTTTCATGTCTAAGTTTATGGTTGTATTCCTAGATTGAGGCTTCAAGAATTCCTCTCTTTTGGATGAAATTGAACATTACCCAAATTACCATGCACCATTTTAGCAAGTCTTGTTTACTTCAATAGTAACTCTTTCATGTTTGAAAGAGAAGACATAATTATTTGTTTCAAGAATCCTGAGTTTCGTTGGATATGAAATAATGTGTTTCTTTCTTGTAGTCCATCTGCTGCAAGGAAGTTTGTAGATGAAGGAATTAAAACATTAGAAGGTGAGTATGTAATTCCAGATTAAATGTTGTCCTGACTGACTTTAATGCTCTAACAAACTAGAACTTGAAAAATTCCTTCTCGCCCTAACTGGTTTGGCTCATTGGATAGAGCATCGGCCTGTGGACTCAGGGGTCCCGGGTTTGAATCCCGTCAAGGGCATATGCCTGGGTTGTGGGCTTGATCCCCAATGGGGGCGTGCAAGAGGCAGTCGATCAATGATTCTCTCTCATCATTGATGTTTCTCTCTCTCTCTCTCCCTCTCCCCCTTCCTCTCTGAAATCAATAAAAATATATTTAAATAAATAAATAAATAAAAACATATCAAAAAAACAAAACAAAAAAACCCTTCTCAATTAGATACAAATGATATGATTTTTTTAAAACTCTACATTAGAGAATAGATATAAAGAGTAGTTTATATTCCCATCTTAACTCAGAAGAAAATCAAGAAGAGCAAGAAGTGGCTTTTAGTTTTAAGGCAATGATTTCATTTGCAGATTTTAGTCGATGTAAATAAACTTTGTTCGTTAATGAAATTTTAAACTGTTAACAAAGTCCTACACATTCAGCTTAAAAGCCAAGTATATTGAGAAAGATTCTGTAAGAGACTTGTATCGTTTATTGAATTTTTGCTTTCAAAGAAGTGATAAAAATAGTAATTCCGAAACACTTTTCTTAAATCTAATATAGCAATCCTTTAAATCAGCGGTTCCCAAACTTATTTGGCCTACCGCCCCCTTTCCAGAAAAAATATTACTCAGCCCCTGGAAATTAATTTTTTTTAAATGTTAATAGCAGTTACTCATCGCCCCCAAATGCACCTGTGGCCATCACCGCCCCCCTGGATCGCTGCAGCGCACACCGGGGGGGCGGTAGCGCCCACTTTCGGAATCACTGCTTTAAATAAAATTTATTCATACATTTTCAAGGCCATATGTATGTATAGATTCATTACAGTATATCTGTGGCATTTAGGGTTTAATATTTGTGGGTTCAACTACTTGTAAGCAATGAATTCATTAGAATGGTGCTTCAGTTTCTCAGCTACAAAATGGTATAATTTCTGTCTCATATGATTTAGTGAAATAATGTATAAAGCACTTAGCAGAATGCTTGGTACCTACTAGAGTAATTAAAAATAGTAACCAACTCTTAAGAAGTATGGTTAATTAGTAATATTACTAAGAATTTGTGTGAGTCACGTGGCTAGTTAATGACCTCTGTTACATCTGCATCTTGGAGGGTTGTGCTTTTCTGCTTGTAGTGTATATGGTTTATCTGAGTGAAATACTGAAAATGGGGTCAAGAATTTGTTTTTCAAAGGTATTCAGTTGCATCCCTTGGGAGTGTGAAGGATCTACTCTAATTCCCCTCGTTCTCTTAACTTGTGTAGGGTTTTTACATTACTTCTCAATTCACAGACCTGTAATATAATAACTGTTGATATATCATATACATAAAACAGACTCAATATTTCTGTTTCATATACTTCAGTGTTTTCTGTGTAAATACAACTATGAGAAATATTAAGTGCTCCATATATTATAAAGATACTTATTTTTCTCCATTTTATATTTCCAGAGAGAATTTATGTGAATATGAGGGTGATTATAGGAATTGCTTGTGAAGCATACTTATCTTTAAAAGCTTACTCTTGTATTCATGCCCAATAAAGGAACATCTAAGTGGAACTAAGTCACTTTTAGATTTAAGATATGTTATGTTATGACAGTTTTTAAAATTAAAAAATAAGATAATACGTCTCTTTTTAACAAGATTTTTAGCACAGTTCCTACACAAACTGGTATTCAATAGATGTTAACTAAATGAAGGAGTGAATAAACAAATGAGCAACACAAATGAACTTCGTTACTCTTAATACATTCAGAAGTTGTGGTTACTACTGCTGCTGCTGTTAACCATAAATTAAGCAAGATAGTTCTTATAAGGCTGCTTTTTGCTATAGTGAGTGAAATTTGGTATGATCTTGGTATGTTTAATCTACTGTTCCATGTAACTAATTGAACTTTTGATTCAGTAAATAAAAATGATCATGAAATAACTGTTAGGTTTTACTAGATTAATTTGAAGAGTCACTTTTATCTAATTCTTTTTAGGTAAATTTTTTTACTGTCTTTTTCAAAGTAATTTTAATGTATTTTCCATGTAGTTTTTTTTGTAAATAATATCGCTGAATTTACCATTTTCCCCCCCAAATGTTTGAATTAGCACCTCAACTTTATCTTTTATACAGATCTCAGAAAAAATGAAGATAAATTGAACCATCATCAGCGAATTGGGCTGAAGTAAGGTGGCAAATTTTCTTTGACACTGGAGACGTAAAAGTAAAATTTTTCATAGCCATTCTTTCATACATCATAATTCTTCAAACTTAGCTAAACAACCATTTCTCTGTTCAGAAATGCTAAGATTTGTTGCAGACGCCTGTAGAGTTTGCCTCTTTTGAGTTTTCTCCTCATTCTCTTAACTTTTGTAAGGAATTTCCTCTGAAAATGCATAGAACTGAGTGCATCAGTGAGTCAGTGGGTGTTTATTTCATGCTTACATTATACAAAGCACTGCACTAGATCTGGGGTAAGGATATAAACAGGCTCAGTGTAGCTCTTACGAAGTTTAGAGTCTACCTCAGAAGATAGGACATGAACTTGAAACACTAAATTTAAAAAAAAATAAGAAAAATACCAAGCACTTAAATAACAGTAAAGGAACAACTAATAGGCATGTTGTATATCAGCATTAGCTGTTATTTATTTTGTGTACAGATATAGTCAGGAACCCCCTTTCTAATTATTTAAAATACATAGTGCATAAGCTATGTACATGCATAAGCATGTTTCTTTCCTCTAGTCCTATAGTCTTGTTGGCGATTCAGTCCTAATAACCTGCACTTTTCTGTTGATGCCTTACCATACTATTACACTGCCCTTCCAAAAATTTGAGCAAGTTAAGAGACCAGGGTGGTATAGTTCTCATTTTCCTTGCATTTACATAGTAAATAGAGATCTTCTGAAGAACTTAGTTGTTGTGAGAATTGGTTTTGAGCCAGTGCTTTATTCTTAGATGTTATTTCATACTTAGATAATATTTTTATAACAATCTTGTAGAAGTATAATTCATATACCATACAATTCAACTATTTAAAGTACAAATTCATTGGTTTTATTTTTTAATTTTTAAATTTATTTTTATTGTTGAAAGTATTACAGATGTCCCCTTTCCCCCCATCGACCCCCTCCTCCCCTTCTCCCCACTCCTGCTCCCTCTACAGGCCTTCACCAAGTTATTGTCCATGGATTATACATATATGTATCTAAGTTCTTTGTTTAATCCCTTCCTACCCCTCTCCCCCTCCACTTCCTTTGAGATTTGTCAGTCTGTTGCATGCTTCCATGTCTCTGGATCTATTTTGTTCATCAGTTTACTTTTTCAGGGGTTTTAGTATATTCACAGAGTTATATAACCATCACAAACCAAATTTTAGAACATTTTTGTTGCTTGTACCCATTAACAGTCACTCCTATTTCTCTCCAATCCTCCACCTCTACCCCCCAGCTCCTGGCAACCACTAATCTACTTATTGTCTCTATAAATTTGCCTATTCTGGGCATTTTATATAAATGAAATAATACAATATGTGGTCTTTTGTGACTGGCTTCTTTCAATTAGAATAATGTCTGGGTTTGTTTATGTTGCAAGATCCTACTAAGATATTTTAAAATACAATAATTTTACATGATTTAAGGACAATAAATTATAACCCCTTGACTTGTCAATAGGGATCAGTCTAATTTGGAAGTGTACTAAATTAAATATATTTATTTACTCTTGGTATGTGAATGTGAAGTTTATTTATAAATAAGTTTAGATGGAATATCTGGAATAGCGGAAAGGATGGCTTGTAAGGATTTTGATCAAGTTTGAGGAATAAACCTTCTCCACCCTCAATTTTACTGTTGTCTTAATGAATTTTAATCTTGATTTTTGAATGATCTAATGGTATAAGGACACTTGATATAGTAGGAAATTTATTTTTTAAGAAGATTTAAATGTCACAAAAGTCTTATCTATTTATTCTGTCTTTATAGATATTTTGAGGACTTTGAGAAAAGAATTCCTCGTGAAGAGATGTTACAAATGCAAGTAAGAGTGTGCTGAATTGTATTCTTTGATTAGAATTGACAGTGTCACTCTGAAAAGCCATTTTTAGAATACTGACTAAATTTTTCTCCTATTAGGATATTGTACTAAACGAAGTTAAAAAAGTGGATTCTGAATACATAGCTACAGTCTGTGGCAGTTTCAGAAGAGGTAATACACTTCTTAATCTCAGGTTATTCATGCCTTGATGTTAAAATTGCTTAGTGTATATAAAAAAGATGAATTAAAAAGATGTAATTTGTGCCCTAGCTAGTTTGGCTCAGTGGATAGAGCGTTAGCCCACAGACTGAAGCTTCTCAGGTTCGATTCTGGTCAAGGGCATGTGCAGGCTAATTCCTGGCCCCAGTCCGGGTGCATGTGGGAGGCAATCAATAGATATCTCTCTCACATCGATGTTTGTGTCTGTCTCTGCCCCTTCCTTTCCACTCTCTAAAAATCAATGGAAAAATATCCTCGGGTAAGGATTAACAGCAGCAACAAAAAAGATGTAATTTGTGTTACTTAACAGATTTACTAAGATCCAGTAGTATTAGTTAAGTTTATTTATTTATAGATGGAAATATATTAGAGAAATCCATACTGAATTTATTATAGGATGATATTTTAGTGACTAATTTTAATAAAAATTTATAATAATTTTGGGTGTGTTAAAATCCTACTAGTGGTTGTCTGTCTAGATGCAAGTGAATCTGGGTAGTTTTTGTTTGTTTCTTTTTACTATTGTATTTTCTAAGTTTTCTGTAATTGATCTAAGAATAATGTCTCAGAAGCACCAGTTCAAAACCAATTCTCACAACAACCAAGTTCTGCTGATGTCCATTTACTATGTGAATATAAGCAAAGCTAGAACTATACAATTGTGGTCTCAAAAATTTAGAAGGGTAACACAAATTTAAAAATATAAACTTTAATAATTAGAATAGAAAAACTTTATTTAAAACTTTTAGAAAGATATCTGACTGAATCTCTGGGCACTCTGGAGTTTTGCTTGGAAGTAGGTGATAGGCTATAAGCAATTCTCTGGGTAGCTGCTGTAAGAATCTAGAGGTGGGGATAGAAAAGGACTAAATCCATAATTACTGAAAAGTAGAAAGAACATTGGATTGGGGCCAAAATACCTGGGTTCTCAGGCCAAATCTGTCACTACACGATTTTAAGTAAGTTTGTCACTCCGCGTCCTGTTTTCCGTATTTGCAGAATGAGAAGATTAGAGTTAACAAGTTATTCAAGTCTGTGCATCCAAAACACCTAGGAAGTTTTTAAAAATATACACATTGCTGTACCCTGCTACAAATCTACTAAATAAGATTATCCTTGGGTAGGGCCTTGGAATCAATATTTTCAAAACATAGACTTTGATACACAGCAAGCCGCATGCTATGAGAAGTAAGGCCCTTCTATGTGTGTCATCCCCATGGTTCTGTTTTCTCGTAGGTAAATTTACGTGAAGAATTCCATATGTTTTCTCTGTTGTCACAGGTGCAGAGTCCAGTGGTGACATGGATGTTCTTCTGACCCATCCAAGTTTTACCTCTGAGTCAAACAAACAGGTACTTCAATTTATAATCAATGTGATCAATCTTACATAGCAATGAGCATCATTTTCTAAATGATAATTGTCTATTTTCAGAATAAGTTTTTGTCTTATTTTTTTTAAATATATATTTTATTGATTTCAGAGAGAGAGGGTGAGAGAGAGAAACATCAGTGATGAGAAAGAATCATTGATTGGCTGCCTCCTGCATGCCCCCTACTAGGGATCGAGCCCGCAAGCCAGGCATGTGCCCTGACTAGGAATGGAACCATGACCTCTTGGTCAACACTCAACCAATGAGCCATGCTGGCCAGGCCTAAGTTTTTGTTTTAATCTTTCTGAAAAGTCAAACTGGTACTGATTGAATTATGTGAAAGGCAAAAAGTAAGTTGTTGAAAGGGATACATACTTTTCTACAAGGAATTGGATGGACAATCTAACATTTGAAAGAGATGAAATTTAGTAAAATATTTCCTGAATTATCTATTGTCTATCATAGATATTTTAGAAATATCCATAATATTGTATTTAGAAACTTTACCTCTATTAGAAATCCCAAGAAGGCAAAACGTTTTTTATTTTGAATATATGCCTTTTAAAGATGAAGCAGCTAACTTTTTTGTTTTAATGAAACAAATAAACACACAAATGATGTTTGTTTGGGAGCATCATGATATTGGTGAAAGATGATGGTATCTAAAAATAAGTTTAATTTAATAAGATGAATTTCCTGTTAAAAGAAAAAAGTACTTACTCAGAATATAGGAAAATAGGCATTTCTCCACAGATAATCAGAAAACTTGTGTTAAAAATGTTTTCTTGCCATAACAGAGTAATTGCTCTTTTTCTTATTCCCTAATTATGATTCTACAGCCAAAACTGTTACATCGTGTTGTGGAGCAGTTACAAAAGGTCTGTTTTATTACAGATACTCTGTCAAAAGGTGAAACAAAATTCATGGTAAGTACTCGTTTGAGTTAACACATCGGGGGAAAAAACTTTAAAGACTGTTTAGTAATGGTTGTGAGTGTGTGACCTCACTGTAGCTTAATATTACAATCAATAAATATCCATGAGGCCTTAAAGAAGAAGAATTAGCAGAATGCTAATCTCAGACTATTTTAGTAAAGAATTTTGTTTTAATTCCCCACTTGTAAATATCTGTGCTATTGGAATAGATTATTAGAAATACTCTGCTATTTTCAAAATATCCATAATGACCTTGACATATAAGTTTTTTCCTAAAATAACAAATGTTTTTATATTCTCTAACTCAGAATTCTTTAAAATAAGTGAGATTAAAATTGCCTAAAGAGTGTTAATTTATTATAATACGAAAGAAAGAAAAGGAATCAAGGTATGTGCTAGAACACAGGGGAAGAAACACATGTGGAATGTGTTCATAGTAGGGGAGTTCATAGAGCAGGACACTTGCAGAGATTTTCAAAGTGAAACCCATCATGATGAACTCTCAAAATCCTGTAGTCCTTCTAGGGAATTAAAATTTAAAGATTCAAGAAAAATGGCAAATGGATTAAAAACAGGTTAATAAATGGCCCTGTGTAAAATAGACAGGAAGGCAAATAGAAATCTAGGATTAAGGTATTAAAAGCTTACCTTTATTCTACTGGTCACTTATATATACATCATTTGGATTCCCTTTTCTCGGTGCCCCCCTTTTTCCAAGTTCCATAACTGAAAGGAAAAAGACTGCTTTTGGAGAATAGACATGATAGAATTAGCAAGTCTCATGCATAAATTTGACAATGGTTTTAACCAATAGTAGAAGAAGATGGTTGAGATGGATAATTGAAATATCATGTCATTCAGAAAGTAGAATGGTGGTTGCCAGGGTCTGCGTGGAGAGGGGCATGGGGAATTATTGTTTAAGTGGGTACATAATTTCATTTGGGGCACATGAAAATGGTTAAAATGGTAATTTTATGGGATGTATATTTAACGTGTAAAAACATTGTTATTGAATTCAGCCTGGTGATTTTTATGGGCTATGAAAGTATATTGCTTATGTTAATCACACTTTATCAGTGTTTTTAAAAGAACTTTGGGAAAGGTAAGAATAAAAATTCTAGTCAGTCTTTGAGAATTAAATATGTTTTCCTGAATCTGTCAGATTTTGAGCACTTACTCTGTTTCTAAAAGTATATACACAAATGAGATCTTATTTAAAATAGGGTTTATATATGCTCCATGGACATCTTTTTAAAATTTAGATTGATTTTAATTTACTTAAAATAAATATGCATAATTCTTGCAATTTAAGTACATTCAGTCAGATAAAATCCTAAAAACAATATGAGCTAGACAGGTTGGATTTTTTTTTTTCATAGGAGTGTCCTTGTATGCCTGGGCGTGTTCTGGGTTCCCCTTCTGGCTCACTCTCCTGCAGTAGTCATCTCTGTGAGAGGCGCTGGGATCCCTACTGGGGAGTGCACCACCTGCTTTCAGATTTAGCAACGTGGAAGGTGTTTATACAATGCAATAGCAGAAGCATTTTTTTTTTTTTTTTACAATCTGAACATATTCTGCTGGTGCTCAGAGAGAGATCCAGAGGAAAAACCAACAAAGGCTGTAGTAATCCAGCTAGCAAGAATACAAGGAAAAATTATAAGCTGGTGGGCTGGGTGTAACCTGGAAAGGAAAGGTGGGTAGCCAAGTATATGTGAGCATAAAGATTTACTCACGGTGGTGGAAATGGGTTTCCTAGTAGCTGCTCAATCCAAAAAAGAGAAAAGACTTTTGCCTAAGAAGTGCATGGGCAGCCAAATTCCAGGGACTGCTACAGAGTAGGCTGGGTCAGACCTTATTGTTCATGATATGAAAGAACAAAATGGGGAGAATGAGTGTTAATAGGGGGAGAAGGTATATTCAGTCAGTTCAGCAAATATGTATTAAGTATCTACTAAATTCCAGATTCTAGGAGTTTGGGATATATCAGTGAATTTAAGTAGAACTTATATTTGGGGAGTGTGGAAAGAAACTTAATAATGGTGAACTTAATAAATAAGTAAATTGTATAGTGTGTTAAGGTAATAATTACTATTTTTTAAAAAGAAAGGGGAGAGCAGGACATGGGGAGGTGGGCGTGCAGGAGACAGTATTATACAGGGTAGTCAGAGGCAGAGAAGATGAGACTTGGGGAAAGACTTGAGGTAAGGGATTTAGCCAAGCAGATTCCTGGGGGGAAGAGAGAGCAGTGACCCTAAGTGCATGAACATTGGCAGAGATAATCCAAAGAAGTTACGATCTCTAGGTTTCTGAAAGGATGTTGGCTGCAAAATGAATTCAATTTATAAAGTGAAATAAACGCTTCCATAACCACTTGATCTTAAAACCTCTTGTTCCTATAACTATTGATTAAATAGTTTTAAAGATATGACCATTTATGTGTTTTTCAAGTTATCTTCAAAGCACTAATTCCTTTAATAGTAATCAAACCTTAGGAAAGCCAAGTTATTCCAAATCTTCTGGTAAAATCATGGTCTTTAGATAAGTGAGCTATTCTTCCTGTGAATATACTATTTGAAAGAAAAACAAAACAAAACAATTTCCTCTGCATTTCGATGCCTGTTTGATTTATATATGAGGAGTACCATTCAAACTTTAACATTTTGTGCAAGTTTGCCCTTGGATGATTTTCTGTTTAATATCTACAGTAAGGATTCAAGAGATAATAGAAGGTACCTTGAGGTCTACCCTAAGGTAGTGAGAGGGGCTTTATTTCAGATACTTGCATGAAGCTACCTAATTGAAATGTCAAACAAAACTCATCCACTCTATCTAATAAATAATGTACAATAATACAGAGAAATTCTTTAACATAAGTACTTCAGACAAAGTGCAGGAAATAAAATTAGCCTTGAAGAAAGGAACAAAGCCATTAGATGAAGTCCCAGTTCTAATGTAACAAACAGTAAGATCATTGCCTGTGGCATCGAAACATCCATATCTGAAAGGTAATACCTCATGGTAATTCCAGATAGAAGTAGTTTCTGATCCATTTGAAGGTTGAGCTGGGACTTATTAATGCCAAAGAAGGTAGTTTTCATATTTTGAAGATAAATAGGTTTCATTAATCTTTCAGCCATAGCAACCCATTTTGGATTTTAGATTTTAACTTTTTTATGTTGCTGAGTGAAAAAGTATGGCTTTTAGTGATATGTGTGCCAATTCAACTACTTTTTAGAATCAGAAGCCTGACAGTTGTATATTTTTCTTAGAATGTGACATTTGAAAGTTTTATTTTGAAATTTATTATGTCTGTAGTTCTTTTTACATATTTATGGGTTGCTGACTAGTCCAGAATTTTTGCCTATTTTTCTGAAAAAGGAAAAGATAACAAAACAGACCTTGAAAATATCTGTTTGAAAACTAGAAGTATAATGAAAACTCACTTGTAGAGAAGGAAGAAAATAATCCCCTGGTTTTCTTACCTTAGATTTTTCTTCTCTTGGTCTTCTCGTTTCTGAGAGGTTTCCACAATTTCAAACTCTCCTACTGTTTCTATCACAGCTTTTTTATTTGTTTTCTTTTTCCCGAATAATCATTCTTCCAAGTTGCTTTTTTTCTGTTTGTTTTGGTCTGTCTTCCATGTTTGATGCTTTCCTCAATTAGCTTGTTGTTTAGAATTCACAAAGGCCAAATCCTCATCACTCTCATCCTTGCCTGCTGTTTCATGTCGTTCTTTAATTATCAGGAAGTGTAATAAGAAGGTAGTGATAATGTACAGTGCATAGAGAAACTAAATTAAAAGTGCTCCAAATTAGAAAACTGCCTCCATTTAAAACTAACCTCACGTTTGACAACATTTAATTAAAATTAAGCTTTCAGTTTAAAAATATCTTTAAACATTCTTTTAAATATCCATTTTAGGGTGTTTGCCAGCTTCCCAGTAAAAATGATGGAAAGGAATATCCACACAGGAGAATTGATATCAGGTATTTGTTGCTGACCTATTAACTTTCCCTTCTTTTCTCCGTTCCCCCCTCCCTCTGTTTATCTTGGAATTCACATAAATATCTAGAATCCCTTTTCATTCTGAAGTGCCTTATGTTTCTGCTGTAGAAAATGTTTAGCCTGAAAATATGTAAATAATAACTGTCTACAGAATCTAATTTATTTTCTCTGGCTATCCATGTCATCAGGATGCCTTCCACAGCTCAAAAGTCATTTCCTTCCTGGGGAAAGTTATTGTAATAAGTGACACTGCTTTTCATTTCTCCACACCTTGCAGAGCATAGTTTACTAAAACCTAAACTGCAGGGTTGGGGTAGTTTGAATGGTTTACCTAATGATAGTCTCCTTTGCAGGTTATTTGGCCACATACAATAATATTTTAGGTGCTTTGTATCTTACTAATTTTAAAAGTCTTAATTTTGCTAAATTTGAAATGTGTAGTAGAAGATTTCTCTATTGTTTTTTTTTTTTTAAGGTTGATACCCAAGGATCAATATTACTGTGGTGTTCTCTATTTCACGGGGAGTGATATTTTCAATAAGAATATGCGAACTCATGCTTTAGAAAAGGGTTTCACAATCAATGAATACACGATCCGTCCCCTAGGAGTCACTGGTGAGTATTTGTGTTCCTTAGAGAAAAGCCCAGTCATCTGAAAAGAAAGTTATTTTCAAGGTATTTTGGTTTAGCAACTTTGATTTCTCTAAAAAGCCTTTAAATAACTATGCCAGTTAATTAGTTTCTTTGTGTTGTTAGTTCATCAGGCAACAAATGGGCTTTAATCCACACATGTCCCAGGCTCTCCCTTGAAGGCCCGTGATGACAGGAATTAATTCTAGCTCTATCACAGTGGATTAAATTCTTTCCACCTGTGATGGTCAGTAAAAATAAACTTTATTGGTCTAAGTGTTTTGTTTTTTAAAATGCATCTCTAAGACTTCTGAAGAATCCAGGTATCGTTGCTTTTGGTGCCAAGCCAAATCTGGTAGCTTTGGCCCCATGCTTTAAAGTTAAAGAGTAAGAATAGCTTAATCCCTGCTTTATTGATCTTATTAGCATTTCATAATATACTATGTAGTTTACTGCTCTGTACTAGGAAAATGAAGATTTTGTTATTTTGTCCTAAAAATTATAAAATCGGGCTTTCTTCCTTGGTTGACTAGGGCAGTACTTCTCACATGGTAGTGTGATACAAACCACGTGAAGACCCCATTGAATGCAGAGTCTAATTCAGTGGGCTTTGGAGTGGGGCCCAAGTGTCTGCTTTACTAGTAAGCTTCTAGGTGATGCCAGTTGCTAGTCTAGGAACCCCATTTTGAGTTGCAAAGGAACTAACTAGAGTATTTTATATAACCCATGAGGCTCTCATGGAGATTCAGCAGAGAGGAAAATCATGAATTGGATAACTTCAAAGGCTGTGGTTGGCACATTCAGGTTCCTTTTGTAGTGCTGGTGTATATGTGACAAACCTCAACCCCACGCTCATGTGGCAGGATGGGGGCGGGCAAGATCTTTTCTTAGTGACTTGGTTGCCATTTTCTTTGTTTTCTACAAGTATGTCCTATACAAATGTCAGTCCTGCACCCTCTAAAACTTTTGATTCTTTTGTCTCTTGTAGGAGTTGCTGGAGAACCCCTGCCAGTAGATAGTGAGAAAGACATCTTTGACTACATCCAGTGGAAATACCGAGAGCCCAAGGATCGAAGTGAATGAGGCCTATCCTTCCCCAGCACAGCCCAACAGGAGTCTTAATTTATTTCTTAACCTTTGCTATGTAAGGGTCTTTGGTGTTTTTAAATGATTGTTTCTTCTTTATGTTTTAGCTTGTACCATAGTCAATAAAACCTCATGCACTATTATCAGATGATTTTGTTCTGATTTTATTAGAAAATATATTTAAATTTTTTAATCACACTTCACTAAGGGTTTACTAGAGAGAATTAAGAGATGAGATGATAGCAAGTCTTCAAAGCAAATTTTTATTTTCTCATTTTCTGCCCTTATGCTATAAACCAACATTACTCCCACTTCCTTTCCTCCTAATTACCAATTACAAATTAGTCAATTAAGATACACCAAAGGTTATCCTCTTGAGGATGGTTCAGTAGTTTTCCAAAACTAGTGCCTTCATAAATTTAATTTTTTTCTTTGGCCCGTATTCAATTTTGTAGTATATACTTAAAACTTAAATAGAAGAACAGGTGTGTGGTTTACCTCTTATATAAAATCTGTAGCAACTGGCTGTAATTCATCAGAAAGAGCTTCCCTAAGCAAAACGACTTCTAATTGTACCCATATGTACAAAATATGGCCTCTCAAACTTCAAACAAAAATTTCACTTTTTGCCCTAGTTTTCTAGAAATGCTTTGTAACTTGCAAAGGACTATACAAACAAGATGATACTACCTTTTGAATCTTATTTCTTCATTAACTACAAATTATTTTGTAGTGAAATGGTATTTCCCTTCCAAGAAACCAAAGAAAATAAACAATAGGGTTTTTAATGAAAAATAATAGTTGCTGTAATAATTTTCACTGGTAAGATATAAAAGTTCATTGAATCACAGATACCACCATTTCTCCCCTCCCAAGTTACTGTCAGTTACCAGAACTTCACCAAAAATCATTTAAGATTTATTTCAACTACAGTGGGGCCTTGACTTACGAGTGTCCCGACTAACGAGTTTTTCGAGATACGAGCCGTCTCTGGCCGATTTTTTGCTTTGAGTTGCGAGCTAAAATTCGGGTTACGAGCCAGCTTCAGATACCCCACTGCTAGTTGGCCCAGCGAACGTCACAGTGAACGCCACAACATCAGCCCAGCATCACGTGTCTCACTCGTTCACTTTTTGATTTGACATACGAGTAACTTGAGTTATGAGCTCCATCACGGAACAAATTAAACTTGTAAGTCAAGGCCCCACTGTAATTGTTTTTCTCCCACAAAGGGGACCAGTACTTCTCCCCTCCCAAGTTACTGTCAGTTACCAGAACTTCACCAAAAATCATTTAAGATTTATTTCAACTACAGTGGGGCCTTGACTTTGTCACTAATTACAAATATATATAGGAATCTCCCGAGGAGTCGTTTCTGAATGCATTATTTCAAGTGGAGGATGGAAGTGAAACCAGCTATTGCCCTGCTACCCGATACTATGAATCATTATTTGCCTTCAGTCCTATTGTAGTTTTCCCCACATATGTTCAATTTTGTTTCTAGCATTTCCCCACATTTAACCTGGCCTCATGACTGTTTCCCAACACTAAAACCCAACTTGGCTGTACCACCTGGAATGGCTGTATCATGTTCCACCAATGGTGGGTGGTGTCAAAAGTTACTTAACCACGCAATTGAACAATATTTTGCTATTATAAATACTTTGGGAATAGAGCTAAGCTTTTATTGTTTGAGAATGTCCCCTGAGTCATTCTAATGCAGGCTTATTTATAGCCACTGTTTTAGTTCTGTTTTTTTTTAATATAAACCATATTTTGCAAATATTTTCACACAATAATAATATAGTTCTTAAAAAGTGGGACAGTATTCTCTTTCAGGAGAATTCCCTCTTTCAAGTGAAGTCATTAATGACGCAGTGTGGAAGCATAATATAACTTATGTTTCAAGTGTTGGAAACAATGGCCCATGCCTTTCTACAGTTGGTTGTCCAGGTGGCACTATATCAAGCATAATAGGTTAGTTTCCTGTTTTAGGAATAGACTTGATTATGCCCAGCCGACATAGCTCAGTGGTTGAGCATTGACCTATGAACCAGGAGGTCACAGTCGATTCCTGGTCAGGGCACATGCTGGGGTTGCGGGCTCGATCCCCAGTATGGGGCCTGCCAATCAATTATTCTCTCTCATCATTGATGTTTCTCTCTCTCTCTCTCTCTCTCTCTCTCAATAAAAATACTTAAAAAAATGGACATAGAAATCAGTAAACAAAAACCCTCAGTTAATCCTATGTTAATTGGAACTCTACTGTATGCAGGACACCATAAACCCTAAATACACTCTCAGGAAACTGATATCTAGTCGGGGCCTGCTGATCTGGACTTGACTCTGAAGTAGACTGGAGTAAGTAGAACGGAAGTACAGATACAGTGCTGTGAGATACACAATGCAGCCACCTTTGATTTGAGAATTTAGGTCAGGCTTTCTGTAAGACTGTGGGAATGAGGATTAAGTCGATAGACGTGACCAAAAAGGGCTTTCCAGACGAAGTGAGCAACATACATAAAGACATTTGCTTTACTTTTTATTTGTGGTGTACAACTGCTTACTCATAGTATAGTGTCCTCCCTTCATTTCTCTTGGGACCTGCAGAGAGAACCAGAGGTAGAGGAAGGGAGCTCCATAATGAGAAACGCAGTTGAAACACATTTGTTCCATGAATGTGCCTTCTCCCACTCGTTGTTCTTTAGATGTGCTGCAGTGCTGTCTGTTTCGCTGTAACCCAGAGGAAAAAATGTCCATCAACAAGAGTTACAGGAAATCAAAATTAGTTGCAGTTATAGTAGGAGAATAATCAAGTTAGCTTACATTATAGTACAGTGGCTGCCAACTTCTGTAGAAAAAGCCAGAAAATATAAAACCTACTGCGTTCTTTTTAAATATGCAGCATGAATGAGGAGATTGAATTGAGAGAAACAAATAAGTTCGTAGTAAATTATACTAAAACTTGTTTATTAATTCATGTAAAATTTACTGAACATTTAGTTGAGACTTCTGGGAGCCAGCAAAGCTATTTTTATATTTTCACATTATTCTTTACAGATGTTTAGATTAACCAGATAATCTTAAATAGGTGATTTTAGATAGCTGCTGTAGTATTAAGTTCTGATTGTTTTGCGTGTACAAGATTTTTTTATGCACCACCTTCTCAATCTTTAAGTGTTTTCTTGACAATACCATTTCTAACACTGCTCAAAACACACACTAGTTTTCGAATGGCAATTTGTTTCATTTAGTCCCATTTTAGTGTTCCTTTAAAAATTTTAACTGACGACTCTGGAAATTCAGCCAAGGACGTTGTATCAAAAACTTGCTTGAATTTATCTAGAAATTCATAGTCAGTGCTGAACCTGAACTTGTTTGCCCAAAGCAACACAGTCCCTGGCTGGCAGAGGTGCGCCATGGTGGAGAGCAGCTTGTCCAGGCAGTAGTGGTGGTAGACCACATCAGAGGCCAGAACGTAGTCATAATAGAAAGTCGACTTGGGGAAGTTCTGTTCCAGGCCTTCTCCCCACACCAGCTCTTTCACTTCAGGCAGATGTGCTGTGTGTGCTAGTGTGTTCTTTAAAAGGTTGTGTTGAAGGTTTCCTAGGACATCAGGCAAATCCGTGGCGGTGACTTGAGCTCCTAAGAGAGAAAGAAGAAAAAATGTAATAATTACTTGGAATCTTTTGGGCATTCAGAGTGGACATATACTCTCAGGGAGAAAGAAGAGAACTAGAACTGGGCTTCTCAACCTTGGCCCTATTGACATATGGGCCGGACACATTTGACATAATTCCACTGGATAATTCTTTTGGGGGCGGGGCTGGAGGGGCTGCCCTGTACTTTGTAAGATGTTTGGGAGTGTCTCTGTTACTGATCCAACAGATGACAGTAGCACCTCCCCACCCATCCCCAAGTTGTGACAATCAAAAATGTCTTCCAACATTACCAAATGTCCCTCGTGGGACAGAAATCACCTTTGGTTGAGAACCATCTCTTAAGAAACTTTAAGTTAAGCAATGGTGCAATGTTAAGAGATTTCAGGATAATTCGCTAAACATTACTGTTTTCAGCAGCTGCTTAATATAGTAATTCATAATTTTCCCTCTAAAAATACATTTACCTGATGATTTTCTTTTTCTCTTACATGAAGTATTCAGCACCCAGTTTTCTTTCCACAAAGGATAATCTATTTTGTCTGATTCTCACCCTTATCTAAATTAATTAAATGAATTCTTAGGCATTTTAAAGCTAGTGACGATGGTTCACAAAATAGATCTCTGTATTCCCAGATTAGTTTTAAAGAAAGAACTATGATAATGTAGGCAGAAGTAACCAGATTAGTACCACCTCTTGCCCAGTGCCCAGGAACTCACAACCTGCATTTTGGGTATAAATCTGTCTTCACCTTGGATTAACTCACTTTTTATTTCCTTCACAATGTTAGTGACAATATTTGCAACAAAGAGCAGGAGACAACATAACATAGTTGTTTACAACAGAGGATTTGAGAGTCATACCTCCAAATTTTCAACTTCATCACATGGTAATCAGCGGACTGGGCAAATTACTGAACCTCTCATCTCTAACACACAATAATCTTATCTCTGGGGATAACAGTAGTAATTCTAGCTTGTGACACTGGGGGAGATTCAATGAGTGAAATCATGGCTGAGCACCTAAACCACAGACTTATCATTGTTGTCACAATAAAGGTCTTTTGAAACACGGTCAGGAATAAGTAAACAAACAAACCTAAAATACTGGCCACAATGGAAACAAGGCCTGGTCCAGCACCAATTTCAAGTATTTTAGCATCTTGAAAATTCAATTCCTCTGTATGTTCCTCCAAATATTGACACAAAGCCATAGCCTAAAAAAGATTTATAGTTGTCACTTGGGCATTGCAACATTGGAAACCAGTAGCCACCTCAATCTCCACCCCAAATTAAATACTATAAGACTTATCATTAATAGTTTATGGAAAGGTTCATCAGAATCAAAATATACATTTACTGATGTATTTAGACCTCTGGAATATGAAAATTATAACTTACATCAAAGGAACTAGAGAAACAGGTTTGCTTGACTGCCAGGAATTGGAAGATCAGCTCATCTCTTGCAAACCCGGGCAGTGAGGGCTACAGAACAGCAACTCCCTCCTCTGTTTTAGTCATGTCAGGCCTCCACCTGCTTTAAGAATGTTGCATAAACTTCTTCAAGACCTCTCTCCTAGCCTCTGTCAACATTCAGGTGGGCCAGGGCTTTGTCTTCTATGCTGGACAACTGGGCAGTTTTGTTTTGTTGTAAGTGGTTTCTCTAAGAAACAGACTATCAGAACAATACTTCCCACACTTTAGTGTGCACACAGATCACCTAGGCCTGGTTCAGACGCACGTCTGTGTGCAGTGGGCTCTGGTTGGGGTGCTCAGGACTACGTTTCCCACAAGCTACCAGGTGCTGCCAGGACTTCTGGTCCGTGGACCGCACTATGAGTGCGGAGATGTTAAAACACATATGCAAATAAATTAAGATAGCTTTTTATACAGAAAATCAAACATCCCTTGAGAGGATAATTATTTGTGATGTAGGGGTTTCAATATTAGGAAGACAGTGTCACCTAGAGCTATGGAGAGGACACATGCTTTGAGGTGTTTCCTGAAGAGATAGCCCTGCCCTGTGTGAGGCTGGCCCCTCTGGGGTGCTATCTGGAAACAATGCTTTTCTCAGGAACAGCTACATCTTTTGACATTACAAACACTCCCCCACCCTTCTTAGCCTGTTAGTGAAATCTGGAAAATGATCTCTTTCACGGAGAGCTGCACTGGACTACACACAAGAGAAGCATGTTACGTGAATCCTTCTGTTGCAGTTTTCAAGAGTTTGAGGTCCCAAGAGAGGCCAGGGTTTGTGCATGAAAGGCTGAGGCTTTGATGAGCATAAAACTGCCCAGTGTACAAATCTAATCTCTGATACCCCTGCTATTGTTGTCTATTTGTCAAATATCTATATATATAAAAGCCTAAGCGACTGGTTGACCAGACGACCAGACAACCAGCCAGTAGCTATGGCGCTCAGCTGACCAACAGGTGCCAGACACCTGCTGGCAAGCGCTCCTCCGTGGCAGCACTACTGAGCTGCAGCGGCAGCAGGTGCAGCGGGGCTGGGATGAGGGGGAGCGGTGCCCCCCACATCACCTGCTACTTCATGCACTACATCTCTTGCCTGTGGGGATCAGGCTGAAACCAGCAGTCCAACATCCTCCAAGGGGTCCCGGATTGTGAGAGGGCCAGACCAAGAGGGGCCTCTAGTAAAAATATATTAAAAAAAAAAAGAAAAAGAAAAGCAAAAAACCCCCCAAAAAACCTCACAGAGACAACAGTATGGTGATTACTAGAGGGAAAGGGGGGTGGGGGGACGTAAGAGGGGTATAGGGGGATAAATGGTGGTGGAAGGAGACTTGACTTGGGGTGGTGAACATGCAATCCAATATACAGATGATATATTGTAGAATTGTACACCTGAAACCTGTATAATTTTATTAATCATTGTCACCCCAATAAATTCAATTAAAAAAAGAGAAGAAAAGCCTTTGTTTGAAGGAAATCATACTCATATGCATAATAGATAAAAATGGACTGTCCTTTGGTGGGGGGAGGAGGAGCTCTAGGAGCGAGGGGACCCCTGGCTGTCCATTCCTCCTCCTGCTCCCTTCTCACTTGCTACCAGATCGCCCCGAGGGCTCTCCATGGAAGCTCTAATCATGACTACTTATTGCATGTGCAGTGCCTGGACCAGCAGGTCTGTATCACCTGGAAGCCTGGGAGAAATGCAGAGCACAGCGCCCCCCCCCTCCCTGAATTAGAATCTGCATTTTAAGGAGACCCCAGCATGATTCACCTCCATGCTAGCGGCTGAGCTGTTGATCTGGAGCCTCTCTAAGCCCAGGCTGAAAACCCCTGCGGTGGAAAGAACAGCAGTGCTGCATCCGAGGCCGCTGTCCCAGCCTGGTTGTGCACGGCGCCCCCAGTGCAATAGCTTTACCAAGTCATGAGCTTTTCCTCACTAATTGAGTGATTCATTAATAGTCATCATACTGCATGAACAATGACCATCTAACATGAGCTTAGGGGTAGCACTTCACTGAACCCTCACAACCATCTGGGCACTGGCCATGAACACTGCCCCGTGCTTTAAATATGGAAATGAAGGCAAACAGGCCCAGTGACCATCCATGACCCCACAGCCAGGAAACAGCAGGTTTGCTGGCTCTCAATTCAGTGTTTCCCCCATTTCGGCGCCATCCTCCCGGGGCTGCCGCAGGGAGAACATGAGATGCAGCCATGGTTCTTGAACATTCCTGCTGGAATATCCACAATGTGAACAGAAAACGTAAACCTGAGGGTCTGTGGGAGTGGCCCGAAGGTACATGCTGCAAAGCCAAAACTCTGAAGATGTGACTTTTTCCTTAAGAATTCATATGAATTTTTCAGCCTACTTCCTGATATATTCAATCTTATATTAATGTAAACAATAATGTTTCAGGAACATAGCACAGAGGAAAATCAAAGCTTATGGGAGAGATGCGATGTATTCGTGGAGCCCAAGCACACTACCCGCACCCCTGGTGGTCAGCGGGGGGGTGGGGGGGGCAACAATTGACCCTCAGTTGGAGAAACCCAAGATGTTAAAGTACAGAAGTGTTATTATCGTCCCCAGAAGCCCTGCCACCCCAGTGTAACCGTTCTCTCACCCCTGGCCACACCACTGCTCCGTAACTCTCTATTGATTCTTGAACAACAATCTTCTTGCCTGCAAACAGGTAGTTCTCCTGAGTGTAGCTGGCATAATTTGCAGGAACAAATTTCTGGAGGCTATGAAGAGATGGTTCTATGCTGTTAAAATCTGTGGGGCAGAAAATGAAATAGGTTTCACGATTTGTTGATTCGGTGCAAATATACACTTAGTACAATTGGTAGGATGGGAACCGAGGGGTGATGCTATCAATGACAAAGGCTGCAAACTAGCACAAAGCAGTGCTATGGAGTGACAGGGACATAGCATTCAGATGTGATATCTTTATCATGTGACGAAATGCCAAAGGATATTCCCTCTATTTAGAAGTGGACGGAAGAAGTGTGTCCCCATTCCCACACTCCTGACGACAGGAGAAAGCTAAATGGCACCAGGAAAATGGCACAAATGAGCTGTCTGTGTAAGGAGGACCCGAGCAAACATGGACCTGACTATTTTTAGGTCTTGAAGTAACATTCCCAATGTTGGCTGGAGCGTGTTCCTTAAATCCTTCTTACATCAGCTCCTCAAAAGGTTCAGGTCACCCAAAGATGAGCCAGCCCCACAGTCCAGGGGGAGGCTGTCAGATGAGCTCTGACTATCGAGTTACTGCTGTGTTAAATGCTTCCTTGCTCTCATGACCACTCCAGCAGCTCTCAAATATCATATAAAACGAGAGGAAAAGAGCACATGCGCAGAGGAGGACGTGAAGGGTGGCGGGTCTTTGAAGAAACCTACTCAGGAGTCCATCCCTGGGAGGCAGGTAGGACAGGCTATGTCAGGTACCACTGCTTTCCAGGGGCACCACAACAGCTCTGTGCCACTGCTCTGCAACCCGTCTTAACAGGTTTCCAGAAAGAGCAGTACCGAAACGTGGAGGAAGCCTTTAGAATGTCCGCCATGGGGTCATGGCTGTTGAATCTAATTACATGCTTATATTTTGCATGTCTGTGTGTATGTATTTCCGTTTTGTCTTCCTAGCAATTTGTTTTTGTTGTGTTTTACCAAAAAAGTGTCAGTATGCAGCAGATGGGGAAATGGCCTTTGACCACACACAGTGTGACCACGATGTCCGCAGCTCTTCAGATGCTGCTCTCGGCCGCAGGTTCTGGTTTAGTGTGTTCCACCCCTGGAAGGACAATTCTCCGCCCTGAACAAAAAGGCGAGCTTCCAGAGACCAGGGGCTGCACTGAGCTTGCCAGAACCTGCTAGTAAAGAGTGGCTGAGTCAGTCCTGAGGGGTCCTTTCCTGTCACATGCCCTGGTTAGGGCTGTGGGGAGGCCATAGGGGAGGGAAGGAGACCTCCGGTCCTCACCTACCTCTTATGGGAAGCCACTGACATACAACGCCAACCCAATATGTATAAATGACCAAGGAGGCCTTAGGTTCCATCACTGATTTGTAGGGTTTGACGGTGACCATGGTGTAAACAGCCCTGGTGATAAAATGTCCCTGGGGAAAGATGTGCAGCATACACCATAATGGAGTACTTCCACCATCCAGATACAATGGACATCAATAGCCTCAAGAACATAGCTAATCATCAAATGCACTAAAATAATCCAGGTCTGGTCCAGAGTATTTATTATCTAGGTTTTTTCCCATATACCTTTGCCTTTTATATAATCGATTTCATTGTCATTTATGTAACTTAAGTTTCAATATGGCCATGTTTAATAACCAGCTCACCAAATTCCTGAAATTCAGGAGCTGGTACAGGCCAGCTGGTACAAGGAGTCGGTACAGGGCTGTCTGTGCTCTTTTCCTCAAAGGCTTTCATCAGTGGAGTGTCTACCAGGAGCAGCCCGACCATCGGGTACTCATGCCAGCTCCTGCCGGCTTCCTTCCCCCAGCCACCCCCGCGATGCCCCCAGTGGTTCTCAGCCTTCCTAATGCCGTGACCCTTTAATACACTTCCTCATGTTGTGGTGACCCCCAACCATAAAATTATTTTCGTTGCTAGTTCATAACTGTAATTTTGCTACTGTTATGAATCGTAATGTAAATATCTGATATGCAGGATGTATTTTCATTGTTCGCGACCCACAGGTTGAGAACCGCTGCCCTAGACCATTCATTCTTCCCTTCCTCCCACAAATCGCCAACCAGGGACTCTCAAGACTGGAGGAAAAGTCAATGGGCTGATTTTGAATGGTTCAGTATTTTACAGGTTAAGAAGCTAATGTTTATGTTTCCCAATCAACAGGGTAAAGAAACGTGGGCATATAAATATACTCCCATTAGAACCTTTTAGAGTCTACAGAAATATAGAAATTTATGTTTATTGCACATTAAGTATTTTCATTTATTGTACCCATGCTAGACTGGTAGTTTTAGAGGGACCAGATTTGAGAGACAGGTAGAGTTGCATTTTTATGTAAACAGTTTAGTAAAAATAAATAATATCCTGGTTTAGTAGAGTTGGAACATAATTGTATCACATCAAATGACTGTAAATGTTATCAATGCTGTATTTTGGCTCTCATGACATTATTTGGTACGTCCATCATTTATTAACTACTAAGTCCCTGTCCAGAAATGCAACCCTAATGGTTGCACTGTCCTGATGGGAAAATGCACTTTGCTCTACACCAGCGATTCTCAAGCTGTGGGTCGCGACCCCTTTGGGGGTTGAACGACCCTTTCACAGGAGTCACCTAAGATCATCGGAAAACACATATATAATTACATATTGTTTTTGTGATTAATCACTATGCTTTAATTATGTTCAATTTATAACAATGAAACTGGGGGTCACCACAACATGAGGAACTGTATTAAAGGGTGGCGGCATTAGGAAGGTTGAGAACCACTGCTCTACATGGATCCGTGTATGACAGAGCTGCCAGGAATACGTTTTGATGAAAAGCAGAAACTAATCTAGATTGCATTTCTTTTTAAATGTTCTTGTTACAAAAATATACAGTCTTAGATTTATATACAAGATAAAATAAATTTGTGGATTTTGATAAGTAAATAATGAAAAATAGGGATTACTTGTAATGCTATGCTTATGCTTGCATAAAGGCATTTTTCTACTTAGCTTCGTTATTCAAACAATCTTGAAGGATGTTAACTAGACTTATTGTAGTGATCATTTTGCAATATATCCAAATATCAAATCATTTGTCATACACCTGAAACTAATATAATATTACATGTCAATTATATTGCAATAAAAATCATTTCAAAATCTAGAGTTAAAAGGAAATGGAAATTCTTGTCACAGAAGTTAACTGGAAAATGCCATCACCAGGAAAACAGCTGAGAAGGTGTTGAGGACATGAAGGGGGTTACCTCCTGTGGGTCCACTGGTGCCATCTTTCTGGACAGCCTCTTCCTCTGCCTCTAGCCAGCCATCTGGGGAGCTTGGTCCTTCCCCCAGGCGCCCAGGCTCGGAGCTCAGATACACATCCATAGCTGGAGCTGGAGCCCGAGCCGGCTGGAGAGGAGGAAATTGGACAAGGTCCGAGTTGCTCAGCCCAGGGTGTCTGAGTCTCTCAGGAGGCTCTAAAAAGTGCAGCTTATCGCCTTTGCATCTGCTGCGTGGAAAAGAACACCTGCTTTTCAGCTTAGTTCCCCGGGTGAGCAAGGCAGCCACTCAAGGAGTTGCCAACGTGGAGGGAGACCGTTAAATGAGACCGAAACTACTTGTACATGAAGAAAACAGAGCAATGGGAGCCGGGCCACAGTCTGATGTTGCCAGGGTCCAAAATGCATTTCTGATAACTTTGGGAACTGAATCTTAAAGAAAATCTGGTCTAGCAATCTGACCAGTGGGAGTACCTTGTAGATGGATGTGATATCATGCATGAGAAGCCAGCATTTGGAGCAAACACAGGGCTGCTCCCTTTTCATCTGAGGCTTTCTTGCAAGATAGTAGACAGTGCTGGGGGCTGAGAGCCAGGAGCCTGCTTTGGCTCCCCACTCTAACACTTCGCAACTCATCTCCTCACTGTTTTCTCATCAGCAAGAAGGGGATAATAATATCTGCCTGCCCGAGAGGGCTGTGACGAGAAAGAGAGAGCAAAAGTGATTAGTACAGCACAGGTAAGCAAAGGAGAATTATTTTCAAATCCCAGGTGGTGCTTTTCCTTGTGAAATGAAATGACTCCCTCCCCCATCGTTATAGTTCACTTGAGAAATAAATTCTTTCCCAAAGATAGCTGTGCATTGAAAAACAATCCCGAACGTAACTACAGTGACCTGTCTAGTGTTCATTATTAGTTTGGCACATCCTATGATCTACATCATATATTAATATTTCATAAAGAATTGGGAAATTTTTAATGACCCCTTGTTAGTACCCTCAAAAGAATTTTGAACTGTTAGTTGAAATATATCTTTACCTTATGTAGCAGAAGAGATTTGAGATTTCTGTGTGCCCTTTAATCCCCAATGTTTTATATAGATCTGCACCTAAAAGGATTAGCATTTTATGAACAAAAGCCAGCCAGTGGAAGTCCAAGTTATTTAGGGTAGCATTACCCACCAGTACGCACACACATTTCTTTGCTAGAATTTCCTCTCTCTTTCTCAACCTCTCTTTCTTGCTCTCATTCTCCCTCTGTCTCTCTTGCTCTCTCTCTTTCAATATATATCCTTCTCTCTTGAATTTTCTCTCTCTCTCTCTCTCTCTCTCTCACACACACACTCCTTGCAACATGAAATATAATCACTCTTGAAAGATCCAGAGGCTGCCCTCCATGGTATTCAGTTGCTGTGATGGAGTTTGAATGTGGACTTATATTTCACTTTAAAAAAAAGTGGGGGTTGGGTTGTTGGGGGTTTTATGGGCATGTCAACTTTGTGTGCATCAGCAAACTCCTGCGGCTGAAGAAAGGGGCCTGCCTGCTGTGGACTCGGTCCTGGACCCTGATTCCTGCTCCCCGAAATAACACAAGACTCTACCAAGAGGAAGGGGAAATGTTTGTGAGGAAGACATGAGAATGGTCTCTACGTAAGAAGGGACATGAGTCAAAGGCTTAAAGTCACATGAGGGGTATTTAGTTGGGGCAGCAGTGAGTAGGAAATCAGAAAACTCCTTCAAAATAAAAAGCAATCTATTGTAATTTATTTAATAGAAATAGGGGCAGTTAAAATGGAAAGAGGATGAGCGTTTGCCCATTTTAGAAGCCCGGAAACCCTTAAAATAGAATATAGGATATGGCCCTGACCGGTTTGGCTCAGTGGCTAGAGCGTCGGCCTGCGGACTCAAGGGTCCCAGGTTCGATTCTGGTCAAGGGCATGTACCTTGGTTGCGGGTACATCCCCAGTGGCGGGTGTGCAGGAGGCAGCTGATTGATGTTTCTCTCTCATCCCTCTCCCTTCCTCTCTGTAAAAAAATCAATAAAATATATATTTTTTAAAAAAGAATATAAGATATGTAATTTAAAGCCTAGGGCGAATAGGAATTGAATAATTATTTACTTTTATGAGGGACTATATTTAACCATTGAGCCAAATGAATGGTGATTTAGCTTGAGTAGATATAAGAGCCTATTTTTATTTTTACCCAACATTGCAACATCTCTGCTATCACTTTTTTTCCCAATGTCCATTTCTTTTAACTCTGGATCTTTGTGTGGATATACTGTGGCCCTATGACTGTGACGGCTTCTTTCTCACTGTCTTAAGTGATGGCAGGTGAGCTGGAGTCTTTTTCAAACCCATCATTGCAATGCTTTTAAGTATAAATATTCCCCAAATTGTTCAGGTCTATGCTTGTAACTTATTTCCAGCGATGTCATCATCCCTACATGAAATAGCAGAAGATGGTCATCATTACAACTTTTTAAATAACTTTTAAAAACAGATTGCAATGCATAAGAATATGTGTATGTACATTTACACACACATGCATCCTACGAGCTTTGAAAATGAAGACAAGGACAAAGAAGAAATTTTTAAATATCTCCTTTAAGCCCACTCTCTGGAGAAGTAAGCCTGACTAACATTTTCTGGTGTCAACTTTTAGGACCTTTTTTTGGTATAAACTTTATATAAAGCTATTTTACTCCAAATGAAACTAGATAGAAACATACCTCTTTGACCTAATATGAAATATCCTATTATTTTAAGAGTTTCTTTGCAATGCATCTTCAAATACCATCTTTTAGGTATCTGCTTTAAGAAACAAATCAGAACTCTGTTGCCTGGGCTGGAATAAAGTAGGTCTGAGGTTCCTAAATATTGGACTGTGATGGGCCACATTAGAATTACCTGGAAGCTTTAAAATGCATAGACTCCAGGCCCCTGGAAATTCCTGTTCAAAGGTCTAAAAAGAGCTTAGAAGTTTGAACTCGCAGTCCGACAGCTGTTCCCTGTGTGTCTGCAGCGCTTGGCATGTAAGTCCACATCCATCTATAGGGCAGAGACACGGAGTTGTGTTCAAATAGTTGAAGTGCCATCCATGAACAGGGATTAGGCCTCTGCATGGCTCTGGAGGGCACACTGATGAAGTAAGTGCCCAGGAAGCAGAATTGGAAAGAACTTTCCTCAATAGGAAAGAACTTTATCACAAGCAGAGCGACGGAACAGTTGATCTCAGGGAGCCTAGCCTAATGGAAAGTGGGCCAGATTTGAAGTCAGAAGATAAAAGATTGGATGAAAGCTTTCTACAAGGTCAATAAATAAGCTACGTGTGCGTCTCCTTCTCTGTCTTTCTCCATCGGTGTGGACCTCTGACCTATCTCTGGGCCTGGCTCTCTTGGCCAATGGTCCTCAACACGGAGGAACTGTCCCCTCCTCCCAAAGCCATTTGGCAATTTGGAGACGTTTTTGCTGGTCACAACTGGGGTGATGTGTTACTGGCATCTAGTACAAAGAGCCCAGGGATGCTGCTAAACATTATACAAAGAACTGTCTGACCCAAAGTGTCAATAGTACTGACGTTGAGAAAAAATAGTCTGAGCAGTAAATCCAAGTTGTCATGCAGAGTAAATTCTACTTGCCATGCGGCATATTCTATCTACTAGCCAGGCGGTCCTTGCCTCCTCTGTCACGGTGTCTTCATCTATAAAATGGGGTGAGTGAGTAGTTCCAGAGTGTATAATGCAGGCCAGATTCTGAGCCACATCTTTCCACAGATCCAGCATGGCGACCGGGCTTCATCTGCTTTCTCCCAGGAGAAGACCCAAAGACAAGGATTTGAGAGAAATGGTTTATTTGGGGAGTGAGAAAGGGAAAATAACCTAGGGTAAGTGTGGAAGTCAGCAAAGAGTGTCCTCTGAGGCCAAGAGGAGATAAAAACTTAAAACTATGGGGAAAGGCTGGAAAATGAGGCAAAACACACACCTCAGAATGATTACACTCCAGAGGGTTTCTGGGCCATTTCTACACCACCATCTCAGCACAGGTGCTGAGACTGTCAGCAGGGCACTCAGATATGTCAGAGATGTGAGTGACAGCATCTGCTATGCTCCATAAAATGTTGCTACTCCTTACACAACTGAAGGAAGTAAATGAAATGTTATTTATCAGAAAGAATTAGTCTGGTGCCTAGAAGGTCATCGTCCTTGGTAAATAAGTGTCTTGTATTAAATTGCATGTCATTCAAGTAGAAGGCTGAGTAAGCAGTGTTGTTTGAAAAGATTCTGGGTCACTCACTGAATCCAATGGAAACGCTGAGTATTGGGGCTTCGTAAATAAAGGAGCCAGGGCTGTGCTGGTCCCAGAGATCTCAGCTGCAGGAATTCATGGGCTTTCTCATTACAGTGCTGTTGGAAGCCTCAATTGCAGTCACCTTACAGCCCCGTGTAACTGAGGCCAGGATTTAAAATGTAGGGGAAGCCCTGACTGGTTTGGCTCAGTGGATAGAGCGTGGGCCTATGGACTGAAGGGTCCCAGGTTCAATTCCAGTCAAGGGCATGTACCTTGGTTGCGAGCACATCCCCAGTAGGGGGCGTGCAGGAGGCAGCTGATCGATGTTTCTAACTCTCTATATCTCTCTCCTTCTCTGTAAAAAATCAACAAAATATTTTTAAAATGTGGGGGGAAATATTCTGATTGGTCTAACTTGGTCGCCTGATAGTCAGGGTTGGGTGGTGTGAAAAGCATCCTGCCAAATCATGAGGAGTAGGGCTGGCAACTTAAAGGAGGGATGTTGTGCCCATGAAAAGTGAGAGTTAGGTATGGCCCTCCTCCTCTTCCTGGCCACCCTGTGCACACGCATTTTCTTATTTCCATCAATACAGTTCCAAAATAGAGAACCATCATCTCTAAAATGGATGGTAACCTAAAATCTCATTAATGGAGTTCTTCTCCAATTCCAAACCTCTAGATGGTGTCCTTTCTTCACTAGTTCCATCGCTTCTCCCTCCATAGGCATGTGATCCAGGCCACCATGGACAATAGCTTGATTAGCTGTTCCATCGCTGCACACCATGGACTCCTATTCCCATCCCAGAACATGAGTGAGAGGCTCATTGCTTTCCACATGATCTTCCCCAAAAGTTCCATAAGGAAGAGTTGCTGATCAGATAAATACTATAAGACAGCGGTTCTCAACCTGTGGGTCGCGACCCCCTTTGGGGGTCGAACGACCCTTTCACAGGGGTCACCTAAGACCATCGGAAAACACATATACAATTACATATTGTTTTTGTGATTAATCACTATGCTTTAACTATGTTTAATTTGTAACGATGAAATTGGGGGTCACCACAACATGAGGAACTGTATTAAAGGGTGGCGGCATTAGGAAGGTTGAGAACCACTGCTATAAGAGATGTCCATCATTCTTATTTACAGGGGAGACTGTGATGGGAATTCACTTCCAGAGAGGTGGGGCTTCATTGACCTGAATGCTCTTAGTAACCCCAGAATTCACTAACATTCAAAAATGTGAGATTTTTCAATATGTTATACAGAAACTATTTGGTAGTGAAATGCAATTCCATAATTTCTGTTCCCTTTATTATCTGGTAACACAGTGGCTCAGAGTCCATAGCCCTCTCTGTGCAATGATGTAGGGCTGCTATAATACCCCTCACTAACCAGACTTTGGGAAGCCCCTGAGAGTGCCAGAGGAAAGGGCCCACTGATGCTGCTATAGGGAGGGAGTGTAAAAATTTAGACCACTTAGCTTGAAGAAGCATCAGACACAGAAAGCCTGTGCAGCAGAATCATAAAATGGGACTCTTCTCATCTTGGCTTGGGCTGGCGCATGAAGACAATGGATTCCTTATTATGCTAATGAGAGTCCATCTTCAGAAATTTTGAAGTAGGTGTTCAGGAAAACCACTCAAGCAACACATAAACTTTGTCAGACTTGTGGTCATAGAAGAATTTACTTCTGTTTCATTTTAAGCATCCTTTACACAATGACATATGGTACCAGTGAAGAAGGAAGGAAGAATATGAGTGAAATAATCGAATACCTTTGGGAAGAAAAAGTGAAGTAATAGTCATTTCATTTTTAAAATAATGAAGTTATAGTCATTTCATTTTAAAAATACCTGTTTCTAAGCATTTGAGTGTGCCCTTAACCACATGGAAAGGCATGGTTTGCTATAGTTATCTATCTTATAAAGAGGCTCCATCAAGAAACCAATGAGTAGCCTCTATGGACTATATGCATTTGGGCGAAGAGGTGTACTTAGTTGTTTGTTTCTACTTTTATCCCCCCCCCCCATCTAGTTCTTAAAATAAATTACCACTCAAAGAAATTTTATTGTTATTTTAGAAAAATATTCAACTGCAGTTATTGAAGATTCATAATTGTCAGGGTTCGTGTCATCAAAATAGCCAAGAATGATTTGGAGCTGAGCTATAAGCCTGCGTTACTAACTACATGAAACAAAGTCATGCTTGGGAAACAGGTTTAGGTAAAAAACAAAACAAAACAAAAACACAAAAAACCTTCTGATCAAATTCTGATCAGAAGAGTTAGTTTGCTAATACCCTTCTTCCTAAGTTAAAATTTAATAAATGATAGCTTTCAGAAATTCACCTTAATCTTAAAATAGATGGAACCAAATGAGTCTCTGAGAATGGGGAAAAAAAATTGCTTCCCAGTAATTCAACGTTGCAGAATGATCCCTGAGTTCCAGTTCTATGGTCAGACCTGAAGCAGAAATAACTATGACAACCCTTACAACCTCGGCCAGAAACAGATTCTTGCAATGTCATCTGTTCTTTCCATATTGTCATTGGCTGCCTGGAAATGGCACTTTTTAGAGGGGCTTAGTGGTAACTAGTCATGCTCTGGTTTTAGCAACAGCAGTTGACCTGTTTTCAGAAAGATAACTTTTTCTCCACAGATTTCTATTAGGAAAGAAAGTTTATCTGATGGGGTTATTCTGGGTTGTACCACAAGGGAGAATTCTTTTCATTATTTCTCCTCATTCTAGGGCAGACTCAACTTGAAAAACACATGTTCTTACCTCAGGCTCTCCTGTCATGGATTTGAGAAATATACTGTGTTATTTCAGTATAAATCCAGGTGGAAAGGAGTGAGAGAGGTCCTGGCCAGTGTTCTAAGTGGTTAGAGCATCTGCCCATGCACCAAAGGGTTGAGGGTTTGAGTCCCGATCAAGGGCACGTATCTAGATTGCAGGTTTGATCTCTGCCCTGGTGGGGGTGTGTGCGGGAGGCAACTAATCTATGTGTCTCTCTCACATCAATGTTTGTCTCTCTCTCTCTTCTCCCCTCTCTCTCTCCCTCCCTCCTACTATCTCTAAAAAATCAATGGAAAAAATATCCTCAGGTGAGGATTTAAATAAAGTGTGTGGGGGGGCATGCAGGAGGCAGCTGATCAATGTTTCTATCTCTCCCTCTCCCTTTCTCTCTCTGAAATATATATATACTAGTGGCCCGGTGCACAAAAATTTGTGCACTTGGCGGGGGGGGGCCCTCAGCCCTGCCTGTGCCCTCTCACAGTCTGGGACTCCTCCAGAGATAACGACCTGCTGGCTTAGGCCTGCTCCCGGGTGGCAGAGGGCAGGCCCAATCCCTAGGTGCAGCCCCTGGTCGGGCTCAGAGCAGGGCTGATTGGGGAGTTGGGGCGCCACCCCGTCATGCACAGAGCAGGGCGGATTGGGAGGTTGCGATGCCACCCTCAGTCACGCTCAGGGTGGGGCCAATTGGGAGGTTGGGGCGCCACCCCCTGTCACTCACAGAGCAGGACCAATCAGGGGGTTGGGGTGCTGCCCCCTGTCACCCACAGAGCAGGGACCATCAGGGTGGTTGGGGCTCTGTACCCTGTCACGCACAGAGCAGGGCCAATCAGGGGGTTGGGCACTGCCCCCTGTCATGCACAGAGCAGGGCCCATCAGGGGGTTGAGGAGCTCCCCCTGTCACGCACAGAACAGGGCCCATCAGGGAGTTGAGGAGCTCCCCCCTGTCACACACAGAGCAGGGCCCACCAGGAGGTTGAGGAGCTCCCCCCTGTCACGCACAGAGTAGGGCCGATAGGGGAGTTAGGGCACCGCCCTCTATCACCCACAGAGCAGGGCCGATCAGGGGGTTGGGGCGCTGCCACTGTCACACTCAGGGCAGGCCGATTGGGAGGTTATGGCTCTACCCCGTCACACACAGAGCAGGGCCCGTGGGGGAGGGGGGGTTGGGGCGCCGCACCCTGTCACACACAGAGCCACAGGGCGATCAGGGGGTTTGGGCGCTGCCCCCTGTCACGCTGATCCGGTGCCAGGAGGCCTCGCGGCTCCGCTGATCCCGGTGCTGGGAGGCATATTACCCTTTTACTATATAGGATAGAGGCCTGGGGGCGGGCTGGTTTGCCCTGAAGGGTGTCCTGGATCAGGGTGGGGGTCCCCACTGGGGTGCCTGGCCAGTCTGGGTGAGGGGCTGAGGGCTGTTTGCAGCTGGTCACACACCCTTCAGGGTGGGGGTCCCCACTGGGGTGCTGGCCAGCCTGGGTGAGGGGCTGAGGGCTGCTTTCAGGCTGGCGGTTGTTGATTGAAGCTCCCAACCGCTCCTTTTTTTTATTTTTTTCTGGGCCTGCTTTAGCTCTGGCTCTAGCTCTGAGAGCAGGTATCTGGTTTGTTTCGGTTCTATAATCGAAACAATGTATAACTCCAGCTCTGAGATCCCGGCCTATATTTGTTAGAATGTTTCAAACTGCCAGCTCAGAGGCTGGCAAGTCAGGCAGGGAACGTTGCAGTCTGCAGTCCCTGGAGCAAGCAAGCCTCATGTTCGCTTCCAGCTGCCTGGCTGCCGGCCGCCATCTTGGCTGACAGTTAATTTGCATAAGGATATGCTGATTAGCCAATGGGAAGGGTAGCGGTCGTACGCCAATTACCATGTTTCTCTTTTATTAGTGTAGATATATATATATATATATATATATATATATATATATATATATATACACTAGTATATATGCCATTTTCAATATAACAAAAATTGTAAGGTTCCATGGAATAAATCTACTGAAAGGTAATATGAGAAATTGTCTTTTTCAAGATTTTTTTCTCTCTAGATGGTAAAGAGGCAGCTCCAAATAATTACTCCAATTACAGGGACAGAGGTAACATGAGCTATCATAAGCCACCTCATTATGACATTTGCCAATAATGACACCTTCCTTTCTATAGTTGGTGACTAGATCTTAGGCAAGAAAACTCAGAAACTTTTGGAGCTTCATGTATTACCTTTTCCCTCTTCCTCCTCCTCCCCCTACCCCTGCTTCACCACTTCCTCATCCATCTCCTCCTCCTCCTCTTCCTCTTTCTCCTGCTCCTTCTTCTTCTTCTCTCTTTGTTTCCTTTTTGTAGTCTTCAATTATTGAGTTAAAATTCACTATAGTTTTATTTAGTTATATCAAAACTAGAGGCCCGGTGCACAAATTCATGCACTGGTGGGGTCCAGCTGGCCTGCCCCAATGAGGGTCATCAAAGGCAGGCTGGCTGGGGTAAGGGGCCACAGGTGTTCCAGTCATTCTGCTGTTTGGTCAATTTGCATATTACCCTTTTATTATATAGGATAAATGGAAAGAAAAACACAGCAAGATATAAATGTAAACTGGGGAAATCTTGCAAAATCACAATAATTCTTGGTGCTTCCAGAGATAGAAAGCATGGAATTGGACACACACTCTCCCTAAAATAGTAGAAGTTGACAATCTCTGGAATTAAAGTTGACATTTGCCACTTCTTATCTCTTAGATTCCAAATGCTACTGTCAGCTATAATGAGAAATTGGTCTCTTTTTAATTGTGTAATAAATAAAACTCATTGGTCAAGGAAGAAAGAAATAAAAATCTGTGTGCATGCATGTGAGTGTGTGTGCTAAGAGTCCAGTAATGTTATCTGACGTGTGTACAACTGCTTTTCAGTTTTCAAAACCCCTTCATAAACATTATCTCACTTGATTCTCATAGCAGTTGTGTGAGATCCACAGAAAAGGCATCAATACCAGAGAGAAGAATAGGAAGAAAGTTTCAATTAGTCATTTCTTCTTCAAAGGCAGCAGGATGCTCAGAGGATAGCAATCATTATGAGAATGAAAAGGAAAATAATGAGTCAAACAAAAACTACCTTCATCCATGAAGAAATAATTAATAAACTGGACTTCATCAATATTAAAAACTTCTCTCTTGTGAAAGACCCTTATATATCAAGAGAATAAGATTGGTCACAGTTTGGGAGAAAATATTTGTAAAAAACATATCTGATAAAAGACTCATCCAGAATATACAAACTCAATAACCACAAACAACCCAATTGAAAAATGGGCCAGAGCCCTTAACAGACACCTCATAAAGGAGAGGTACAGGTGACAGATCATCACATAAAAAGACGCTTCACATGTCATCACGAAAATGCTAATTAGAACAATGAGATACCACTACACACCCATCAGAAGGGCCAGTGCTGGTGAGGATGTGGAGCAAGAGGAGCTCTCATTCATTGCTCATTGGAATGCAAAAATGGCACAGCCACTTAGGAAGACAGTTGGCAGTTTCTTACAAAACTGAACATACTCTGATCATCTGATCCAGCAATCATGCTCCTTGTTCTTTACCCAATGCAGTGGAAAATTTACATCCACAGAAAAACCTGCACGTGATTTTTTTTGCAGCTATATTTGTAAACTCATCATTGCCAAAAGTTGGAAGCAACCAAGATATGCTTCCATAGGTGAATGGATAAATAAACTGAGGTATATCCAGACGATGGAATATCATTCAGTGCTAAAAGAAATGAGCTATCAATCAAGCCATGAAAAGACATGGAGAAACCTTAAATGCATATTCCTAAGTGAAAGAGTCCAATCTGAAAAGGCTATATACTATAGGATTCCAACTGTATGACAGTCTGGAAAAAGCAACACTATGGAGTCATAAAAAGATCAATGGTTGTCAGGGGCGAGAGGGGAGGGAAGGATGAAGAGGTGGAGCACAGAGGATTTTTAAGGGAGTGAAACTACCCTGTGTGACACTATAATGGTGGATACATGTCATTGTACATTTGTCAAAACCCATCGATGTACACCAAGAACCTTCGTGGAAACCATGGACTTGGGCTGGTAGTGATGTGTCAGCGTAGGTTCACCGATTGTAACAAAGGTACCACCGTGGTGGGAATGCTGATGGTGGAGGAGGCTGTGCATCTGAGAGACAGGGGGTACGTGGGAACTCTCTGTACTTGCCGGTCAAATTTGCTGTGAACCTGAAACTTCTTTAAAAACAAGACTATTAAATAAAAGTGATCCGTTTCAGTTTTCTGAGAGAAAACATTTTTTAACAAGTCGACTGTTTACTGATCCCTTCTGACCCTGTTAGTAGAAAACCCCAAGTGGAAATCAGAATGCGATTGCGTAGTCAGTGCAAGGTGAAACCCTGGATCGCGGGATGGCTTAAATGCTTTACACATGTGTCAAAGGTCAGCTGCTTTAGTTACAGCGTTGGTTCTCTGCCCAGCACAGCAATAAGGGTGGCATTTTCAGTGGCACCAACATGGGGTTATCTTTCCATTCCAGACACATGAATCACTCTAGGTATTGGAAGAACAACACGGTGACTTCTCCCTAAGGAAAGGATTGCAGCATGCCTCCACACGTAGACAATGAGATCGGAAACACTCAATTATACACGTGTGGAAAGCAGCGATCTTATCTTACCGTATCTCTTCCAGAAGCCTGGGATAAGCAGGAGACAACATGCAAATGTCACACTACTTTCACTTAGCAGAAGATAAATGTGATAAAATGGACATTTCATAAGACATAATCTGATCCCCTGTCCCAGAATGCGCTGATTCTAGTCTGAAATGCATGCTGTTATCCAACTCTTTAAAACCTGTAGATTGGTTCTCAACCTTCTGGCCCTTTAAATACAGTTCCTCACGTTGTGACCCAACCATAAAATTATTTTCGTTGCTACTTCATAACTGTAATGTTGCTACTGTTATGAATCGTAATATAAATATCTGATATGCAGGATGGTCTTAGGCGACCCCTGTGAAAGGGTCATTCGACCGCCAAAGGGGTCGCGACCCACAGGTTGAGAACCGCTGCTTTAGAACCTTTCCCTCCCCTCCCCTCCCTTCCCCTCTCCTCCCTTCCCCTCCTCTCACACTCCCCACCTCTCCTTTCTCCTCCTCTTCCTCTCTCCTGGCAAAATGAGAACTATAGAACCATAGGTCATTTATAGATGCTTTAACTCCATCAAGCATTAATCATTTTCTGTAGACTATAGCTCCTTCTTGTAGACATCCCTTAGATAGAACTTTTCCCATTCTCTTGGTTTAATTGTTTTAAAGGTGAAAATTGAGCTAGACTTTAAATTTTTTCAGACAATTGTTGTCTGTGTAAAATTCTTCCTGCCTCTCTTACTCAGAAAACTGTTCTCTCCTTCAGCACCGCTTCCCCAGCCCTCCACCGGGAGGGTTTCTAGGAGCCCTCTGAGTGCATGCCCCCCTTTCATTCTTTTCAGCCATGGCTCAACTCAACTGCCCGAGAGGTTGCCTCTTGCCAGCTGGACTGTGAGGAACTTGAAGGTTGAGACCTAGTATCGTTACTGGCGTGAGGGAGTGAAGAATGAATAATGGGAACAACTTTCTTGTTGAACAGAATTCAGACCATGCAAGTTTAAAAAGTTGGTATAGATCAGTTTCTTTATAGGTAGAGAGCTTGAACTACCTGTTCAAGGTTTCTCAGGCTTCTGTAATATATCAGTCACTTTTTCTCACCAAGATTTTTTCTCTGCTATGTTAAAGTATATAGACAGTTACAAAACTAATATAACAAACACCCAAAGTCCGACCAACTATAAATTAACAGAGCCCTTCATCACATTCTCTTTAAGATATAGATGCAAGTAGATGCTCTTTTCATTAGAAAGGGACATTTCATGGGCCAATCATGAGCTTGCTGCCTCTCAGCTCCATTTACTACCCTTTCCCCCTGCTCTGTGAAAATGGATGTGGGTCCTTTAAATATTTCCCCCTTGCCAGCTGGAACAGTACTAAACCTTGTCAGGAGAGGGTGCAGGAGGACAGGGTCCTGCCTCCCAGCCCAGGTGTGCTCCTGCAGCCCAGTGGACGTCCCCAGGGCCCAGCGCCCACAGAGCTGGCAGCTTCTCCGGGGCTCTGCACGGAGAGCTCGGCAGCAGCAGCACCCATGGCAGCAGCCTTCCCTGCACCCAGAACATGTGGGAACTTTTGTAGCTCAGCCCTTCCCCTTGAACAGCTTTCCCGGGCACCCTCTAGGGCAGATTTCCAACAAATGTGACCGGAGCAACACCACATCAACCTCTCTCCCATCCAGCAAACCACAGCCTCGCCCTCTCGACAAGATCTGGGCCTCAGACCTGTTAGTGGTGATGGCGGTGGTGGTGGGGGTGGGGGTGGGGGTGGGGGGCACGGGGGCAGGGAGTTCCATCTCAGCTAAGAGCAGTGGCTGCTCCCTATAATTTGCTTTTTCTACATTCTTTAGGGTTCTCTTCTTAATCGCCAATGCCTCATGATTTTAATCTCACTTAATAGTTATTAAGTTTTTATATTCAACTTACCCCATTAAATTACTAAGTGGTTTCTTTCTCCTGATTGGACCCAGGCAGAAACAGAGGCCAGCACATCATGGTGTGTTGCATGCCTGTACTTCCAGTCCCGTAAGTACCAGAGGGGCTAATTCTGATGGGGAAGAGCAGCCTGCAGAGAAGTGCTGTGCCTTCGGGACTCACCCTTCCGACTCCTTTGAGCTGTAAGTCGCTGTGACTAATGATTTGCCAACTGTGGGGAGGGGGAAACTCGAACTTAATGGCTAACAAGGTGAAAAGGCTCAATAAGTCTCGCTTGGCAAATGGAGTTCAGCCAGCTTGGGCCCAGTAGCATCTCAGCGTTCCGTTCCATGTTTCCCTCTCATCGATGTTTCTGGCTCTCTATCCCTCTCCCTTCCTCTCTGTAAAAAAAAAAAAAATCAACAAAATATATTTTTAAAAAAAAGAGGCTGCTAAATCTCTGAGGGAAATGTTAGCTCCCATTCACCACTGAAGCAAGGCTGCTGGCTCTGTGGGACCCTCAGCTCCCAAAGAGGTTCAGTGGGGCTATTAAGAAAAAAAAATCCATGCTATTCATATAGTCAATTGAATATGAGGTAAAAGAGAGAGAGACCCAGCTCATTAGTCATTATTGAAAATACCAGAGGCCCAATCTGTTACTCTGAAACTAGCGATTAAGAGAATGAAATACTTATCTTGTCTTCAGGATAATCAAATAGACCTAACGGAAGAGAAATTTCCAATTTACAGAGGAATGCCAGCCAGTGAATGTGTAAGGAACGTTAGCATCAGAAAGTTATCACCTCGCCACCTCTGCTGAAGTAATTGAGTCACAGCAGTCATCAAGGGATAGTATCACTGGACAATGGTGAGCAGCTACAGAGCAGGGACCAGCTGTCACCGCCCTCACCCTTTGATCAATCTTAGCCACTAAAAATAGAAGCCAGACGTTAGGTGCCTCCTGATGTAATGCAATAGGAAAAACACAGCACCAACTGTGACATATTCTTGCCAAAAGGAAAAAGAAAGAAAGAAAAGGTTAAACCTGAATCTAATCAAGTCTCTACCTTGAACTAGGGGAAATAAAGGAATTAAAGAAGGAAGTTAAATAGAACCACAACGAAATGAAAAGGAAACAAATCAGAATGTGGGACAATCTATGGGACAATGGATCTCAGCTTATGGAACAAGCCAGTGGCAGAGAAAAGTAGGAGAGGGAGGACACAGTTTGATTAAAAGAGATTTAAAAAGCACAGCAACCAAATGTAAGGAGTGGACCTTGATTTCATCTTAATTTGAATAAATAATCTGTTCAAATTATTTTGAGACAATCAGGAGAATTTGGTTATGGTCTGATTATAAAATAATTCTGAAGAATTACTGTTAATTTTATTAGGTGTGATAATAACATTGTATTTAAAGAAGAAAATGTGTTTTTTATTTTAGGGACTAAACTATGCTGGAGGGAAATGACGCGTTGTCTAGGATTTTCTTGAAAATACTTTAACAAAGAAAAATAAAACAAATGAATAAATGAAACAAATGTGGAAAATCTTCATAATGGTTGAATCTGGGAGATTGACATCTAGGAATTCACTGCACTATTCCCTGCAATTTTGTGCATGTCTGGTAACCAAATAATTCAAAGCCTTTTAGACAATATATTAAATAATATATTAAAAAAAGAAATTGAAACCATTATGAGCAACACAGAAACTAAACATCGAAATGTTTGGGATATGGAAAAATATTCACAGGAAATCTTATAGCCTTCAATGTATTAATTATGAAAAATAAGCATTTAAATTGAAAACTTAAGAAAAGGCACACTTTGGCATCTGACTAAGGTGGAGTGGATTTACCTCTTGCCTGAAACAACAAAAAACAGACAGCATGTAGGAAATAGTAGTTCCCAGTATACGAAATATCAGGCGATAAAAAAAAAATGTGATCCCAGAGAGACAGGAAACAAAAGAGGTGAGCCCCATGATGAACTCAGCTTCCTTCCTGCATCCGGCATAGAGAGGCGGGAGGGAGCACCCAGGAGGAGCTCAGCAGGCTCCATGAGTTGGAGGATAGTATTCCCAGGAGGCGGAAAGACACCTAAAGTTTGAAAGTAACAGAGGAGAGAGAGCTGCAGAGAGACCTCTGGGTCTGTGCCCTGACTGGGACTTGAACCACCACCTTTTGGTGTACGGGATGACACTCCAACCAACTGAGCCCCGCCCGCCAGGGCTATAATTTATTAAGTATGCCTATATAGTCCAAGCGTAGGAAACACATGTTTTTAAAAGATCAAGTAGCATTTATAATAGAGGAAATGTAAGGTGGTATGAACAACTTTCATTTGTCTTGTCATTGTAATAATAAAACAATTAACATTATAGAATTTTTATGAGCCAAAATATTTTTTCCAAAGAAGACGAATACTTTATTAACGTGCTAAGAATAAGTCCGTATAAAATACATTTAAAAAAATTCAATTGGTGCTAAGAATTCCTCTGCCTGCACCCTCATCCCCAACCCCACACTTCGATGATGTTCTCCTGACAGTGGGCAGCAGAGGGTCATCAGCCCTGAGGGCAAAGGTGAGGTGCTCTGCCGGTTCCAGATCACACTCCAGGTTCACAATCACCTGCCAACAGGTGAGCCTGCTCCACGCTGAGCCATGAGCCTCAAAGCCCAGGGCGGTGAAGCACAGGTGCATGTAGGTGGTAACAGGGCAGGTAGCGAAGGAACATTAGGAAGGATCTCTTGGCAACCCTGCAGGATGGCTTCCTGCCCGTCCTGGAAGATGTGCTGAGCAGTGACAGGTGCTCTGGAGTGAGGTCCCAGAGCCACCTGATGTCCCGGTGATGGCAGGTGGCAATCGGGTACAGGTCATCCAGCTGTTGTGGGTTCCCATTCAGGTCAGGGATGAGGACAAAGCCATCTGAGGGATCTGGGTTCTCAAGACCAGTATTTACCCCGGCGCTTTGTGGCATTTGACATTGTTGAACCTTCACTGCTAGTTAGAACTCTCCCTTTAGTCTCTATGCTCTCCTAACTTTCTGGTCATTCTCTCTCGATCTCATTTATAGGCTACCTTTCCTCAAATTCACCTTTCAGTCATTGATGTGGGCTGGGAAGAGGGTTTCCATGTCTGGGTCCTCTCCCCTGGGGATTATGAGGAAGCAGGAGAAACTAAAGGGAGAACTCGTGGTTGGTAGGACCAAACCCAAAGTCATCTGCTTTCCCTTCCTGGCCTCCCGGGACAACTGTGCAAATCTACTGGAGAAATAAAATAGATCAGTTTAGACAATACTTTATGAAGACACCATTTGACTTTATATGATTTTATTTTTCACAGAATAGCACAATTACAGCCAGATTTCTACTTCAGATGAATCTAGATACGGTAATATCAATGTAAACTGGGTCGAAGGACTCTAAGAGTGACGCCCCAACTTTTTGGAGAAACTCCACATATGGAAAGAACTTGAAATCTTTGCCACTAGGGGAACTTTGAAGTTTCTCTTCCTTAACGTTTTTTGGGGGATCGTCCAGCGAATGGTTTGGGGTATAATCTCCAGTGAGTCTGCTGGTACACAGGCATAAAAAAACGGCTGGTTTTGTTTTCCTTCGTAATGGAAATTGAAATCTTCTTGATGGGGTTTTGATGCTGACTTACGTTTCCTCAGAAAATAACCTGCTCTTTCTGGCTCCCAAGCACGAACTTTCTTCTCCCTTGTGCGTTTTGCTTTCCTCTGTGTATCATTGGGATAGCAGTCCCAATGAACGTTGTTTCTATATGAATCAAGGTTTGACTTCTTTCTTTCTAGGTGTCTGTGAGGTTTGTCCTGGCTTTTTGCAAGATGTAATTTAAGATTTGATTCTGTTAAGGGAGCTAAAGAGCTTTCTGTAATCCACAAGAGCTTCTCTTCACTCAATTTAGTAGGCGATGCAAATGGAACCTCCACAGTATTTAGTGAACTGTGACACAACCAGTGAGGAGACTGCACTGTCGGGGGAGCCCTGTATTTCCTGGTGCTGTGGGATTCGTAGGAAGGCGTTGTCACAGCTGAGGAAGGTTTTCTACAGCCTCCAACAGGATGAGAAACCGAATTATCACTGTAAAGTGGTTTCAAATCAGTTTGGATTTGTTTCATCTTGTAAAGATTTTCCAAAGGAATGCTTTTCTGTAATTCATATAGCATATTTTCTGATTCCTGACTCAAATAAGGGTTGGCTTCTAAAAACATACTTTGTTCATTCTCATGTTTTTCAAGAGCTGAGCATTCTTCCAAGTTAGCTGAATTCTCAATATCTGTTTGACGGTCAGTAAAATCTTGAAAAGTCTGAATTGAATGGTAATTAGCTAAGCTAGCTGTTTCTTGAAACCATACGTGATGTTTATCTTTTTCTGGAGTCAGATGAGGTTTTAACACTGAAAGAATCGTAGTGTCTTCCTGTGCTGTTCCATGTTGTTCAGGGTCAGAAGCACACGCATGGGTGGGCTCCAGGAACCTCCTGATCAATGATGAGTTTTCATGGGGACTTCGCTTTTTGAAAGAGATATGTTGTTCTAACAGTTCTGTATCAATGGAAAGACGACCACTGTCTCCATTATCGTCTACTTTTTTACACGTCGCAGCTGTGTTTAACTTAAGGATATGTTTGGGAAGTGTATTTGGCTTAGGGATCATACTTTCTACCGGAAGCCCCAGGAGAAAACTAAGGTATTTACTTCGTAAATCTAGTTCTATTTGATGAAGAGATTTTTCCTCAAACCCTAACGAAATTATGTTTTTTTGTTTTGGTACTTTGACACCAGAATAAATACATTTAGATAAAGGTTTCTTTCTAGCCTGACTATTGGCCATTGAGTAAGATTCCGTTACAATTTTGGGAAAGGCTTTCATTTGGGTCTCCAATGTTTTCATAGAGAAGTGTATGAGAAGTTTGTCTTTTTCTTCCTCTGAGTAGTTTTGGAGAATTCGAGACATGGGCATTTTATTAGCAGAAGTCACTGAAGATGTTCCACTTCCTAGCTTACTTATACTCTTCACCTTTGTCATGATCTCCTTGCTGCCACTTGAAACAACAGTCAGTGTCTTCATACAGCTGAGCTGAGGGGAATCTTTTTGGGGTTTGTGTTTTAAGTTAAGTTTGATAGTATCAATCCCTTCTAGAGATAAAAAGCTCATTTTTTTGTGTCTTGGATAGAGCCTCCGACTGTTATCTACTGAAATAGTCCGTTTTGAATAAAAGTCGAACTTTTGGAAGGATTGTTTTGCCGTCTTGGGTATCAGATTCAGTTTTATCTCGAGTACTTTTGACTCTACAATGGGTTTTGGCTGAAATGTAGGATGTTCTGTTGTGGATGTAATATCCAGACCCCCTGAAAAAGGTGTTGACTTCCAATCATCAGGACAATGAGCTTTTGCTTCGTCCAGTTTATCAGTACAAACTTTGTCTTGGATCATGTTTTTTATCTGGGATTCAAAGACATTTTTAATTGTATCATAAAAAGGAAGTAGACTTTCTTTACTTGTACAATCTGCCACTATTTTTATTTCATTACTTTCAACTTGGGGTAGTGTAGGTACAGTTCCTGAAAAAGTGTTTTGTTGCTGGACCTTTTGTGTGGTTGTGTCCTGTATGGGCTCACTCTGATCCCTATGCTCATGTCCTTCTACTCTTAGGGTACTTTTCATGTGGGTTTTCACATTTCCCTTTGGATCTTCAGACATGCTTGGACACTCTGTGGGTGTCAGAATGGGCTTTGGCGCCTTTTCCTCTTGCTCGATAGTAAGCAAGTCAGGTTCTTTTATGACCCTGGAGCTATCATTCCCGGAAACAACCCCTCCTTCTGTTTGTAGAGTTACATTTATTTTATTCACTTCACTGCTGAGGTTTTCTTCTGGTTTAACACTAGGAGGTTTTTGCATTTGTCGTCGGCCCACCGTGGAGGGCTGAGAATCTTCTGGAACTATGCTTGGAAAATTCTGGCCTCCTCTTTTCACAGTGCTGGAGTTGTCCCTCTCAACAATTTCACTAGCCATTAATGATTTCTCCTGGAATTTAGAAAAACAGATTCTCTTTTTTCTTTCTTGCTTTGTCTCAGATTCGACCATTTCTTCCGTCTGAGATAGACTCACCCCAGAAATAAAGAGACTTCTGATAAGTACTCCTGAGTCATCTTCATTCCGTAAAGCTATTTCTTTTGGTTTGTTAAAGCCACCCTCTTTACTTTCCTGTGTCTCCTCTTCTTGATGTATGGGGAACGTGAGGTTTATCGTCTCCACACCAACCTCTTCCTTATTCTGTGGCACACATTGCTTTCCCTCTTGTGGACTGATTAGAATATCAGGAATAATTGGCTCTACATATACAACTTTCTCAGCATTTGATGATTCCTGGAAGTGTACTGGGGAAACGGAGGATCTTGTGAATGGCGAAATGCTCTTTTCCCTGATTCTGATATTCATGTTAAGGTGCACTGGGGGAGAGCTAGAAGTGCAAGTCTTAGTCAGCATCACACCAGTTGGCTCAACTTTCTGAACCTTTCCCTTTTGCTCTTTAGTTTTCCTCTGAAGGTCACTTAGATTGTATATAAGTAAAATAGGTGATTTCTTTGTTTTCAAATACGTATCAATGGGATCCACTATACTATTCATATCCATGGTTTTCTCTCTAGTCTTTACTTCTTTCTGTAGCATGAGTTCTTTTAATTCTTTTACATCAGTGGAAAGTTCTCCGTCAATTGCTTCTGCATGTGATGATTCCTTGGACTGAGGTTGTGGGAGAGGCTCTTTTGCAATTATTATCATGCACCCCTCTCTTTCTGTGGCCTCAAATTTAAGATATGGTAGAGTAACCAAAGAGGTACAAATATTTTTGATATTCGTAACTAGTTTGTTTTTATCTTCCTGTACTTTTCTCTTTTGCTCTTTAATTTCACACCGCAATTCTTTGATATTAAGTATATGTGGAGGTGGTAATTTCTTTGCCTTCAGATCCATGTACATTGGGAGCATTTTGTCCTCAATATCTCTTTTGAGTCTATCATCCTTCTTTAACTTATAACCTTGAAATGACATAGCATATGCCTTTTTGCCTGAATAGGATGAATGCTGACTCTTTAATGGTGGAAAACAGGGTTGCATTGTTCCTAGTATGTCTTCCTGTTCATTCATTCTAGTGTCCCATTTCAGGTGAAAAGGAGAAGGTGCGGAAGCACAGGCTTTCCTCAGAACCATGTCTGGCTTACCTTTGTCCTTCTGTGTATCTTCCACCTTCTGTTTAATATTCAAAGGTTGTCTTTTCTTACTGAGCAAATGTGTAGGTGGGGATGTCTGTATTCTCAAAGTCATTATTTGGGGGAGTAGTCTACATGTCCCTTCTTCTATTTTTACTCTGTCCATTATGTCTGTATATGACATATGTTGATTAGCTTCTACTATTGTATTACATGAGCTGATATGTTCATTGAAATTTGCATCTTTGTTGTTCCCTGTACCCGAGGACTCAGGGAGCTGTAATTGTGAAAAAGAAAACCCTGTAATTTCAAGCAAGTCTTGGTCAACTTTGGTTCTGTTTTGTTCTCTGTCCTTTTCTTTTTGTGATAAGTGTTTTCTTTTTCTTACATCACCACCGATTGTCTCTGTATCTTCCGTTTTCTCTGCATCGAATAATGCTGAAACCATTTGTGGAAATAGAATGGGTCTTTTAATTCCAAGTTCTTCTTCCTCTACTTGAGTATCTTCATCTAATTTGAGGTCAGTTGGAGGTTTGGAAATATGAACTTTCCTTAGCACTGTACAAGGTGATCTACCTTGACCTTCATGTATCTTCTGTCCTTGACTTCCAATGCTCATGTGCAATTCTGTTCTTTGGAGTGTATCTGATGAAGGAGATTCCTTTGACTTCATACTTATATCTGAAGCATGTGTCATACCTCTCATAGCTACTGTTTTATCTTTGTTCGTCTCTTCTTCCTGATGCATATGTTGTTTCTTGTTTTGAACATTTTCCATGATATCCCCACTAATTGGCTCAATATGCACTATCTCCCCTGCATATGTTACTCTCTGCATTTCTTTATTCCATTTGAGGAGAGAGAGGGATTGTAATGAATTAGAACTCTGGGTCATAAGCACCCCTGGTCCATCTTTACTTCCCTGCATCTTCTCTTCTTTATTTTTCGGCAACATGAGGTTTATTGTCTCCACTGCAACCTCTTCCTTGTTCTGTTGCACATTCATTTCCATTGTGTAGCCTGACCTATTGTTTTGCGTATCAGTGGGATTGGCCTTCTGTGCTTCCCTGTGACATGCTGATTTCTCTAGCTTTAGATAGACAGAGTTCTTGAATCTTACTCTTTGTTGATCCATCTCTGCCTTTAATGTTCTATACATTTCAATATCTATTTTGTCATCAGTTGAAAGAGGTCTGGGAGATGAAAATGCATTATCTATGCTTTTATTTTGTTGCATGCCTTTTATTGTAGATTTTGAGTTGCATTCCTGTTCCTTCCTACAGTATAGGGTACCATGCTCAGTGACAGTGAGTGTCTGGGAACAAGGAGGCTTCTGTGTCTTCATGGTTACACTTACAGGACCTGTAAGATTTTCTCCTTCTGAAAACTTGAATACCTCTTTCTTCTCTTTAGATTCAGATAATATTGACATTGTGGACCTTGTTAGTAAATCTCTTTGCAAGTCTTCATATTTCTTGGCAATACGTCCATCCACTTTCCTTCTAGAGCTTTCATCACATGGATCTCCAAGCACTGAGTTCCCTGACTTGGTAGGTGGGATATTTTGATCAACTGTGTGTTTTATTACTTTTTGAGCTACAATGTCTTTCTTTTCTTCTTTAGAGTGTAGGGAACCTGCCCTGTGAACATCCAGCTTCCTTGTAGGGCTCCCACCAGATGACGTACTATACTCTGTTCCATCAGCTAAAAGATAATCAAATCTTACTTTCCCAGATTTTGGACATGAAATAATCTCACCTAATTTTTGTAGTATGTATTTTATTGGTGGCATATTCTTCTGTAGCTTTTCAGTTTGGAATGGAATCATCAGTGGAGAAGAAACTGACTCTGATATGCTTTCTGAGACCAGTATTTGTTGCTGGGCTTCTCGCTTTGCAATAAGCGTATTTTTATCTTTTCTACATTGCATACTATTCAGGAATGGTAGACGTGCTTTGAATAAAATTTCATTATCTTGTTTATGCTTTTCATTTTGCCATTTTGATTCTAAGATGCTTTTGGAGGTAGTCCATTTATTACAGGAATATGTACATAGTGGTAATTTCTTTGCCTTCCGATCCATGTACATTGGGAGCATTTTGTCCTCAATATCTCTTTTGAGTCTATTGTCCTTCTTTAACATATAACCTTCAAGTGACGTAGCATATGCTTTTTTGCCTGAATAGGATGAATGTTTAATATTTAACAGTGGAAAACAGGGTTGCATTGTTCCTAGTGTGTCTTCCTGTTCATTCATTCTAGTGTCCCATTTCAGGTGAAATGGAGAAGGTGTGGAAGCACAGGCTTTCCTCAGGACCATGTCTGGCTTACCTTTGTCCTTCTGTGTATCTTCCACCTTCTGTTTAATATTCAAAGGTTGTCTTTTCTTACTGAGCAGATGTGTAGGTATGGATGTCTGCATTCTCAAAGTCATTATTTGGGGGAGTTTTTTTCCTTTTTCATCTTCTGTTTTTACTCTATCCTTTGTGTCTGTATGTGGCATAAGTTGATAAGCTTCTATTATTGTATTAAATGAGCTGATATGTTCATTGAAATTTGCATAATTGTTGTTCCCTGTACCCGAGGACTCAGGGAGTTGTAATTGTGAAAAAGAAAACCCTGTAATTTCAAGCAAGTCTTGGTCAACTTTGGTTCTGTTTTGTTCTCTGTCCTTTTCTTTGTGTGATAGGTGTTTTCTTTTTCTTACATCACCACCGATTGTCTCTCTATCTTCTGTTTTCTCTGCATCGAATAATGCTGAAACCATTTGTGGAAATAGAGTGGGTCTTTTAATTCCAAGTTCTTCTTCCTCTACTTGTGTACCTTTATCTAATTTGAGGTCAGTTGGAGGTTTGGAAATATGAACTTTCCTTCGCACTGTACAAGGTGATCTACCTTGACCTTCATGTATCTTCTGTCCTTGACTTCCAATGTTCATGAGCAATTCTGTTCTATAGAGTGTATCTGAAGATTTCTTTGACTTCATACTTATATCTGAAGCATGTGTCATATCTCTCATAGCTACTGTTTTTTCTCTGTTCATCTCTTCTTCCTGAGGCATATGTTGTTTCTCGTTTTGAACATTTTCCATGATATCCCCATTAATTGGCTCAATATGCACTATCTCCCCTGCATATGTTACTCTCTGCATTTCTTTATTCCATTTGAGGAGAGAGAGAGATGGAAATGAATTAGAACTCTGGGTCATAAGCACCCCTGGCCCATCTTTACTTCCCTGCATCTTCTCTTCTTTATTTTTTGGCAACATGAGGTTTATTGTCTCCACTGCAACCTCTTCCTTGTTCTGTTGCACATTCATTTCCATTGTGTAGCCTGACCTATTGTTTTGCGTATCAGTGGGATTGGCCTTCTGTGCTTCCCTGTAACATGCTGATTTCTCTAGCTTTAGATAGACAGAGTTCTTGAATCTTACTCTTTGTTGATCCATCTCTGCCTTTAATGTTCTATACATTTCAATATCTATTTTGTCATCAGTTGAAAGAGGCATGGGAGATGAAAATGCATTATCTATGCTTTTCTTTTGTTGCATGTCTTTTATTGTAGATTTTGAGTTGCATTCCTGTTCCTTCCTACAGTATAGGGTACCATGCTCAGTGACAGTGAGTGTCTGGGAACAAGGAGGCTTCTGTGTCTTCGTGGTTACACTTACGGGACCTGTAAGATTTTCTCCTTCTGAAAATTTGAATAGTTCTTTCTGCCTTTTAGACTCAGATAAAACAGACATGGTAGACCTTGTTAGTAAATCTCTTTGCAAGTCTTCATATTTCTTGGCAATATGACCATCCATTTTCCTTCTAGAGCTTTCATCACATGGATCTCCAAGCACTGAGTTCCCTGACTTGGTAGGTGGGACATTTTGATCAACTGTGTGAGTTATTACTTTTTGAGTTGCTATGCCTTCCTTTTCTTCTTTAGAGTGTAGGGAACCTGCCCCGTGAACATCCAGCTTCCTTGTAGGGCTCCCACCTGATGTCATACTATACTCTGTTCCGTCAATTAAAATGTAATCAGACCTTGCTTTCTCTGATTTTGGACATGAAATCTCTTCACCTAGTCTATGTAGTGTGTCTTTTTGTGGTGGCATATTCTTCTGTAGCTTTTCAGTTTGAAATGGAATCATCTGTGGAGAACATACTATCTCTGACGTATTTTTCGAACGCAGTGTTTGTTGTTGCGCTTCTTGCTCTGCAATAAGCATGTTTTGATCTTTTCTATGTCCCATACTGCTCAGAAGTGGTAGGCCCGCCTTGGATAAAATTTCATTATCTTGTTTATTCTTTTCATTTTGCCATATTGATTCTAATATGTTTTTGAAGGTACTCCATTTGTTGCAGGAATATGTAGATAGTCTTTCTCCGTTATCTTGTTCCCCTTCACCTTGCTCCCAACCCCTTATATTGCTGCTTTTTTTCCTTAATAGGCCTTTCTTTGGTTTTTCTTTTTTATGGTTTTTGATGGCAGGTGAGACAGGTGTAGACGAAAGAAAGGAATTTATAAACATATATGACCTACCTAGAGATCTTTGTTGGGCCATGTTTTCCAAGATGGGATCCTGTTGCTTTCCATGGCTAAGGGCACCAGACCTGGTGACATTAATTGTCTTTGAAACCATCTGTGCTTTCCTAGTTCTAGACTTAGGGATTTGTGCAGCATTTCTTTGCCCTTTAAAATCAGATGAAGCTGGCACGGAGAAATAAGAAAACTCTAGGTTTCTGGCTGGTAAATCCTTTTGTAACCTTAACTCTCTCTCTGGAATAGAATTAGCAAGTTCCTTTCCAGGGCTTTTTCCAAATGGGATGCCACTCTGTGCTGCGTCCATTAAAGATTCACCAATTGATTTCCCTGGCATTGGAGAGGAAATCTTTGGATTCCTTGTATCTTTAAATCCTGTGTGTGTTTGTGTGTTTTTTGGTAACTTCTCAAATGGAAGTACATTCAAAATAGAGCGAGGAATAGGATGTAATACACGTTGTGTGAAAAGTGTTTGTTGCTGCAGCTCCTGAGCAGTGGTAAGGAATTCTGGGACTTTTTTCCTTGCTGAGTTCATCCGTTCTACATCTGGGTATACAAAGAGAGGCTCTGTCATCTTAGGAGCATTAAAACTGAAGTGTTGAGTGTTCCAAGGGGCTACTTCTCCACCTGGGTTTTTTGCTTTCTTCATGCTGTTTGGGGCACTGCCCCTTTTATCGCTGGAACTGGCACAGCAGGCTTGCTCTCCATCTGGTGATTGCTCTTGCTGTTGTAGTTCATGACTGAATCTCATTTTCCACGGCTCGTCTATCTCAACCTTTATTCTATTATTCACATTCATGTCAAATGAAATAGGCAATGCAGAGGAAATGGCATTTAGGATTATATCTGCCACAGGTATATATTTTCCCATCATGACTTTGAAGTTGCATTCGAATGTCCTTCTATGGCTTGGTGGACCACGTTTTGTGATACTAAATGTCTGGGAAATCAGTGCATTCTTTGCCTTCAAAGTTACACATTTGGGACTCATTTTATTTCTCTTGCCTGAACATTTTAAATATTTTCTCTTTGATGTAGGTAAAGCAAGTGTGGATAAAGCCAAAGACTCTGGCATCGTTGCTGGCAATTCTTGTGCTAATCCTTCCTTTCTCTCTGCAGTAAGATCTCCCAGTACCTCAGAATAGTTTATATCTACCAAAAAGTCAAAAATCCTTGATTTCAGTATCTTTGAAGGTAAATTTTTTTGACCACCCTTCCCTGGGATATTAAACATCTGTGAGATTGGTGTCTTCCTTGCCTTCTTAGTTACACATTTGGAGCTCATTTTACATTTGAAGGTTGTACACGTAAATGTCTTTCTCTGCCTTTTAGATTCGGGTGGATCAGGCGTGGAGACAGCCAAGGACTGCAGAACTGTTGCTTGTTGATTTTTGTTCAACTCTGGCTCTTCCTCTTTACCATGACTATACAGTTCCCCCGGATGGCTCCCATTACTTGGGATACCACCTCCCATTGGATTGATGAAAACTCGATCGCTTAGTGAGTCCTTTGACTTTATAAGAGGAAGCTTTGACTTGGCTGTGCAGATTGTGCCGTTTTGTGTCTGGTGGCTTTTCTTTGGCTCCTCTACCTGCATTGGATCTGTGGGCGGCATTTGTTGTGGGACATCTTGTTCTGTAACAAACAGAATTCTTCCACTTCCTTCCTTTTCTGATTTGTGAAGGTTAAGTTCCTCCTTCTGGCCTGAGCAGAATATGAAGTATCTGCCCTGCTCTGGAACTCCTTTTAGTAACGTCTCCTGTTCACTTTCTTCTTCCTCTTCCCCTTGAAGACTGGTTTCTCTGGTGTCATCTGAAGTAATGTTCTCTTGATGTAGTGATAGCGCTTGCTTTACTTGTTTAGAACGGAGTCTTTTTTTTCCTAGCATGTCTTTTTCTATCTTGCTATGCATATTCAGGTCAGGTGCAATAGTCATGAATGAGGACATTTTATCGGCCATTTCTTTACCTTGATCCACCGCTTCCATTTTGGTTGTCAAGTTACATCCCAATTCTTCTCTGTGTTTTGGGCTAGCACCACCCTTGATATTGAGTATGTATGAAATTGATGGTTTCTTTGCTTTTAAAATTCCACACTTGGGTCTCACTAATGTTTTTATATCTGAATATTGTTTGAAGTTTCTCTTCCTCTTAGATATAGAAAAAGCAGACATGCAGGAATCAAAAGTCACTGTCTTTTTCCTCTCAATACCAGCAGTCTCTTCCCTTTGATGGTTTGTATCAGATGGGACAACACATTCCTTTGCAGAAAATATTGCATCAGTCTTTGCCTCCCCTGAGTTTGGAGGGGAAAACTTAGCATACGTCTCTGGCTTTCCAAATTGAAATTGATCAAATATGGGGCATGAAGCAGAATCCAAAATAGTTTGTGGAAGATGGATTTGTAGTTTTACCTGGATATTTATACTTCCTGGTTGTTTCAGTTCCTCATCTGTTTTAACACGTTCATGGTTCTCCGTCTGATATACATTGAATATGAAGCCTTGACTATTCTTTGAGGCTAGTAGAGATTCACATTCCCCTTCCCCCTCTTTTCCATCTTTCCCACTGCTAGATAAACCACCCACATTAACAGAAAAACACACTTTCTGTTCATTTGGAAACTTCTCTTGCATTAGCTGTGAATGACCAAGTCTTGTTTCCCTTTGCATATCTGTCTCCACATTTAATCTGCTATTCATGTTGGTGTTGGGCAAAATAGGCAGTTTGGAGTGAATGACATCCCAAAATGCATCTGTTACATTTTTCTTTTGCTGTGGATTTTTCATCTTTGTTTTCAAAATGCATCGCAGTTCCTTGCTCTGCCTGTCATTAAGCAGATGTGAAATTGATGGCTTTTTCCCCCTCATAGTTCTATATCTGTAACTCACTATTATTTGGTTGCTTGATATTTTTATGTGTTTTTCTTTCTTTTAGATTTAGAAGCAAAGAACTTCACAGAATCAGAAGACTTCAGGGATGTCACTTGCAAATATTTTTGTAACTTTGAATTTTTTCCGCATAAAATAACCTAGTTGCGAGAGAGAGAGAGAGAGAGAGAGAGAGAGAGAGAGAGAGAGAGAAATTATATATATATACTAGAGAAATTATATATATACTAGAAATTTCTTTTGAGAGCCAAATTTTTTAAACTTAAACTATATAGGTAGGTACATTGTTTTTAACTTAATTAGGGTACTCCTAAGGCTTAGGAAGAGCCACACTCAAGGGGCCAAAGAGCTGCATGTGGCTCGCGAGCTGCAGTTTGCCGACCACGGGTATAAATTCTTTTCAGCACCTAGCTCAGGGTTTGCCTGATTCATAGCAGCCTAAATAAATATTTTCTCAATTGAATTATCAAAACTGGTTGTTATCGAAACTACTTTGTGCATATTGGAGAAGTTGGGGTAGGGAAGCAAGTCGCTTAATGTCGTAAGTGTTTCCCTCCACGTCCTGTGTGGTTCAGGGTTCGGGTCTGGAAGAGGAGCCGCACAACAAATGAAATAGAAAAGACACGAGATAATTTGGGAATACTGGGGGACCAGGCGAGCAAGTCCAACTCAAGAGGAAGGACTTCCACTGTGCTCAGGCCTCACCAAGCTTTTTATAGTGAGAGGTAAACAAGGTAGTGGTTACCATAGTTACACATTTCTTGTGAGTTTCACTTGTTTTGACCATGGTTACACTTCCTGCACTTCCTCAGCCCATTAGCTTCCCAGATAAGATCTAGGGAGTGTTATAAGGTCAAGCCTAATTATACTAAGAGGACTGTGCCCTCTAAGCTAGGACTTGTTTGTGACTTTGCCAGCAGGTCAGTCCGAGGCTTAACCCTATATCAGTTTCCCACAGCTTAACCTCCTTAAGCATATTTTCCTCATTTGTAAAAACAGTAATAATACTACTTATCTGGAAGCATAATTTCAATAGTATATGAAAAGCCATTAACACAGCTTGGAACTGAGCAACCATTTATAATGGACATTAGATTGAATTATGATGATCAGCTGTGGTCCTCTGTACATATGAAAAAACCCTTTTCTGGAATTCAGATGTAAATTCAATTTTCAATAGAACAAAACCAACCTGTTTCATTTCATTTCAAAATATAACACTTACCTTTTTTTTCTGAAGATGAATGAATTTGACAAATAATCTAGAGATAAATAGATAAATTTAAAAAGTCAGAGCACCAATAGGAGAAGCTTGACTGAATAAGTTTTACATATATTAAAATATGAAATTGCATAATATTTTCCAAATTTCATGCTTTTTAGGCAACTGTCTTCATTCTATTTCAAGGGAGACAATAAAATGTTAGAGGAATAAGCCCAATATCAAAGCTCCACAATTTTATGTCATTCTTATGTGTAGTTTTGAAATATAGAAGAGAAGGAAATCAACCATTTTTTTCTTACCTTCTGGGCCCCTGAACTCTTCTTTTCTGGAAGTGCAAGCTTTTTCTGAAACCATGCACAAGTCTGTATACGCACAATCTCAAAAATAACTCCTAGGAAAATTTAAATAAAGAAGATTGGCATCCATGCATTTGGAGAAGCCCAGGACTCTATGTGATCCCATAAGGTTAAAAAAAATGTATTATCTTCCAATCCACCCACCACAGCTTTTTTAAATAAATGAAACAGCTTTGGCATTTTTATATGATATGTGAAATAGATTGATGTCTCACTCTGAAGTCCTCCTTCTCTCATAACCACATGCGATGCTCTGTGTCAGAAAAAAAGTTCCAGTGCTGTCAGTGTCTTAGCAAGGGCAGCGATGATTAAATAAGGTGAGGTGCATGTCATAGTGGGCATTTAACTGTGCTCGTAGCAACTTACTTCAGCAATAATGGAAGCTCATCTGTGAGACATGTGGTGCTGTATGTGGTTTGTTTGTTTTTACTTACAAAATTTTTAAATAATCCTTTATTAATTTTGCAAAAAGAAACAATTCTATAAAGAACCCCTTAGCATAGTTGGGTTATCAGTGCCCTGTAATTCAAATATAGGACAGATTTGAATTGGACATAACCATTTTCTATTACCATCAGGAATAGTATAGTTTATGTTTCTATGTGATCAAGAAAATATCAATTTAGGGGGGCCAGGTTTAGAAAAAAAACACAAACTAAAACAAAACTAGATGCCCCAGTTTAATTTAAATTTCAGAGAAATGCAAAATAATTTTTCAGTATAAGTATGCCTCATTGTTATTATGAGGACATAATAATTTGTCTCTTATAAGCTATGGACTTTCCCCCTTAACCTTAAAATATACACCTAATAGTTAATATTTCTTTTTGCTAGATGAGTCTCCTGGCAAGGTTCATCTTCAGCAATAGCAATCAAACTACTGGCATGATTTTCTTTTTTTTTGCACTTAATTTGATGCTTTTATTGAGCAAATCTGTATTAAGCAATTTAAAAATCACTGACCCTGAGGCCTATCTTCTTCAAGCCACTCTTTTCTGTTAGTGAGCACGTTTCATGGATGTAGACACTTTCTTCATCCCTTTTGGTAGATTCGCGTGCTGACAATAGTATCCATGGTATGTTTCACTACCATTTTTCCATCGAGAGTTTGTCTTTTGATTGTTGTCTCTTTGCGAAGCCGGTTTTGGGACATGGACCAATGAGCCACTGTCTAATGTTATGATGCTCTTCACTTTCTGGTTGTCTGCTTTGGTTTCATTAAACTCCTTCCTCAGCTTGAAGGGGATCTCATAGAGACGAGGTAGCGAGGTTGAAGGGAGGCAGGATAATACGGGCAGTATGATACAGAATTCAGTCTGAGATCAGGGTACCCACATGGTCGGGTTCTGGGTCTGGTGAAGACCTGCTTCCTGGTTTATAAACAGCTGTCTTCTTGCTGTCTCCTCACCCAGTGGAAGGGAGAATGGAGGGCTCTGGAGTCCCTTTCATTAGGGCACTAATCCCATTCAAGGGGGCTCCACCCTTATGACCTAAGCACCTCCCAAAGGTCCCACCTCCTAAAACCATCACACTGGGAGTTAGGTTTCAACATATGAATTCAGGAGGACATGGACATTCAGACCATAGCAATTGCTGACATATTCATGTTACACAAAACACAGGGGATGAGGGTGGGTGTGTGACAACACATGATGCTATGAAAAGGCAAGAAAGGATTTAAAAAGCAGCAGCCATGTCTCAATACATAATAGTTGGAAAACAGCACTGTCTTCGTTGGTCAGTGAAAGAGTCGGTGAGAAGAGGACATCGTGTACTTGAGTGGACTTGTGTCAGCACAGTTCTTTGACTGTGATCTCCTTCCACTGATTCCACTGTGTATACAGCAGTATTCCACGGGGCATATATGTAAAATGTTGGTGTTTCTTTTTTAAAAAAGGAATTATGTTTATGTTTCTAGAGCAGTTTACAAATGACTCTTTGAGAGCCTTTCAGCTTTTTGGTTCTATGAAATTCTCTCATATGAAGCATCAACTTGGAAAGCAAGGTATTTTCACAGAGTTCACTTTGCTTTACTCTCTTCACTAAGTGTAATTTAATAGTAAATCCAGTGCAGGGAGGTTGAGGGCATTGGAAGGAGGACAGAAACCTATAAAATTGAGTGGAACCCGATCTCCATTCTTCTTTTCCATTAAGTGCATTGTCTTCCTTTTACACCTTTAGTTCCCATATTCTTTTTCATCATGTCTTTCTCTTTCACCTCATTTCCCTTCATTATCTTATTTCCTCCTCTCTTTGCAGACCCTCAACTAACCCCACTTTTTCTTTCTCATTTTCCTTAATCCAAATGTCCTGTCCAATTTCATGGTGTTCTGGTGGCATTCAGAGCCTGAATGGCATGGTGAGCTGATGGTCAGGTTTGTCTCAGTCACCCAGGGGTAAGCTGGGCAGTGACCTCTACCATGTAGGTTTGTGATCCGAAATGTCTCCTAGGACCAGTCCTGGGCCTTTCTGTATGACTTTGGGGGCAGTGAGTGGGCATGAATGGGTGACCCACATACTCCAGAAAGCCTGTTTCAGGAAAGGAGCAAGCCAAGAGGAATCCTCCTGGCCTGCAGCCTCTTCCCCAGCACAAAACAAGCTCCACCCTCTTTTGGTCTGAACCCTAAGATGCAGACCAAACTGGCTCTGACTCTTTTCCCTCAAGAGTAGAGGGTAAATCCCATGGCATTAGGAGACACCAGTCCTGCCTAGATCCCAGGTATGAAGAAGCAAAATTTTAAAAATGAATGACCCTGGTGACTATAGTTAGCAACACTGTACTGTGTACTTGAAAGTTGCTATGAGAGTGGAGCTTTAATGTTCTCACCATAAAAACAAAATGGTAATTATATGAGTTAAAGGATATGATAACTAACCTTATTGTGGTAAACATTTTATGATACATAGGCTTGTCAAATCTCACAGTGTACACCTTAAATTTGCATAATGTTAGATGTCAATTATCTATCATCCATCTATCTATCTATCTATCTATCTATCTATCAAAGGCTAATATGCAAAGTGTCCCCTCGGGAGTTTGACTGGGAGACCGGGAGTTTGATCGCTTGCTATGACATGCACTGACCACCAGGGGGCAGCGCAGAATGAAGGAATCGCCCCGGCCAGCAGCCTTAAGGCCCCGATCGGCCAGGCCTGGGGACCCTACTCATGCATGAATTTCATGCACTGGGTCTCTAGTATGTCAATAATGCTGGGGGACAGGGGAAGAAAGGGGAAGAATAGGTACCCATGAGCTCTGGAGTCCCCTACTGAGGGGAGACACTGCTTGCCTTGAATTTCCCTGGAGTATTCTCCCTAGTTGTTGTTTTCCCCCTCCCCTCTTCCCCCTATTTTAGAGCTACCACAGCCTCTCCACGTCTGTTCTGGCTGGGTCTTCCTCTGGTTAATCCATCAGACTCACTGGGTGTGATTGGCCTTCTCTGACCCAGGCTACTGCTCTGGGTATACACTAGTAATAGTCCAAGTGCCTCAGAACTTTGGCCAAAGAAAGTTATGTGTGGCTGGGCCCTCTGGTTAGGCCCCATTTGACCAGGAGTTTACTTCTGGGGATCTTCATTTTTAAAATGAAGACTCTGAGGCTCAGAGAGTTCAAGTAATTTGCCCAAGGTCACAAGGCTAGTTGCAGACCTAGAATTTGAACATAAATTTTCTGGTTCCAACGTTTATTCCGTTCCCCTATAGCACACTATTCAGCTCACTAACCAACCAAAGTCCGTTACTGAACATATCAAGTTGCTTGAAACATAGCTATCTATTCACTGAGAAATAACATCACAGGGAATACTGCTTGTTGCTATTTTCAAATTTACGTACAACTGTAGGAATATCTCACCTTTTTTTCTTAAATTATCTTTTATGTAAATGTGATTACAGAGTTCCACTAGCAAGTGATGAAGATGAAACAATGTGCAGGTTTTTCCAGCCAGGATGTACCCTAATCTACATGCGGCACACTGACAAAATTGGTTTCCCCATTAAATCAACTTGTAAATATTTCCTACCCTTTTGGCACTCGACATCAGTCTTTGGTAGGGACTCACCACCCAATCTTATAGGGTTCAAAACTGTGTGGCAACCTTATAAAAAACTTGGATACGACTCTACTGAACAAGGGGAGGCCAGGGGTGAGGGCTATGACTGGGGAATCCCAAGCCACCATCAGGTTTAGCCTTTCTTTTATCTTGTTTCCTTGCGCCCTATTGTGGTCAGGAATGAGGGGAGGATTACCAAGGCCCATTGTAAACTCCAGGAGATTCTAGACTCGAGGCATTTCCCAAGTTTTGGTGGAAATTCCCCGTGGAACAAAAGTCCCCCTCTCATAAATCTTTGTACTTCCCCATCTTATAAAAGTGAGCTTGCCCAGCCAGCGTGACTCAGTGGTTGAGCGTTGACCTATGAACCAGGATGTCTGTGGTTCAATTCCCGGTCAGGACACATGCCTGGGTTGTAGGCTAGATTTCCAGCAAGGGGCATGCAGGAGGCAGCCGATTAATGATTCTCTCTCATCATTGATGTTTCTATCTCTTTCTCCCTCTCCCTTCCTCTCTGAAATCAATGAAAACATATTTTTAAAAGTGAGCTTAATTTTCCTAATTATAAAAGAAACACATATTTCAAAACTTTAGAAACTGAAAAATACAGAAAAGTATGAAGAAAATAAAAATAACAAATACTCTGACCTGGCAGAAGTAGTAACTGTCAAATTTTGTTACATATTCACAATTATTTACTAGTATATGCAAATATATATATACATATATATCACATTTATTTGTTTAATATACACTATAACTAATCTATCACTAGCTCCTGAACAAGCCATTACTAATGCCTATATCTCTCGTGTGCACCTCTGCCCAATCCTTCTGTCTGAGGTAAACACTGGTGTTTACAGTTATAATTCCCTTGCTTCTTCTTAAAAGTAAAATTAATATACACACAGGCGGAATTACACTGTACTTATAGTTTCCTCCCTTTTCCCCCCACTGAGCCTTACCCCAGATCATCAAATATATCAGAATACATGGCTGTAACCAAAACTAAGAATATGGGTGTATTATAGTTTATTTAACAAACACTCTGTTGGCCATGTAGGTTGTTTTTAAAATTGTTGCTACTCTAAATCATTCAAGCTACTCAAGAAAAATATTTGCACAAATCTACGATTATTTCTTTGAGATGCATCCTTAGACATAGAATTTTGGGTTATGATGTATGAAGTCTTTGATCACTCTGTTCCTCTGCACTGGAAGCCATTCCCCTCCTGACCACCTGGGTTATCCTGACAGCACTTTTCGGAGGAGCCTTCAGCCTCCTCCCTATGCACAATTAGGTGTCTTCACTGCAGGGTCCCTGTGCTCTGCTGCCTTCTTGTAGAAGCACAGGGACATGGCTTATACTTCCTCTTCTTCAGAGATGCCTTCAGCCACTCAGTAACCAGGGGATCCTCACCCCCAGAAATTTTGGAATCCTCAAAAACAAGCAACTGGGCCCTTTCCAAGAAATAGGGAACGAACACCACTGGCTTCAGAATCTTAATTTCCCTTACACCTAGGGTGACTGAGCCACCAGCTCTTCACAGTGGGGTTTCTGTTCTGACTTGTGTTTTCATTTCTGAAGGTAAAAGTATACGAACCTTCGGAGATTTTCTCTCAAAGGGGCAGCATAGGCAGATCAGCAGGTTTTCTTGACTAGAGTAGGTGACCTGTATTGGGAGCTTGCTCACTAGGTGACACCACCTTCATGGGCGTCTGGACCCACACGGCACTGACATATTGGGGTGTTTCCTCATACATCAGCTCTGAGCAGGGTGCCTGCACATCAGAAGCACTTAGCAAGTGTCTCACAAATGAAGGAGTCTAAAGTCCCTTCCCTGCTCCAAAATTCTGATCCTAGAGATTTTACAGGAGAGGAATGCCATGTTATTAGGATTTGGACTGAGAATGTACTTTCTACACTACCTAAGAGTTTGGGTCCCAGTGTAGGTAGGGAAACGAGAACTGGCTGTAGTTTTGAAGTGGCCAAGGCCAGAGATTTGATATGGACATTGAGTGTTAACCTGGATCTTGTTGACAGGGCCAGAGGGGCAGGAAGCAAAGGAAGGATTCCCTCTGCAGTAGCTCTTTTCCTCAACAGTTTCTTTCATCACCTTCCTGCATCAGGTGTAGGGGAAGAGAGGAAGTCTCTCTGCACCACCTGGGATGGGTGGTGCCAGGTCCTTTCAGAAGAAAGGTCTTTAGATAGCAGAAGCCAAAGGAAGGAATGCCACCAGATTCCCATGCAAAGTGTTCCTTACAGCCTTTAGTGGTTTGTTGTACCTGACAAAAGCCAGGTACATGCCGAAGTACAGGCTGAAGCCGTGGCTCTAATATTCGTATCTATACTAATAAAAGGGTAATATGCTAATTAGACTGGATAGACTGGACGTCTTCCGGACGTCATACTGAATGTCCTTCCTGACGTCATTCTGAATGTCCTTCATGACAAATCCAGGGCCTGGGCAGCACTGCCCAGGGTCTTGGGTGCCTGTGGCCAGCCAGAGGGAAGAAATCCCGGGTCTTGGGTGCGGGGGCAGAGGCAAAGGGGGTTAGGGGTGATTAGGCAGGCAGGCAAGCAGTTAGGGGTGATCGGGCAGGCAGGCAGAGTGGTTAGGGGTGATCAGGCAGGCAGGCAGGCAGGCAGGAGAGCAGTTAGGAGCCAGCGGTCCAGGATTGTGAGAGGGTGCAGGCCGGGCTGAGGGAACCCCCTCACCCCCACCCCATGCACATATTTCATGCACCGGGCCTCTAGTATATGAATAAATAGGGTTTTGGTTGAATACCTTTTAAACTCTTATTGCATATTAATTTTCATCTGTATAACATTTCCATATGCCAGGTAATTATGTGCTATGAATACATTATTTCATTTACTATCCACTACAATACTCTGAAGTAGATCTTATTCTGTTTCACAGATGTAGAAACTGAGGCATAGAGAGGTTGCTTGTCTAATACCACAGTTGGCAGATCTGAGATACAAGCCCAGCCTCTTTTGACTCCAAAGCTCATTTTATTTAGCCGACTGAGTCCTGCTTTGCTTATGACCTTCATCATATTCTGCCTCATTTTGCAGGCATTTGTCCAAGTTCTGCATTATGAGTCCTCTGGGAGCACTTGCCTTACTTCTCTCTTATTAGCCGGAAATAGTGATATTTGCCATTGATTCAAGCAGCGACCTAGTCTGTGAACTGAACATCACAGGCGGTGTGTGCGGGTTCTCCTCAACTTCTTATTTTGAAAATTTTAAACTTACAGGGAAGTTTCAAGAATAATGTAATGAACACTCATCTTCTACCTAGATTCACCAATGTTAACATTTTGTACATTTGCTTTTTTCTTTTTTTCTGACCATTTGAGTTAGTTGCAGATACATGCTATTCCACTCCTAAATACTGTAGCATGTATCTCCTAAAAAAATGTCCTGTCTACATAACCAAGATGCAATACAATAGTCTACATTCAAATTTTCCCAATTGTCATGTTTCTCAATAGCTGCTCCCCACCCCAAGGTCCAATTTGAAATCACATTATTTTTAGTATCATATTTTTCATCTCCTTTTATTTTTATTGCTTTTAGAGAGGGATAGAGAGATAGAAACACCCATGGCTGCCTCTTGCTCCCCCTCCTGGGGATCCGGGGCAACCCAGGCATGTACCTCCACCGCCCGCCCCCGCCCCCCCCCCCCCCCCTTTAAACACACACCCAGGAATCCATCAGGTGTCCTCTTCCTTCATGGGTCATGCTCAGCCACTGAGCCACACCGGCCGCGCCCATCTCCTTTAATCTAGAACAGTTCACTAGCCTTTTGCTTAATCTTTCATGAAATTTACATTTTTAAAGAGACTGGGCAGTTGTTTTGCAGAATGCCCCTCAATTTGAGTTTGTTTCCTCACGAATAGAGACAAGTCAAACACTTTTGGCAAGAATAATGATCGTTGGGTCGGTCCTCTGTGCACGCTATCAGGGAGCACGTGACGCCAGTCTGGTTTCTTTGATGTGAAGGTACCCTTTTCTCTTTAGTAAGCAACCTGCGGGTGATACTTGGAAACATGAATGTCTTCAGCCATCCTGCATCCATTGATAATTTTTTTTGCCTGAATCAATTATTGGTGGCTCCCAAGTGGTGATCTTCTATTTCTATAATTCTTTCTACATGTATTAGCTGGTATTCTTCTCTAAAGAGGTTTCCCTCCTCCACCTCTCTTTTGAATGATCATCTACCTACCGCTGCCTGTGTGATCTTGAGTACGTGACGTCACGTACACCGCTCGGGGCCCACGTTTTCTCATCCGTAAGGTGAGATGACCTATGGGTCACCTTCTTGACATTTACTCAGTCGGAGATTTTTCCATAAAAATGGGCAAGGCATCCGCCAGAGAAATGGCCGGGTTCTGGTGGCGAGCCACCGCAGCCGCCAGCCAAGAGTACCAGTAAAGTCTCCTCCGCCCGCTGCGGTGCGGCCGCTCCCATGGCAACAGTAACTGGTAACCTCCGGGCGTTCTCGCGAGAGCCAGCCCTCCAGCGACAAAGGTGCGATTCCCCCAGGCCTTGGACCTCCGCCCTGGCCACCTGCGCGCAGGGCTTGTCGCGCACGCGCACGCGCACGCGCACACACCGAGCCGGACAGTTGGTGGTGTTGGTTCGCCCCAGCTGTTCCTCTCGGCACGCAGCTCTGCGGCGCGCGACCTCGGAGTGACACCACGGCTCATACACGGTCCGCATAGAGGCTATGTTTTCGTATCCGCGGGGGGAAGCGAGCCGCGCAGGCGCGGACGCGTTGTTGAAGAAGACCTTCAGCGTTGCCCTGGCTGAGCAGAGACCTGCTCTCTAGGTGGAGGTGAGGGGAGCCGCGGCCGCGGGGCGTGCCGGGGGTCAGGGGCGGTGGGTCGCCATGGCGCCGGGGACCCGACGGGAGGCGGGCCTAACGGAGGGCTCGGGAGGGAGAGCGCAGCCTAACGGGGCGCGGGCCCGGCTGGGCCGAGGAGGGCAAAAGGGGACCTTGCTGCCCTGGCCGCCTTGGGTGATGGAGCCGCTGCGCCGGCGGGGGCCGGCGGCGCTGCGAGCGCCGAGCCGCGACCTCCCCGGCGCCTGGGGTGCCCGTGGGACTTCGTTTCCAGGCGTCAAGCCGGAAAGGAGGTTGGTTTCTAGGGAAGTTGGGTCCCCGAACCCCAAACCCCCTCCCCGCTCCCCAGCTTCCTCCCTGGAATTGTTACCCAGCATCATGGGAGCCCTTCCATCCTCACCGCCGCGGGGAGGATGCTGTGTGTGCAGCCTGGAAAGGAGACGCGAGGAACAGACGGGCTCTTCGCTGACCGTGTGGTCAGCTCCGGGGTAAAGCAGCAGCACCCAGGTCACGAACGCCCTCTCCTCCCGCGTCTGCATCGGATGCAACCTCGGCACCGTGTGCGCGTCTACAAGTAACAAGTGCATTTTGTAGCGCTAATAGAAATGGGCGATGACGGCTTTCGTTGCTCTCGAGTAACGTGAAGTCTCTTGTCTTCCGATTTTCTGCTTGATCATACCAGTCGTACATTTCCCATCAGAAACCGTGGGCCCGAAGAAGTAAGCTTGAGCTAGGGGCAGAACCGAGATCAGCTGGTAAACGAAATCAGCTACACGACTTTTGCAAAACGCCTGGCAGTGGCTTTGAAAGAGAAGGCGGAATGCTGAAAAGTCATGATGAGTCCCTAGATCAGCGGTTCTCAACCTGTGGGTCGCGACCCCTTTGGGGGTCGAACGACCCTTTCACAGGGGTCGCCTAAGACCATCGGAAAACACATATATAATTACATATTGTTTTTGTGATTAATCACTATGCTTTAATTATCTTCAATTTGTAACAATGAAAATACATCCTGCATATCAGATATTTACATTACGATTCATAACAGTACAAAATTACAGTTATGAAGTAGCAACGAAAATAATTTTATGGTTGGGGGTCACCACAACATGAGGAACTGTATTAAAGGGTCGAGGCATTAGGAAGGTTGAGAACCACTGCCCTAGATGGATGTTTCTAAACATTCAAGTGCACCTTTTCTTTTGTCAGGAGATGAAAAACCAGACTCTAAAGCCTTAACATTTCTATTTGAATGTATGGTGCCTGTTTTTTTTCTGTACTTACCTTTCCAAATTATAGTCTTCTGGCAAAATTTCAACAGATACCAGCATCAGTTGTGATCATAAAAAGTAATACCAGATTGCAATGTGTAAAATGTATAGAATCTATCATTTGAATACAAGGAACTGAACTGTAAAATAATTGCTCTGGAAGTGAACTCTGAAACCCTATGGCTTAGAAAAAAAGTTTTATTATGGAATGAGTCAGTACATTTATTATCCTGACCCTTTCATTTTTACTATACTCTTTCCTTGAAACAAAGTTTTATTATGGTATGAGACAGTACATTTGTCCTGACCCTTTCATCTTTACATACTCTTTCCTCCTAACTCTATGTGTATGTGTGTATTACACTGTTCCCTTAACATACAGTGGCTGTCGTATTTGACAGATTTAGGTTAAGGAACAAATTTTTAATGAATTCACAATTAAGAAGTGCATCCTAAGTTTATATCATGTTCAGGTATGATGGCATAGGCAGAAACTTAACAGAAGGCCAGGTTAAGACCTGGGCTGAATAAATACTGGTTTGAACGTGTAGGCATAGGGATTGCAAGGACCAGCTGGTGCTCTGGAATTTTCTGGTTTAGTATCTGGGGCTAATTGGGTTGCTTCAGGTGGTTGTACAGTTGGTTACACATGGTTTTTGAGACGGCTGCAGGAAAAGATTTCCCGTTACACAAAGGGCAAAGGAAGGGTATGTTCAGCACTGTTGATAGAACTGAGCATTTCGATGTGAGTCTTGTTGGCGGCAGAAAGCTGGGTGAATACTAAGTCGGCAAGATAAAAAGTCAAGGCTCTTTGGGATTTAACTTGAGAGTACACCAATTTTTGATAAGGAGATTACTGCAAGTAGAATTATTCCTATTTCTGGTTCATGGGTAATATTTTAGCACTTTATATTAAGAAGAGCTTTGAGCCCTAACCTGTTTGGCTCAGTGGATAGAGGGTCCGGTTCGATTTTGGTCAAGGGCACATGCCTGGCTTGCGGGCTCCATCCCTAGTAAAGGGTGAGCAGGAGGCAGCCAATCAATGATTCTCTTTTCATTCTTGTTTCTGTCTCTCTCTCTCTCCCTCCCTCTCCTTTCCTCTCTGAAACCAATAAAAATATATTTTTTTTAAAAAAGAAGAGCTCTGAGAGGGCATATTCTGGATGATTGCATTTCAATTAATATGGTAATTCTTATTTTAAGAGCTTAATTTCAGAGTGACAAAAATGTTAACCCTGAAGATTTTTAGTGCATCTGTTTAAGCTTACAGTTCTTTAACAAATTTATCTTGTCGCCTTATACAGCTTTTTGGCTTTATAGGAGCCTCCGAGATGTTTTTCTAATGTAAATTTTCCTTTTTTTAAAGTAAAAAGTTAAATTAACACATTCCTCCTTTGGCCTGTAAGAAATTTCTTTTCTTTGAAATGCTATCAGAAGATGACCTCTGACTCTCCTGAAAAAAACCCTTTTATTTTTCAGTGTTCAGGAAAGCTTTTTTTAAAGGATCTGAATGCCTTCTCAGCTTTGCTGGCATTCGGGTGTAAGCATTAATGATGCAAAGGAAGAGAAAACGTGTACCTCTTCTCACAGCACTGTATAGTAGAAGGATTAAGGGTGAATAAATACTAAATGGATATTTTCATTGTTCCCATTTTTCTTTATAAGAGATGTGTAACACACCAACTTACTGTGACCTAGGAAAGGCTGCCAAGGATGTCTTCAACAAAGGATATGGTAAGTATGCTATTGTAAATTTCCAATGTGGGGTAAATGTTAGTATTAAATGCTTATACCATGCTGGTAAAATGAGGTTAATCAACATTAATGTGTCTCACAAGATTTAAGGAGATAACTATTAACAGGTTATTAGACTTCATTCTTTAGAGGAGTCACACAAGTTTTAAAAACAATTGTTTAAAAATAAGACCAGCCCTAGCCGGTTTGGTTCAGTGGATAGAGCATTGGCCTGTGGACTGAAGGGTCCCAGGTTCGATTCCGGTCAAGAGCACATACCTCGATTGCAGGCTTCTCCCCGGCCCAGGTCCTGGTCGGGGCACGTGCAGGAGGCAACCAATCGATGTGTTTCTCTCACATCAATATTTCTCTGTCTTTCCCTGTCTCTTCCATTCTCCCTAAAAATCAATGGGAAAATATCCTCAGGTGAGGATTAACAAAACAAACAAAATAAGACCAAATAATATAAATCTGTAATATGTGTGCTTTCTGTGGCTACAATTAAAGCAGGGAATACATTTTTCCTTCTCTAAATAATGGCAGTGTTTTTGTAAGAGTGAAGACCCAACTTTTAACGTCTTCGGAGTAACATATATTCTTTGATCCAATAGACATTTATTTTTAGTTTTTAAAGTTTAGTCTTTAAACTTTTAATTTTTTGTGTTGTATACATTTGATTTTTTTTATTAACTAGTAATGTTAATTATATATATTTTAAGCTTGTATATATATCTGCATAGTATTTTCTAATAATTTTAGTTCTCAGAATAGTACATATTTCATTCATTTATTTGTTCTTTAACTTATAGTTTTAAAATACATCTTCATTATTTTGAGGGGTTTAAAAATTATGCTTAAGCTAGTTCATTATAATTGTTTCTTATGGAAGTCTCACCTAACGAGAATACTGTGTATTTTCCAAATGGAAGGGACTATGGACTATTTTCATAATTTCTGAGTTACAAAAACTGGAGTGAATGTTACATTTTGTACATTACTGTGTTTTTGTGTGTGTCTAGGGTTTGGCATGGTCAAAATAGATCTGAGAACCAAGTCATGTAGTGGAGTGGTAAGTACCTAATATATTTTCAATAAATGTATCCTCATGAACTGAAAGGAACCAGTTTAAAAATCAGTGTTCAGTCTGGTTATGTGAAGCAGCATACTTTTGGCTCTCTGCTCTCTTCCCGACAGTTTTCTTCCACTCTCAGATTTCAGTGAGAATCCTCACTCAGCCACTTAAGCCCAGAAATAGTCAGGTTGAATTTTGTTTTTGTCATAACTAGACTATTCTTAAGTCTTACTCTCACAAGGTATAGTGTGTGTGTATATATAGATTTGACCCATGCCAGATTGTTATGAATCTTCATGAGTATGGGCACTGAAAACTTTCCTTTCATTGTATTGGGTTCATACAAGTTTTATCATCCTTTTATAAGAATAAATTAATTTTAGCCTCTGCTTCTTCATGATTAATTAAAGCAAATGTAGAAATAAAATGCACATAGAAATTAGTTTATAGTTTTTATTGATGATCATAGAGTCTTTTTTACTGGAAGTTAAGAATATAGTAAAAGATATATATGTGCATATTTTCAAAGCATCATTAACCAGAGCTTTTATTAAGTCTTAGCAACTAGATTACCTTTACATTCACCTCATTCTCTGATTTCTCCTAATTGGCCTCATCTTTTTTGGTATTATCTATTCAAACAGATGCAAAGTTTATTTCTAGGTATAATGATTTAATTAGAAGGGAAGAGGTATGTGGAATTCTTATGATACTTTGTCTCAGACTCTGTATAAACCTGGTTTGTCACTGTCATTCTTTCCCTGGATTTTCTAGTGGTGAGTAAATATATATGCAACTACACTATTAGGATGGGCACATTGTATATGGTTCTGTTAAAATAGAAATATACTCATTCAGAATTTGCTCAAGTTAGGTTTATGTTGCAAAAACCATCAACTAAAAATGTTATCTCCCTTTCATGCTGCTGTGGTGTGGGAATATTCGTACAGATGGTAAGAAAAACAGCATATGTGTGCTTATTTTTATGGTTGCTTTTGGTCTCTGGTACTGATTCATGATAAATTATATCCATTGCTCCAAATTTCTTAGATTGCATCTTGATATTTTTATCATATGCCCTTTATTTAACAGTAACATTTTAAGATTATTTTGTTGCTTTCTAGCATTTAATGTAGAGCTATGTGCATGTTATAAATGTGTTTTGCACTGTTTGAGCTAATTATGAAATTAGACTAAAACACGCTATTATGAGCTTGGAACTGAACTTAGAAAAATACTAGCCTTTCTTCTCTTTGAAATTCGTAACTGGTATTTTAGACTTGACAAAACTTTAAGAAATGATAAAAAAGAAAGGTAGGCTGACTACTCTTTCTTTAAATATATATGCTATACTTTCAAGTTAATGAAAGGTAAGTGTAAAGAATAAAACACCAGGTAGTTGGATCTACTAAAAGAAAGTGCTGGCCACATTAAATAATTGTGTGAACTGTTAAACATGACTAGCTTTTTATCATTTTTTACTAAGGCCTTGCCCTAAATATGCAGCATGATATTCTCTGCAGACTTTCTGTGTGGTGTTGATAAACAGATCAGAGTTTCCCAGTTGTTTCATCAGCCTAGAAACAGAGTTAGGGAGCAGGGTATTTGTTAAAGGGAGGATTCATGTTGCAGGCAGTGAAATATAACTGGTCAGGGTTGGCAGTATTTCAGAAATGTTCTTTAAAAACAGGGCCAATCAGAATGGTTTTTTCGTGACAGTTCATAGATTGTCAGTGACAGGTGTTGACTGTTTGCTTCCCATAGAAGGATATCTATTTCTAATTGCATATTGTCATATGACTGAAATGATACCTAACTAGGGAGGAGGATCTATTTTAAGGTACTCATAATAGCTATTTGATAGAAAGCACTTTAAAGGTAGACAAGGGGAGAAGGAGGTAGAGGAATAAAGTATAACATTGCATTTTGTTATAGCAATTGGATAGACACTTTCAAATATTAAAATCGTTTATGCTGCAAGTTTTAATAGATAGTTTTGTGGAAAAAAGTAGTAAAGTTTTCATAACAGTGTGAATGTACTAAATGCCACTGAACTGTACATTAAAACGTGGTTAACATTATAAATATTATATTAAGTTTATTTTATAACAATAAAAATAATTTTTTTTAAATGCAATAGAGTTCTGACCCTATTAAAAGGAGGAAGAGAGACTAGTGCTTCCACTGATTTGTGAATTATAAGGACTTTAAACTTAACTAATAATTTAAATGATGATAGAAAACTGATCATCTTTTTCAGGCCACGAAAGTAAAATGTTTAAGATTCTATATTTTTCTCATTTTTAGTAAAGTCATTTATTTTCAATTAAGATTTTTTTTTAAAGGAGAGAATATACGATTTCCATTTAGTAAGAGAATATATGAAATAAGAAATATCAATAAGAGAGATGGAGTAATGGAAAGATCTAAAACTGGTTAAAATATTTAGAGATTAGAAAGAAGGAAAACAGGCAGTAAGTTGCTGTAGAGTAAGGGCTGTGGTAAATGTTAATTGTACTGGTGTCTACTGCATTGAACACTGCTTTCTGAAATGGTATTTTGCTATTTGATGAGCACCCTTTAAAGTTATTTTTTATTGCTTAGGAATTTTCTACTTCTGGTCATGCTTATACTGACACAGGGAAAGCATCAGGCAACCTAGAGACAAAATATAAGATCTGTAACTATGGACTTACATTCACCCAAAAATGGAACACAGACAATACTCTTGGAACAGAAATCTCTTGGGAGAATAAGGTAAGAGAAAGCATTAGCAGATATTTGTATGTTAAATTTATCTTGCAGATAAGATGATGAAAAAACCCCAAATGTAATCTAAATGAAATCCTACAACCTATCCAGGAGCCATATTTTTTCTCTGTTCATGGCCTTCTTTGGTATGTCTTATGTTTATAGAAAGTAGGGCTTTGTTTGCGAGTACATAATTATTACTCTACATCTTTATTCTGAACTGTTCTACTTATTCTGTTACACACCTAAGCCTCTCCTGGGTAGACCAAACTATTTGCAGTGATTTAGTTTTAATTTTGTTTTGTAATCATTGCAAAATTTGCTCCATAGAAAAATGTTTCTAAAATTCTATAATGTTTTCAAAGATAAATATATCAAATATTTTTCAAGGGCCTGCTATGTACAGGGCACTTTTTTTGAAGTTGTCTATATGTACATTACCCTATAAAAGTAATCTATATATATAAAAGCCTAAGCGACCGGTTGCTATGACATGCACTGACCACCAGGGGCCAGATGCTCAACACAGGAGCTGTCCCCGGGTGGTCAGTGCATTCCCACAGTGGGAGTGCCACTCAGTTGACTGACGGGCACCGTACAACTGGCTCATGGCTGGCGATTGCAGCTGTGGTGGTGCCTGTTGCAGAGCAGCAGCGAGTCTACCGAGCTACAGCGATGGCTGCAGGCACAGTGGGGCCGGGATGAGCGGGAAGCCGCCTGCCACTTCATGCACTACTACATCTCTCGGGATGTTGGACTGCCAGTTTCAGCTGATCCCCGCAGGCCATGCTGAGGGACCCCATTCATGCCCTGGGCCTCTAATATACATATATATACATACACACACACACACACACACACACACACATAAAATAATAAAAGCGTAATATGCAAATTGACCGAAAGGCTGAACAGCAGAACGACCATCCGGACAGCCACACTATGACACGCACTGGTGCTAGGCCAGCCAAGGCGGGTGCGATGCGATTGGTTGGGGGGCCCTGCCATCGCCCCAGAATCGCCCTGCAGAGGGAGGCCCAGGCCACTGGCCAGCGGGGCAATCAACTGGGGGAAGAAGTGGGGTGGCGGCGGACATGGGCAGCTCCAGGCCAAGGTGGGTGTGGGCGGGGGAAGGGGCCATCTGCCAGCAGCTAGAGGGAAGCCCAGGTCCCAGGTGCCAGCAGCCAGAGGGTAGCCTGGTGCTGGTAGCTGGAGGGAAGCCAGTGCCAGCAGCGGGGGGAAGGAAGGCCAGCCTACCCTTGCAGTATATATACTAGAGGTCCGGTGCACAAAATTCGTGCACTTGGGGGGGAGTCTCTCAGCCCAGATTGCGAGAGGGCGCAGGTCAGGCCAAGGGACCCCACTGTTGCATGACAGGGGCTGGGGAGGGACGCGGGAGGTTGGCTAGCAAGGGAGGGACCGCGGGAAGGCTCCAGGGCATGTCTGGCCCGTCTCACTCAGTCCCAATTGGCCAGACCCCAGCAGCAAGCTAACCTACCGGTTGGAGCGTCTGCCCCCTGGTGGTCAGTGCACATCATAGAGCGGTTGAGTGGCCTTAGCATATCATTAGCATATTAAGCTTTTATTGGTTGAATGGCCGATCGGAGGACTGGACTCAGCATATTAGGCTTTTATTATATAGTATATATATAGCTGAATGAAGTACTTAACTTGGCTTGTTAAATATCAGGCTGTCTTATTACCCTAATTTCAAGAGAGTATTTTGTTGTATTGGGACTTTGTTGTTTTTGTACTATGATCTTCATTACTGGCTGGAAGAGAATTTGACCTTTATATTTTAACCTGTTGTTTTGATGAGAGAATCATGATGAAGCCTGAGGTGAGGGTAAAGGGGTAAAGGGACAAAGAAGGATGAAGAGGTAATTTATTAAATAATTTAATATTTGTCTTTAATGACTTCCTTTTTTTGTTGTTGTTAGAGAGGAAGTTAGAGAAAACTTTAGAATTGGTTTCTTGAGTCAAAATAAGAATTGAAAGTTACTAATAATTAATTTTAAATCTTTATTTTTCAGTTGGCTGAAGGGTTGAAACTGACTCTTGATACCACATTTGTACCGAACACAGGGTAATTATCCAAACCCCAGTTTTCTGAAATGTTTTTTAGCCTGAGGGGTTTTAAGTACGAAATTGCAATAAAAAGTTTTGATGCTTCAGAGGTTGTTAGGAATATTAGAGACCTTGTGTATAAAAAGAAAGAAAAACTCCCTTGAGGCAGGGTAAAATTGTTTTTTGAAAATTGAACAGATGAACAAAAATATACATCTAGTCCAAAGGCACATAATAGTAGAAAAAGTTTAGGAACTAGAAGGGTCTGACATTAGGTATTTCCTAAGCGATTCCAAAGATTCATGCACTGGGCCTCTTTGGACTAGATGTATATTATGGTATTTTATAAAATAATATGGTATTTTGCTGAGAATTTCTTAAGAAAACAATGTAATCTGGATGTAAAATACTATAATGACTAGTTCTGCTATTGACTTGCTTTCTTAGCCTTAATAAATCCTCCCAACTTCCCAGCTTCAATTTCTTTATCTAAAAATGGGTTTGTGTTGTTCCCTATCTGCCTATCAAAAGAACAAAAGTGCAGAGTGGCATTTCTTAGCTGTATCAACAGGTGCGTCCTTCCTGCCACACACTTTAACTCTCTTCAGGACACATAGTCTCATAAGAGGCCTGATTGGAATAGAAAAGGATTATTAAGAACTAATTTCAGTATTACCCTTCAAAAATGCACACTTCTCTTCCATCTGTCTAACATTGTCTATAGAGAAAACACTGACCCTAAGGAAAATAAGCGTGTTTACAAAAGAGCTGTACCCTTTAAGAAAAAAAAATACACTTCTCTCCATGATAGGTTAGGTTATTAATTTGGAAGCTAAGTGTGTCGGGTGTTGTTACCTTTTGTAGCATTTGGGCATTTGGAGATATTTAAAGAAATTTGGCTTCTACATATACATATGATTCAGATTATTAATTTGGTTCTGAAATATCTTACTCCTTTTTAAATTTTTTAATTATATTTTTTATTGGTTTCAGAGAGGAAGGGAGAGGGAGAGAGAGATAGAAACATCAATGATGAGAGAGAATCACTGATCAGCTGCCTCCTGCACAACCCTTACTGGGGATTGAGCCTGCAACCCAGGCATGTGCCCATGACTGGAATTGAACCTGGGACCCTTCAGTTCCCGGGCTGACACTCTATCCACTGAGCCAAACTGGTTAGGGCCTTTTTATACATTTGTTCATGCCTTCAAGAAATTAATCATGAAATAACCCATCATTTGAACTTATACTAAGGAATAGGTAAAAATAGTATATATATGTCTAATACTAACAAAATTATATTTTTTAAGCTAAGTAATTTGAAACATGTTTGCTGTATGTGTGCCATCTACCGCTGGGGGAGAGGGGATCTTACTGTAAAGATTCCTGAACAGTATCAGAAAGTCTTACTGTTCACATGTGTTGTGTTGTTTTTTCACAGAAAGAAGAGTGGGAAGTTGAAGGCCTCCTACAAACGGGATTGTTTCAGTCTTGGCAGTAATGTGGATATAGATTTTTCTGGCCCAACCATCTATGGCTGGGCTGTACTAGGCTTTGAAGGTTGGCTTGCTGGCTATCAGATGAGTTTTGACACAGCCAAATCCAAACTGTCACAGAATAATTTTGCCCTGGGTTACAAGGCTGCAGACTTCCAGCTGCACACTCATGTGTGAGTGTTTATAATTTATTCCTCCCTTAGTGCCAGTACAGTCACCCAAAAAGTTGGTGGCTGTTAGCATGTTGAGAAGTGATGGTACTTGTATTTAGTATGCCTTGGTGGACATCCAGCCTTGCTGCACTGTTTTCATAGTCAGCAAAACATTGCCAAAGGTTAGTGCACTTGGTGCCTTATGCAGTGTTGCTGGCAGTTCCTGGCCTCTCAGCCTGCATCCATACTTGATGAAACTCTAGAATCTGTAGAAGCAGCGTTGGGATGGAGAGAGCCCAGGACATGGGTCACCTCCTGATACAAGGGGTCCTTAGGAGATGGTCCTTCCTCTGCTGCCTACTCAGCCTTGCAGTCTTCTGACACAGGTCTGTTTGGGTCATGAAGAACTGGAGCATTCCAGTCATTCTCTGGAGGTTTTCCGATACCCTTGGTCAGGAGCAGCAGATTCTCAAAGCGATTCTGGATTCACTTCTGTAGGCTGCACCCTATTGGTGAAATGAATTTGAACTTTTAAATTGTATTTTATGTCTTGGGCTACTAGGCAACACTGCTGCTATACCAGAAAGAGAAAGCAAGTGTTTTTGAAGTGTTGCATGTTTCCTCCACTAGATATTCTAATTCACTTATGATGACTAAAATAAAGTCAAGCAGTGGTATAGACAGTGGCATTAAGATTGATGAGCAGTGTTTTCAGGAAAACCATGAAAACTCAGGGACTAATCTCTGGGATGCCTTGAAGCAATTTAGGTACTTCTTTGGAGCAGTGCACCTTAGGTATTGTAGGGAGGGTGCTTTCTAACTGTAGGACACTTTATTTTATTTTATTTTATTGACTTTTTACAGAGAGGAAGGGAGAGGGATAGAGAGTTAGAAACATCGATCAGCTGCCTCCTGCACACCTCCTACTGGGGATGTGCCCGCAACCAAGGTACATGCCCTTGACCCGAATCGAACCTGGGACCTTTCAGTCCTCAGGCTGATGCTCTATCCACTGAGCCAAATTGGTTAGGGCAACTGTAGGACACTTTTAAATGAAATCCAGAATTGGCTTTATTCCCATACTTATACCACTGTATGTATTTTATGTGGGATCTTTGTTGAACTCAACTTTGAAGTTTATAAATTCTATGAACGTCAGAGAGACCTCTAGGTCATATTCGCCTTCGTATATAATTTAATTGTGACTAAAAAATTTATATCATAGAGGAGCCAAGTAAATGAATCAAGTGCTAACTACATTTTAATTAGGTGGTTAAATTACATAACTGGGTTTAGTTCCTTGTTTTGATTGGTAGTTATTTATGCTAGAAGTTTGCTGAAATCTATAGTTGCTAAATGACATCTTGGTTTAGAAAGTCTTTGAATTTGTTTCTATATCACAACTATGGTGCAAACTAGATATTTTGACTTTTTCTTATACCATGAAAACAGGAATGATGGCACTGAATTTGGAGGGTCTATCTACCAGAAGGTTAATGAGAAGATTGAAACGTCAATAAACCTTGCTTGGACAGCTGGCAGTAACAACACCCGTTTTGGCATCGCTGCTAAATACAAGTTGGATTGTAGAACTTCTCTAGCTGTAAGAAAGTGCTACCAGATTGTGTCTACTCATAGGGTTTCATCTAAGTTATTAAAGTTGTGATATGGTTGTAGTTTGCATGTTCTGTATTAACTTTTATGAGCTAGTCATTGTGTAGTGAAAAGAGTTTTACACCCGAAGTCAGGATATTGGGTTCTAGTCCTAGTTCCTCCTATATTTGGCTGTTGTCTGACCTTCTCAAGTCATTTTCTCTCTTTGGCCTCAAAATTTCTTATCTATAAATTCATGGGATTTGATTATTCCTATTGATATTAGTAATTTTTATTAATAATAGCACTAATTGAGCTCTTAAATTTCAGGTACTGTGCTAAGGGCTTTACATGTATTATCTCATTTAATCCTCACAACTATAGGTGGTGAGTAGTATCCTCATGCCTGTTTTACAGATGAGGGAACTGAGGCTTAGAGAGGTCAGGTAACTTGCCCAGGGTCACACAATAAGTAGCAGTGCCAAGATTTGAACCAGATCTGTCTCTTACCAGAGATCATGCTCTAACCAGAGGCTGTAAACTTGCATCTCAAAGAATTCAGTACACAGGGATATTTGCACAGTGTTTTAAAAAGATTTACTTAAGGCCTTTATGCATGCATTTTCAAGGTCCCTGCTGTTGCTACCAGTTCTCTTAACTTCTTAGAAGGTTTATCTTTTTATTAATTAAATTTTTAGTTTCAGTCATTCTAGATTTGCCCTAAGGTGCTTTAGCTTTGGAAATCTGATGCATGAAGTGGTGGTCGTACTGGACTTATATATTATGAAATTGATTGTTTTCTCACTGTTTCTATTTCATCTCCTAATCATAGGCTAAAGTAAATAACGCCAGCCTGATTGGACTGGGTTATACTCAGTCTCTTCGACCAGGTAAGTAAAATTAATAACAGTGGGGTTCAGGTAGGTGATAGAGGAATCTAATCTAATAAAAGAGAAACATGCAAATTGACAGTACCTTTGATACACCCCAAGCCACGCCCACCAGCCAATCAGAGTGATTATATGCAAATTTACCCAACCAAGATGGCGGCCGGCAGCCACAGAGCTGGAGCAAGCAGGAGGCTCGGTTGCCCTGGCGATGGAGGAAGCCAAGCTTCCTGCCTGCCCTGGCCGGCTGTGGCCTCCGCTAAAGGCAACAAAGTTTCAATTATAGAAGACAAATAAATCCCAGATACCTGCTTCCAGCCAGCCTCCACTGGGAGCTTGGGTGGCTGGGGGCCATGGCCAACCTGCAAACAGCCATCAGCCACTCACCCAGGCTGGCCAGGCATTCCAGCAGGGACCCCCACCCTGAAGGGGGGTGTGGCCAGTCTGAAAACGGGCCTCAGCCCCTCACCCAGGCTGGCCAGGCATTCCAGCAGGGACCCCCACCCTGAAGGGGGTGTGGCCAGTCTGAAAACGGGCCTCAGCCCCTCACCCAGGCTGGCCAGGCACCCCAGCGGGATCCCCACCCTTATCTGGGACACTCTTCAGGGCAAACCAGCCAGGCCCCCCCCCACCCCCCCCATGCACCAGGCATATAATAAAAGGGTAATATGCAAATTGACCCTAAGCAGAACGACTGGGAATGAATGGTCACTATGACACACACTGACCACCAGGGGGCAGACGCTCAATGCAGGAGCTGCCCCCTGGTGGTCGGTGCGCTCCCACAGTGGGAGCTCTGCTCAGCCACAAGCCAGGCTGATGGCTGCCAGCACAGCAGTGATGGCGGAGCCTCTCCTGCCTCCTCAGCAGCGCTAAGGATGTCCGACTGCAGCTTAGGCCTGGTCCCCACTGGCAAGTGGACATCCCCCGAGGGCTTCTGCCCTGCCAGAGGGATGTCTGACTGCCAGCTTAGGCCCGATTCCCTGGGGAGCGGGCCTAAGTCAGCAGGTGGTCATACCCTGAGGAGTCCCAGACTGAGAGGGCACATGCCGGGCTGAGGGTCCCCCCCGCCCAGTGCACAAATTTTTGTGCACCGGTCCTCTAGTCTAATCTAATAAAAGACAAACATGCGAATTGACCGCACCTTCGCTATGCCTTAAGCCACGCCCACCAGCCAGTCAGAGCGACTATATGCAAATTAACCCAACCAAGATGGCGGCTGGAAGCCACAGAGCTGGAGCAAGCAGGAGGCTTGGTTGCTCCAGTGATGGAGGAAGCCAAGCTTCCTGCCTGCCAGCCGGCTCTGAGCTCCACTGAAGGCAACAAAGTTTCAATTATAGAAGGTAAATAAATCCCAGAATAAAAAAAAAAAGAAAAGAGAGGCTGGGAGCTTCTGTCACCAGGGGGCTTGGCCAGCCTGAAAACGGCCCTCAGCCCTTCACCCAGACTGGCCAGGCAACCCAGTGGGGACCCCCCACCCTAAAGGGGGTGTGGCCAGCCTGAAAACAGCCCTCAGCCCCTCACCCAGGCTGGCCAAACCTCCATGGGGTGAAGGTCCCCACTGTGGGGGGGCTTGACCAGCCTGCAAACAGCCATCAGCCCCTCACCCAGGCTGGCCAGGCACCCCAGTGGGGACCCCCACCCTGATCTGGGACACCCTTCAGAGCAAACCAGCCGGCCCCCACCCGTGCACCAGGCCTCTATCCTATATAATAAAAGGGTAATATGCAAACTGACCCTAACAGCAGAACGACTGGGAATGACTGGTCACTATGACACACACTGATCACCAGGGGGCAGGCGCTCAATGCAGGAGCTGTCCCCTGGTGGTCAGTGTGCTCCCACAGGGGGAGCTCTGCTCAGCCACAAGCCAGGCTGATGGCTGCCAGTACAGTGGTGGTGGTGGGAGCCTCTCCTGCCTCCTCAGCAGTGCTAAGGATGTCCGACTGCAGCTTAGGCCTGCTCCCCGCTGCCAAGTGGACATCCCCCAAGGGCTCCCGGGCTGCCAGAGGGATGTCTGATTGCCAGCTTAGGCCCGTTCCCCCGGGGAGCGGGCCTAAGCCAGCAGGTGGTCATCCCCCATGGGGTCCCAGACTGCGAGAGGGTATAGGCCGGGCGGAAGGACCCCCCCCCCCCCAGTGCACAAATTTTTGTGCACCGGGCCTCTAGTAATGAAAATAACCTACAAAACAACCTATAATCACTATAGGCTGATTCAGACAATTTTGTAACATTTGATTGTTCATACAAAGTAAAACATCAAGTACTCTTGCTTAAAAAATTTCTAGCTATAACTTGGGCACTCTGGCTTATGAATTTGGTTGATCACTCATTCTTTTTAACCCTGAACTCCAATTAAAGTTTGCCATGATTATGCTTTGCTCATTACAGATCAGTTGATTATGGATAACCCTGTGTTGAGTTTAGTAATAGCTGCATGCTTAATGTCTCTTACACCCAGCCGTAACCCATGCCATTGACTCTATCTGTTGTTTCTAGTAAATGCAGATCTGATTGTAATACTTGTCACAAATGATTGTTGTGTTCTCTTCTTCCTAGGAGTCAAACTGACCCTATCAGCTTTAATCGACGGAAAGAACTTCAATGCAGGAGGTCACAAGGTTGGGTTGGGATTTGAACTAGAAGCTTAATGCGGTTTTGAATAAAGCATCAGATTTCTCCCTGGAGGTGAAGAGAAATGAACCCACTATGTTTTGGCCTTAAAATTCTTCTCTGAAATTTCAAAAGTGTGAACTTTTTATTCTTCCAAAGAATGGTAATTCTCCCCACACTGAAGTCTAGAAATCGCAAGTCCATCCTAAGGGAGGTGCTTGACGGCATGCCTGGAAGTTGTCATGTGTGTGCCACATTTCAGTTCAGTTCCGCAGTATTCTTTTACATGTGTTCCTCAGCAACAATGTAGTGTCACGTTACAAAGGAGATAACCTGACCTCCAGTTTGTACATCACGTCCTGCATGTCCCACACCACTTTTTCATGACCTTTTGATATATTGGTCTCTGTGCTGTAGTGGAATCTTTGGTTTTGCATCAGAGTAAAATAAAATAAACCCATCACATTTAACATAATCATTCATCTGATTTGCTAGTGGTGGTTTTCTTACATTTGGTGTGATTTGCTTTGGAAAATACTCTCATAGGTGGGATTTATACCTAAAGTGGTATGTCTGAAATATCTATGCTGTTGCCTGTCCCTTCCACTTTAGTGTACCTCACTCTTACTACTACTCTGCACTCAGGCCGAGGAGTGGAACGGTGAGTTTTGTTCTGCTAGGCAGAAGCAGTTCTGTTGAGACACTGACTGCCTTTAGTTAGCGGTGTTACAGAGTAGAGTAGTATCAGGCTGGCCGTTTTGAGAAAGAGTGAGGGTGTGAGTGGTCAAAAGACCGGCAAAGGAAAGAGGACAGTTGGGGAGGAAGTACTGTAGGGAAGAAAGTGTGGTAGGAGGAGGCCAAAGCTGGAGGGGGAAACATCTGTGGCTCTTCCCAGGCTTCAGGAAAATAGTCTTGATTACTACGTCTAGAAAAATATTAAGCAAAGAATGGAATTTCTGGTTTAGGAAAAAAAATGAGTAGAGTATGATCACAACTTATGGGTAAGTCATCTTTCTAAAAGTAGAACTCCTTTTGAAAAATATTTTTAAAACAGGCTATATGCTGTTGTAACAATTTCAGTCAGTTTCAACATAAATAAAAGTGAAAATTGCCATTCCTTTCTTCAAACCCTATTTCTTCTACTAACAATTTGATATATATCCTTGCAGATATTTTTCAGTGGCTTTAGAGTTACTATATATACAATGTGAAAATGCATATTTTGTTTCACAATATACTTTTTAACATGGAGCCCTTTTTGTTTGTTTATATAGATCTGCCTCATGTTTTTTTTATTTTATACTTTAGTATAAATGTGACATTATTTATTATTTAACTATTTCTTGTTTGTTGTATTCAGTTTTTTTGCTTTACAAACAGTGCTGCATTGACTATCTCTGTCCATTTACTTTTGCCCACTTCTCTGAACATTTCCACAGCAGCATCACTGTTCTGTGAGGATGAAAATGCCCCATGTCTGTGCTGCCCCAGGTGGTGGTCACTAGGCACACATGGCTGTTGAGCACTTGAAATGTAGCTAAGTCAGTGGAAGAACTCAATTTTAAATTCGACTTCATAATTCTCTGATTTTCCTGTTCAGATTCCTTACTTCAGCGGTTCTCAACCTGTGGGTCGAGACCCCTTTGGCAGTCGAATGACCCTTTCACAGGGGTCGCCTAAGACCATCCTGCATATCAGATACTTACATTACGATTCATAACAGTAGCAACATTACAGTTATGAAGTACCAATGAAAATAATTTTATAGTTGGGTCACAACATGAGGAAGTGTATTTAAAGGGCCAGAAGGTTGAGACCACTGCCTTACTTAGTTTCCCAATGAGTCATCTTAAAAACAATTACACCTGGTTGCTTTTTGAAAAGTTTCAGTGCTACAAGGATTTCCCCCTACCATAAAAGATTACTAGAACCCAAATTCCAACCACCACTGCCTATGATACCAACCACATGATATAATTTTATTTCCTCACTGTTTTTGTGGGTTGAACCACCATTACAGGAGATAAAATACAACAGGAAAGGAAAAGGGAAAGAGGTAGGCAACATTCATTGTCTTGTTGACACCCTGCATCTAGTTAACTCTGTGTCTTACTGGATGAACTTTATATACAACATAGGAGTGGATGGGATGCTGAGATGGGCTGACCGGTGTTCCCCGTGGGATTTCTTTATGGTCTGGAGCAGAGAAGTGAGCCATGTGAGTTGGCAGCTAGCTGCTGTGTGTTAGAGGAGTGATGTTATGGGCCATTTCTCTTCCGTCTAGTGTTAAGAAGGGGCTACAAATGATGAGGGCAGGAGTCATAAGAAAATAGAACAGTGGTTCTCAACCTTCCTAATGCCGCGACCCTTTAATACAGTTCATGTTGTGGTGACCCCCAATCATAAAATTATTTTTGTTGCTACTTCATAACTATAATTTTGCTACTGTTATGAATCGTAATGTAAATATCTGCTATGCAGGATGTATTTTCATTGTTACAAATTGAACATAATTAAAGCATAGTGATTAATCACAAAAACAATATGTAATTATATATGTGTTTTCCGATGGTCTTAGGCGACCCCTGTGAAAGGGTCATTCGACCCCCAAAGGGGTCGCGACCCACAGGTTGAGAACCGCTGAAATAGAAGGAAACACTCGTGAGGTATACCTCTAGTTAATTTGTTATTTACCCGTTGAAGTTAGTTTTATTTATGGCCTGAATTAAATGAGAAGAAAATAGATTTGTGTTTTTTTCCCTTTCCTGTGCTATCCCTTTTACATTATTTGTTATTGCAGAGCTACAGAGCCAGATTTTTTTTTTACTGATACAGTAACCCATATATGAACATAGGTAGTTTAAATTCAGTGTTTATTCAGTAGTTTTGTTTAATTATATGGCTGACTAGTCTGTATCCTGAGTACCCTCATTATTGTGCGAGTCATTAGGTTGTAGGTTGTAACAACAACAAAAACCCACACGTTTCTGGAGCTTGTGTGTCAGGCACTATGCGAGAGGAAGGGAGGTAAGAGGGAGAGAGAGATAGAAACATCAATGATGAGCGAGTATTATTGATTGACTGCCTCCTGCATGCCCCCTACTTGCCTCCCGCAAGCTGAGCATGTGCCTTTGACCAGAATCGAACCTGGGACCTTCCAGTCCACAGTCCAATGTTCTGTCCACTGAACCAAACCAGCTAGGGCCTGGTCATCCTTTATAATCCATCGAATCCTCACAACAATGACTGTAGACACCAGGAAAGAGCCATGAGAGGCAGCCTAGGGTGGAGCAGTTGCTTGTGATTTCTCATGGAAATTCTCAATAGCTTCTGTCTCTCTCTCTTCCCCGGAAAATATAGGCAAGCATTCTCCCCTTCTACTATCCCAGCTTTCTCCTCCTTATCATCCCTATTCCCCCTTCCATTTCTCCCCAATTTAGCCTTATAACTCCTGTAGCCACTCCTATATTTGATTTTAATTTTTACAGTTGATTCAGAATACTGCTAGGATCTTCAGTCTTGCCTTTAGAACCTTAAGCTAATTTAAATGGCCTTCACCACAGCCTTATGAGCTTTTGTACCTGGGAGTAGAGGACTAACATTCTAGTACAAGTGTATTTAATGCCAGTGGAGTCTTTGATTCAGCAAGTCCACCCCTAGGAATTTGCCTTAGAGAAATAATCAGAGCTGCACAAAGATGAATAAGGTTTCTCATAATAGAGAAAAAGTGATAGCCATTCAAATGTGCAAAAAATAGGGGAATGGTTAAATAATGGTATGTTTATTCATTAAGTGGAATATTATTCAACCATTAAGAATCATGTTTTTGAAGAGTAAATCATTGAGAATTGTTCACAATATGTTAAATAGAAAAAGCAAAGTAAAACACTAATCTCAATTTTATTTTTTAAAATATATGCAAATACTCCAAATTATTTATTTTTTAACATTTTTTAAAATATATATTTTATTGATTTTTTACAGAGAAGAAGGAGAGAGATAGAGAGTTAGAAACATCGATGAGAGAGAAACATCGATCAGCTGCCTCCTGCACATCCCCTACTGGGGATTGAGCCCGCAACCCTGGTATGTGCCCTGACCTGGAATCAAACCTGGGACCTTTCAGTCCACAGGCTGACACTCTATCCACTGAGCCAAACCACCTAGGGCAATACTGCAAATTATTAATACTCGTTATCTTGAGGTAGAATCCTAAGTAATTTTTATTTATTTTATACTTTATTTTTCTGGTTTTCTAAAGTGAATTTCTTATCTCTGTCATTAGGGAACAGTCATCTAATATTATTGTTTGGAAAAGGCCACGGGCCCTTGGGGCAGCACAGCAGGCAGTATTCTAATTGGTGGTGAGTGCCCTTGCAGCTCTATGAGGTTTTCTTAAATTTTGTAATAATAGAGTTCACACATCCTATTTTAAATATTAATTACAGCAAGAGACCAGAAAGACGGCCCAGTGTGTTGCTAATCCATCATTATACTCTGAGCACCGCTGCTCGAGGGATAGAGGACGATAAATGTCCCAGGTCCATTAAGTTACTAAATGTCTGTCCTTGAAAGCTCGCTGCCAACTTGGCCAAACCTCCGGTTCTAGAACCTTGGGCAGGAGGAGCCGAAGCCATTTCTGGGCCACCCTACAGAGTTACCTACAGACACAAGCAAGAAGACCATCCTTCCCTCCGAGACTGTAACTCTGCCTGCGCCTGCTCTATGTCCTCTTGGTTCCCTCCGCTTGTTTACCTTTAGAAGCAAATCCCCTTTTACGTTTGCCCTCCACTAAGTGTTGGCATTCAGGTTCTGTCCTCTACTCTTTAACTCTACACCTTGGTGTGACTTGTTTGTGTAAGGAGCCTTTTCAAATTACTGCTCCTTTTTTTTTTTAGATTCTGACATGCCTCAGGGCCCTTCTCAAAGTAAGGGTAGTCTGAATAGAGTATTCTTACTCGGATTTTAAACTAATTGTCAATTAGGACAACTTGTCAGTGGCTAGAGTTCTAAAGCTCCATCTTTACCTCTGAAGGCTTGTTGCTACTCTTGCTCTGAGTGAGTGACAGCAGGGTTTGCCAGGGCAGGCCTTCTCTCCGGCCCAGCTTTGGTGGCATGGAGGAGGAGAATTCTTGTGCTCTGAGGTCAGTCTCCTCCCATGAGGAAGAGGGGAGGAACTGACTGCAACATGCCCAGTTTATTCTTCCCAAATGTACTAATCAGAGGCATCCTTTCCTCTTGTGGAGGGACTAAAAGGGTAGAGAGCAGCCAAAGTAGGATGCTAAAGGTGGTCCAACACATGGAAGGAGATCTTAAGAATGGGGCACAACTTTGACAGTGTGTGTCTTTTACGCCATAGCCAATTCCTCCCTCCTCCAAGAGATTTGGATTGTTCACTTAGGAAATATACCAAACCTTGAAGTCAGGGTGAGTGGTGTATGTGCTTAGACATGTCTTCCTGGTGATGCTCATATACCCATTCTGTTGAGCCTTTGCACAACACTACTACCTTCCTGGACAGCCACCTCCTAAAGCTAACTCTTCCCAAAGCTTGCTTCCATCTAAGAAGGCTCTCCTGACCTCCAAACCTTTACTTCCTTCCATATTCTGCAGGTAACTAAGGCTCACCATTAACCAATCTAAATCAGTGCTTTTACTGTGCACTTGGCAGCCAAATGTCTGCCTCTTCTGTGAAAGCTCCCTGACCGCCCTAAGCCACTAAGCGGCCCTTCCCAGCGTTCCTCCAACTCTGTGGAAACACCTTCACTGTGGCAGCAATCATACTGTATTGCAGTTTTGTTTACTGTCTCACCTCCTGCCTATGAACTCCTAGAGGAGGACTATCTGTCTTCCTGCCTCCAGTGGCCAGGCCAGCACTTGGCACATGATAGGTTGCCAATGGGAGTTTGCTGCCATCAGGCAGGTGGGCCTGTTTGGCTGCCAAGTCATACAGATTTCTGCATATGGATTGAGGTTCTCCTTCGGCAAGTAATCATAGTTCCATGGGGCCATCAAAGAAGCACAGATAATTCCTGGCAACCCTGAATTATGGTATAATTGACATTTTGTGAGGTGATGTCAAAAGGTTCTGGAAAGATGGTCATAATTGCAATTACCCTTGGCCCCACTGGGTGTCGCTATTGTTGCTCCCAATAGGAGATGAGGGTCCTGCTGTGGGGTCCATGACTTCTGCCCTGAGCTCAGTCTGTCTCCCTTTTGAACCTCTGACTCCCTTCCTCATCACCTGTCTGCTCATAGTGTGGAATCTCTACATTAGAGTTTGGTTTAACCTCTAAATGTCAAGCCTTGGGGAAAGGCAAGGAGCTTGTTCATCCTCCTCTGGCCCGAATCCCTTTTGCTCTCCTTTGTTTTATTCTAGCCAATGGAGATGGACAACAGTTGACCACCCTTGTTGAGTCTGAAATTCTTCACTTAAAATCAGATTTAATTTCCTTATAAAAACAATAAACCTCACCCTTTCTTCCTAGGCTTCCTTTCCAAGTCCTTAATTTCCTCTCAGTGTTCCTGCTCTGAATCCTCCCCCCAGGCCTACAGCACCATCCTCCTCTTTCTCGAGACCACAGTTATGGATAGTCTGACAGCTGCTGCACAGGGAGACTGAGATAAGGTCAGGAGGCCCGGGGCCGCCTCTGGCCCTATTGCCATTTGGCTGCCTAACCTTTATCTCATTCTGTGCCTTGGTTTCCCAGTGCCTGGCCAGTTCCAAGGGTTTCAAAAAGGATGGTAGTGGGACAATGGGGTAGAGGTGGCTTTCCTTTTTTCAGAATATGCTCTAGGGTTGTTTCATTGTCTTTTCGGTAATAAAGGATGATGTGCTCTGAAAATATTGAGGAGAATGACAATCCAAGAACAGGGCTACCTTTCCCCTTCATGAGACTTTAACCATATCCTATAGCAGTGATGGCGAACCTATGACACGCGTGTCAGAGGTGACACGCCAACTCATTTTTTTTGGTTGATTTTTCTTTGTTAAATGGCATTTAAATATATAAAATAAATATCAAAAATATAAGTCTTTGTTTTACTATGGTTGCAAATATCAAAAAATTTCTATATGTGACACGGCACCAGACTTAAGTTAGGGTTTTTCAAAATGCTGACACGTCAAGCTCAAAAGGTTCGCCATCACTGTCCTATAGGTCACTTCACAACCTCCCCTCCCCCACTAGAAATGCAGAGAACCCATTCTCCAGTTTCTTCTAGTCTCTAGCTGTTTTATCTCATTCATCTTACTGGTTTATTTTCTGTTCCTTTTCTTCATCATCTAATTTAATGCTCTCCTGCAAGCAGTTCTGAGGGGAATCATCCATGAAAAGTGAGGTCACAAATAACCAGCCATTCATCCCCATGGGAAGGAAACACACTTGTTTATGGAGCCCTTTTCTGGGCCAGGCCTGGCGTGGTCCCTTTCACTACCTGTCCCCCAGAATTCCTTAGAGCCCCACGGTGGTCTCACTTGTTCCCATTTGAGGAAACTGGAGCTAATAGGGTGAAGGTTGCTGAAATCTGAGCCCAATTCCTCCAGACTCCTGGAATCACTGCCTCAGGAGCACTTCAAGGAAATGAGCAAATCCGGTCTCCCTCAGGTGGGCAGGTACGACCTCATTCGAGGATTCAACAAAACACACTGCTTCATCTCCTTGAAGCACCTGTTTTCCTACCTCACTTTGTAAATAAGCTCATTGATGCCGTACATCTCCACATGTCACCAATAGCTGAACCGTGAAATGTTTTTAAAATTTCATTTTTCAATTACAGTTGACATTCAATATTATTTTATATTAGTTTCAGGTGTGTAGCATTGTGGTTAGAAAATTATACTGGGTGAGGCAAAAGTAGATTTACAGTTCATATGGAAAATAATATAATAAATACAAGAATAAACTGTGTTTCACATACAACTGTAAACCTACTTTTGCTCCACCCTGTATAATTTATGTATGATCCCCTCAGATAATTCACGTACCCATCTGGCACCATACATCTATATATAAAACCCTAATATGCAAAGAGACCAAACAGAGGAACAACCAAACAACCAGTCACTATGACATGTGCTGACCACTGGGGAGTGTGTGCGGAACATGGCAGGTGTTGGCAACAGCAGCAGAGCACGGAACATGGCTGGCATTGTCTGCAATGGGATGGTGGAGCAGGTGAGCGGGGGCGCCAGACCAAGGCGGAGTGCCAGTCGCTGTCATTGGGGTGAGCCTCTGGTGGTTACTGAAAATTCTTTGCTCTCATGCACCACAGTCCTGCCGCCTGCTCACACCTGCTGCTGGTGCCCGGTGCTGGCTCCGATCACCCCTGAGGGCTTCACCTCCCCCTGCTCCTGAGGGGTGATCAGAGCAGCAGCCGTCACTCGCAACCACTGATGGTGCTGGCCCCACTTGCACCTGCTGCTGACGCCGGCCCCAATCGCTCCACGCTGTCAGTGGGTGAGAGCGGGCCCTGCGCCATCAGTGCGTGGGAACAGTGGTGGTGGGAGCAGGGCTGCTGGCAGACAGGAAACCAGGGGCTGCAGCAGGAGGGGCCGGGAGGGGGCGCAGAGGATGGGCTGAGACCCACCCCTGTGCCTACTGCAGCCTCGTGGCCCACAGTTCCTTTCAAGGTGTACGAATTCATGCACTGGGCCCCTAGTAGTTATTATAATATTATTGACTACTAGAGGCTTGATGCATGAAATTCGTGCACGGGGGGGGGGGGGGGGGGGGGGCTCAGCCCAGCCTGCACCCTCTCCAATCTGGGACTCCACAGGAATCGGGCCTAAACCAGCAACCAGAAATCCCCCTCACAATCCGGGACTGCTGGCTCCCAACCGCTCGCCTGCCTACGTGCCTGCCTGCCTGATTGCCCCTAACCGCTTCTGCCTGCCAGCCTGATCATCCCCTAACCACTCCCCTGCCAGCCTGATCGATGCCTAACTGCTCCCCTGCCGGCCTGATCGCCCCCAACTGCCCGCCCCTGCTGGCCATCTTGTGGCTGTGGGCGCCATCTTTGCGATGTGTGAGGGTCAATTAGCATATTCCCTCTTTATTAGATAGGATATTCTCTAGTCTGTACTTTACATCCCATGACTATTTCCTAACTACCAATTTTTACTCCTTAATCCCTTCACCTTTTTCACCCAGCCCCCCAAACCCACTCCATTAGTTTGTTCTCTGCATCTATGAATCTATTCCTGTTTTGTTTGTTTATTTATTTTGTATTTTATATTCCACATATAAGTGAAATTATACAGTATTTGTCTTTCTCAGTCTGACTTCTTTCACTTAATGTAATAATATCCTCTAGGTCAATCCATGTTGTCACAAATGGAACTATTTCATACTTTTTTATGGTCAAGTAATTTTCCATTGTATATATATGTACCACCACTTTATTCGCTCATCTATTGATGGGCACTTGGGTTGCTTCAATATCTTGGCTATTGTAAATAATGCTGCAATGAATAGGGGTGCATATATCTTTTCAAATCAGTGCTTTGGGTCCTTTGGATTTATATCCAGAAGTGGAATTGCTGGATCATCAGGTAGTTCTATTTTTAATTTTTTTGAGGATCCTCCATACTCTTTTCCATAGTGGCTGCAACCTCTATTCCCGCTAGCAATGCATGAGGGTTCTTTTTTCATCACATCTTCACCAACACTTGCTAATTGATAATAGCCATTCTGACAGGTGTGAGGTGATATCTCATTGTGGTTTTAATTTGCATTTCTCTGATGATTAGTGACATTAAGCATCTTTTCATATGTCTATTGACCATTTGTAAATCCCTCTTTGGAGAAGTGTCTATTAAGGTCCTCTGCTCATTTTTTAAATTGGATTGTTTGTTGGTTTTTGTTTTTTTGGTGTTGAGTTGTATGAGTTCTTTATAAATTTTGAATATTAACTCCTTATCAGATGCATCATTGGCAAATTTCTTTTCATTTTTTTTGATAGTTTTCTTTTGCTATGCAAAAACCTTTTAGTTTTACGTAGTCCCATTTATTTATTTTTGTTTGCTTTCTTTTTCTTGCCCAGGAAGATATATCAGGAAAAAAAATATTGCTAAGAGATATGTCAGAAAGTTTACTACCTATGTTTTATTTTAGGAGTTTTATGGTTTTGAGTCTTACATTTAAGAGTTTAATCCATATTGACTAGTCTAGCTTCATCTTTTTTGTATATATCTGTCCAATTTTCCTAACACCATTTATTGAATAGACTGCCTTTACCCCATTGTATGTTCTTGCCTTTGTCATACATTGATTGACCATAGCAGTAGGTTTATGTCTGGGCTCTCTATTTTGTTCCACTGATCTATTTTTGATCCAGTCTGTTTTTCATGCCAGTACCATGCTGTTTTGATTACTAAAGCCTTGTAGTGTAGTTTGATAATAGGTAGCATGATACCTTTGTCCTTCTTTCACAAGATTGTTGTGGCTATTTGGAGTATTTTATGGTTCCATATAAATTTTTGGATTATTCTAGTTGTGTGAAAAAGGCCATTGGTATTTTGATAGGGATTGCATGGAATCTATAGATTGATTTGGGTAGTATGGACATTTTAACACTGTTAAATCTTCTTATCCATGAGTACAGTATATGCTTCCATTTATTTATATCTTTAATTCCTTCCATGTTTTATAGTTTTCCAAGTACAGGTCTTTTACCTCCTTGGTTAAAGTTATTCCTAGGGCCCGGCCAGCATGGCTCAATGATTGAGTGTCAACCTATGAACTAGGAGGTCACGGTTTGATTCCCGGTCAGGGCACATGCCCAGGTTGTATGCTGGTTGGAAACATGCAGGAAGCAGTTGATCAGTGATTCTATCTTATCATTGATGTTTCTATCTCTCCCTCCCTATCTGAAATCAATAAAAAATATATATCTAAAAATTTATTCCTAGGTGCTTCAATATTTTTTGGTTGCAGTTGTAAATGGGATTTTCTTAACTTCTCTTTCTGATAGTTCACTATCTATATATATAAAAGTCTAAGCAACTGTTACCAAACAATTGGTCGCTATGACAGCGCACTGACCACCAGGGGGCAGACGCTCAACGCAGGAGCTGCCCCCTGGTGGTCAGTGCGCTCCCACAGCCAACCTCCCATGATTGGCCAACTTCCCATGTTCCCTGCCCCCCGCCCCCCGGCCGGTCCCAATCAGGCCCAATTGCTAGCCAGGCCGAGGGACCCCACCCATGCACGAATTCGTGCACCGGGCCTCTAGTTGGTGTAGAAAAATTCAACCTATTTCTGAGTATTTGTTATCCTGTTACTTTACTCAGTTCATTTATGAATTCTGGTAGTTTTTTGATGGAATCTTTAGGGTTCTCTACATATAGTATGTCATCTGCAAATAATGAGTTTTACTTCTTTCTTTCCAATTTGGATATATGTATGTATTTATTTATCTTATTGCTATGGCTAGGACTTCCAATATAAGTGGTGAAAGTGGACATCCCTGTCTTGTTCCTGATCTTAAAGAAAACACTTTTAGAGAGCATTATGCTAAGTGAAATAAACCAGTCAGAGAAAGACAAGTATCACATGATCTCATTTATATATGGGATCTAAGGAACAAAATAAACTGATGAACAAAAAAGATCCAGAGATACTGAAGCATGGAATAGACTGACATATTTCAGAGGAAAGGGGTGGGGAGAGGGGGGTGTGAAGAGATTAACCAATGAACTTATATGCATAATGCATAGCCCATGGATAGATAATAGTTTGGGGAAGGGCTGGGGTGGGGATGGGACTGTGGTGGAGGGGTTAATGGGGCAGGGAGAGGAAACATCTGTAATACTTTAAGATAAATTGGGGGGAACATACCTTTAGCTTTTCCCCATTGCAAATGATGTTAGCTTTTAGTTTGTTATATATGGCCTTTATTATGTTATGTTCCCTCTATTCCCACTTTGCTGAGAGTTATCATAAATGGATACTGGATTTTGTCAAATGCTTTTTCTGCATGTACTGATATCATGATTTTTATCCTTCATTTTGTTTCATGGAATGGTTTTAGTTTTTATTCTCCAACTTATTCTGAGACAGGGAGAACTTATTTTAAAAATTATTATGTTGAAAATGAATAAATATGTCTACATACTTGCTCAAAGGTCAGTCGTTTTTGAAAGGTAGAAAATTAAGTAGAAGAACATTGTCTTTGGAGCTCAGGCTCCATCTGACAGCCTGTGCTCCAGGCAAACTTTGCCGCTAGGAGAGGAGCCTCGTCAGAGACGCAGGAGTAACACTTGTTCAGGAATGTTTGCATTTTTAGGGGAAGAGGTTAGAGAAAAGACTCTCAGGTGGCCCAGGCAGGGGAGCCCACTACCAGCACCCCCATCCCTCCAAGGGGATCCATCCTTTGCCTGAGCTCACCTCCCTGCCCTCACAGGGAGGCCACCTCTCAGGTAACAGAGAGGCTGTGAAGGGTGCAGTGGACAAGCCTTCTCTCTGGACGTTGCTGGTGATGGGTCAGGTGCTTAGTCATTGGAAGACTCAGTGTGGGCGTGACCTTTATCCCACTTTGCATCCCGGGCCTCTGCCTCTGCCACTCTGGCTGCGGGGCTGTGCCAGGCTGAGATGGCAGCCTTCTCCCAGGACGCGGCTTGCAAAAACTGCCACTGTGTTACTGTTGTGCTGTTATTTTTTTTTTTTAAATAAACAAATGTAGAAGGAAATTGAACTTACTGATTCTATGGTTTTATCATAAGTGAAGAAATGAAAGGCCTAAAATGCCGTTTTAAACATTGGAAAGGGCACATTTCTTTGTGGAGATGAAGAACTTCTAACATCTGGCCAGTCTGCCCCACCCCTTACCTTCCTGGCTCAGAAAAAAGTTTCCTTTCGATGCTCCAAGTGTATGTGTTTTTGTTTTGTTTTTTGGCTGCTTACACCAAGAAGAAAGGATGTGCGTGTTCCTGCTAGGTCTGTAGCCCTGGAATCTGGCCAACATAGAGTGGCAAACCCTTTCATCAGCTAGTACATGACTGGAGGATCAACGTTTGTGTTTGTTATCAGTGGGCTTTCTGGATGCTGAGCTGTGTGGGTCATTCTTTCCTTTTCCTACTCGTGTATTTTATGCACAAACATGTAATAGTACTAAAATAAGGGGGGAAAGGTATTTGAAACATAGAAGTAACCAAATTATATAGCTTTTATTTTTGTGGAAACTCTGGACAAAAAAAACATTACATAGATATTTAGAAAGAAACTTCAGAGGCAAACTTGAGGGGCATTTTTTTAATTATAAATTTAATATGGTTGATTAATGAAAAATCACAATGAAGTACCGAGAAAATGTCTGTCAATATAAAAATTTTAGCAGCATTTTCAGTTTCAGGCTCTAACATTAGTCATACTTCCTCCCGCTATCAAAAAATAATCCAATGGGATACAGTGAGCATCAAGATGTTCAGCTTAGTGAAGGCCTCAAGGAAATCCTCAAATCCAGTGTATTATCTGATATTTCAACCGCCCCTCTCCCAAATTTCTAGAATGTCAAAGTATTTGCCTCAATGTTTGAGACAAGAATTCCTGCGGCTGCAGGGGAGAAAGGAGTGAAAATTAGAACTGGACTTGATATGTAGTGCTCGAGTGCATGTCCTCTGTACATTCTCTACATTGACAATGAACGGCCACGGCAGGGCTGACTGATACCTGCATGTGGCAGCAGTGGTGGGGGAGGGTGGGACAGGGAACCGGAAGTGGGACGTGTACACGATGGGGTCGGTGCCTCACCGCACACACTGCTGGGGCAGGCCAGAGCCTGGCAGTATTGCTACATCCCAAGTTAAAGGTAGGATTCATGAGGAGGGGAGACAAACAATATGAAAATATAATACTGGCAAACTATTCCCCTGCTTCTTTGGTACTCTCCAAAAATTCTCTGATCAAAAAAGCTAGGAAGCGCACATCATTAAAAATTACAGTTTTAAGTATTTACAGAAGCAATTATGATATATTACATAATCAATACACAGTATATGAACAAACTTCAGTGAAAGCACTTGGGAACTCCTGTTCCACTATTATTCAATATCACTTCAACATACGCACACCTCCCAAATTTGTATCATACATCTCTCAGTTATCTTACAGTATGTTAAATGGGAACAATAGCATTTTCCAATCTACACTTTCCTTTTAAAAGGTTCTCAAAATTTGCCACTGAAATCACTATGTACAAAGATCTGCTGAATATTGAATTCTAGGCAATTCTCTCCACTCCCATTTTGGATATATTTGCAATAATGCTACCTATTCTATGTATACAATATGTATTTAATATATAAGTAACTGCACCATGTTATGTCACCACGATACCAGTTTAATGCACATGATATGTACAGTAGTTAAGTTAGCTCTGGAGGATGACTACCACCTAGGTGAACTGTGGTCTGGAACCACCTGCAGGGCGTGGAGAAGCTGGCTGGGAGGCAGCCCGTGCGTGGGCAGGACGTGTGTGTGTGTGAGAAATGTGGGCACACGCCTCCCACACATCCCCATGCCAGAACCTCCCTCGCTGGCTGACTGGAAGAAGACAAATCACACATATGGAAGGATCCCGTACACAAGGAGAGCCATGACAGCAGCACTGAACAGCCCAGCCACGGGGACAGTCACAAACCAGGCCACAAAGATGTTCCGGAAGAGGTGCCAGTCCACGGCCTTCCGGGAGCGGATCCAGCCCACAGCCACCACGGAGCCCACCTGAGAGCAGAAACATTTTAAAGTTAAAAGAGCCCACAAACTCAACCAATGTAAACTGGCTAATCTCAAATAAATTACATTATAAAATTACCTGCTCTTTTCCCTAACTTTGCTTAAAGCTTCTAAACTGGTTTAGATTTTAGGTACAATTGTCTATGCTTCTGTACCTTATAAACTATGAATGCCCCTGTTTTAAATATTCCCCACGTAGGCTATGGCTTACTACAGTATGTAAACCGGCTTTAATTACATAATGAAGTGGCAATAATGTATCTTTCTCTTTGAAAAACAGCATCATAAAATGTTGGAGCTGGAGAAGACCTTTGAGAGTATGAGATCACACCGAGCCCTGGGGGGCTCGGGCGCCAGGAGATACCACAGATCACGCAGACTAAGGACTGGAAGTCAGGCCTCTGACATTAAACTGGTTTCTTCCATTATCTCAAACTGCCTTGCAGTCCTTGCACTTTAGCTAATTTAAAAAAATAAAATAAATGGAGCATAAATATTGGATCTAATGTCAATCACGCATCACAGAGGCATGACAGAGATCCGTGGAAATTAGAATATCAATACTGATTCAAATATTTTTCTAAATACTTGCAGTTCATTTTATGGTTTGCTGAAAGTCTAAAAAGGAAAAAGAAAAAAAAAAGACACTTCAAGTATCCTAAAAATCCTAAGAAAGTACATTCCCTTTACCGTCTCACGCCTCCATCAGGTTCTGGGGAAGCTCAGAGAGTTTAACTTGTTAGGTGGCTCTTGAAGATCTCCATAAAACAGGCTTGTCTGCTGACCCTCCAATACTTCAGAATCAGCAGTGGCCAGTGAGATTCAAGTAGCGAAAAATAAAATCTAACACTTTAAATTGTTTATGGAAGCCAAGCAGAACGCCAAAAACAGTAGCATATTTAAAGGCAGTTATTTAATGTGACATTTTGTCAACTTAAGCCATCAAATCCACAAACACTATCTCCTGAGATTAAATTCTTGTTACTCACTGTGTCCCCGGAGTGTGTGCACCCCAGCTGTTCTGGATTACCTCCATGGCAAGGACACAGTCAAGTTTCTATTTTATCAGTGCCCTCTTCATTTCTTGGAACACATATTTTTAAGCATAAAGGTAATAAAATAATTTTAGAGCAAGTGTATGTAATAGGAGGGATGGACAATTACTGAGAACCCAACTACTGTTATATTTATATATTCTTTTCTAGTATTTTTATAAATATAGCTTTTTAAGTAAATAATAGGGTAGGCTACTATTTTTCTTTAAAAAAATTAACACTACATGCTAAGCATTTTCCCTTTGTACTCACAGCCTTTATGATTATCATGTAAAATGGTACATACTTTAGGTGGATGTACCTTAATTTATTTAACCATTTCCAATTTGCTTCAAATTTTTCCCTATCAGAAACAGTTCCATGATTAACATATTAACTCATACAACTTATGTTTAGGCTTTAAAAAATAATATTGCCTGAAATGGATTATTCATTAAAGGGGACATTTATAAAACACCTTGAAATAATCTGAAACTTAGAGAAAAGCTGCAAGAACTCCCACACACCCTTGACCAAAATCCACCAATATTTAACATTTTGCTGTAATTTACAAGGAAACATTTTCATACCATTAAAATATCCTGCTCCTCATCAACCCCCCTCTTCCCTTCTGCTAAAGATTTAGCAATCTGATCTTTAATATGACGGCTGCAAAACGGTGATTTACCAAGGCCTTCCCTTGTCTCCTACTACATGCTAGGACCTCAGTAGCTACTGCCAAAGTATTATAAACAGATGTGAATATACAAGGTCATCCATAACCTGTGAACTTCACACCACAACAATTCTGTAAATTGTTCTTTTTTGCTAATCAATCAACAAAAACATGTACTACTGTTGCTATAATTTATATATCTTTGATTATGACTAAGACTGAACTTTATCCAATTTTACTCCCTCTAGTCTTTACATATAAAAATTGTCTCTTTGTATATTTTGCCCTTTTACATAATGGGATCTAAATGTAAATGTGTCCCTTATTTATTTATGTGAAAATATTAATGCAAATATTTTCCCAACCCAAGTTTCTAATTTTATGCAATAACAAGACAAGCAATAACAAGTGTTGGAGAGTTGTGGAGAAAAGGGAACCCTCATTCACTGCTGGTGGGAATGTAGACTGGGTAAGCAGACTGGCGATTCCTCAAAAAATTAAGAACAGAGCTACCATACGACCCAGCAATCCTTCTTCTGGGTATCTACCCCAAAACTGGAAAACACGTATTCGCAAAGATCTATGCACCCCTATGTTCATTGCAGCATTATTCACAGGGGCCGAGACATGGAAACAACCAAAGTGCCCTGTGGTAGAGGACAGGATAAAGAAGATGTGGTACATACACACAGTGGAGTACTACTCAGCCATAAAAGAAAGGATGCTATAGAGTCATTTGCAATACCATGGATGGACCTTGAGAATATTATGCTAAGTGAAATAAATAAGTCAGAAAAAGCTAAGAACCAGATGACTTCACTCATATGTGGGATATAAAACTGAAACTCATGAACACAAACAGCAGTGTGGTGGCTGTCAGAGGGAAGGGGAGGAGGAACACAAATATATGGTGACGGGAGAAAATGTGACTTTGGGTGGTGGGCATATAGTGCAATATACAGATCTTGAAACATAGAAACCCACACCTGACACCTATATGATCATGTTGACCAATGTCACCCCAATATATTTAATAAGAAAAGGGAAAAAAAGAGAAAAATGTTAAATTCTTCAACTATGAAAAAAAATAATTTCAGGCAATAAAATATGCTGCACTTTTCTCTGCGATTTATCCTTAGCTTGAATATTTGATACATATTTAATTCTTTTATTCTAAATTCTCTAAAACAAAGTCATATTTTATTCTAAATTTTAAAATATTTAAAAAATATTATTTAAGTCATCAGATATATGTTCATATATTTTGAGAGTTGTGCGTCTAATTTTGTTTTTCTAGATTGACAGCCAGCTGTCTAACATCCTTTATTGGTTACATTTTCCCTTCCTCAAACTATATGCTCGTATATCACAGGCTCTCTCTCTTGCCTATCGACTGTTTGTAGGTAAGTATCTAAGTATTTTTATTATTGTGCTAAAATATACATAACATAAAATTTATCATTTTAACCATTTAAAAAAATATATGTTTTTACTGATTTCAGAGAGGAAGGGAGAGGGAGAGAGAGATAGAAACATCAATGATGAGAGATAATCATTGATCGGCTGCTTCCTGCACACCCTCTACTGGGGATTGAGCCAGCAACCAGGGCATGTGCCCTGACTGGGAATCGAACCGTGACCTCCTGGTTAATAGGTCTATGCTCAACCATTAAGCCACACCAGTTGGGCCATTTTTAACCATTTTTAAGTGTACAATTTAGTGGCATAAAGAACATTCACATTGTTTTGCAACCATTATCACCATTCATCTCTAAAACTTTTTCATCATCCCAAACTCTGTCCCCATTAGCACAATTCCCCACCTCCCTCACTTCCATCTACTTTTAACTCTTATTTCCTTATAATAAACTTTCTACCTGGCAAGGTCAGTCCCTCCTTATCACTTTTCTTTTTAGATCATTTTATGTCCTTGCTAATTTAATCTACCAAATGAATTTTAGATTCACTTTGTAAAGTTGTAAGAAAAATTCGGTTGGGGTTGTATTTGAGAACTGACATCTTTACAAAATCTAGTTTTCCCATCCAATAGCAAAGTGTATCTCCTACATAGGGTTCTTTCCTGTGTTCTAGCTTCCCTCTGAGGAAGCTGAGTGTGTTTCCAGCTTGCGGCCATCACCAGGCACTAACAGCAATAGAATTATTGAGAAGTGGGGGAACCAGGGAGCAAGAATTAGAAAATTAGATTAGAATTTAAAATCAGTAGTGTTTCCTATAAGCAGTTCCAAATCCAACGGCTAGCTGAGTAATCATCAATAGAGATGAACAATGTGGGTAATTCACACAAAAAGGATAATCCCAAACCACGCCAATATGGATTAAAACATTTGGAAAACACCTCTGAATTCCTATAAAAGCGCCCACAAAGGACTGTCTGCATTAAATATTGGGGCACTTAGAAGAAACAGGAATAAATGAAATCTACCCAGGTAAATCACAGAAGCTCATTTTACACAACAGTTTCCATATTTTTTCCTGCCAACTTCCCCACTTTTGCCCACTTTTTAATGGAGGTGGCTCTAAGCAAGAAACCTAACAAGTAGATAGGAGAGGAAGCAGAGAGCTGGACAAACTAAACACAAGGTCTAATTATTCCGGGAAACCTGATTGTTACGGTTTTATGTGGATGTCAACACCCTTTGAGTATTTCCAGATTCACAGCTTCGCTCACATAGGGCCTCATTCTTAATGCCATCCCACGTCTCTCATACTTCATCCCACATTGGCCATTTGGGGACTTGCAAGCAGAAAAAAGCATGTGGTGTAACGGAGTAAGAGTTATGCGGCTGGCAGGCAACGGTGACCTCTTCTTAGCACTTACATGTGGACGGCACGGAGCCTCTCTGTCCACACCACTGAGGTTCCTGAGAGCCAGGACTCTGCCTCAGCTTCTGCAGTACCGTGATCTAGGCTTTGTCCACAGTCCATGATCAGTGACACTGGACAAACGGACAAGAATCCAGTGGAGCTCTGTCTGCCTAGTTCAGTGATGGCGAACCTATGACATGCGTGTCAGAGGTGACAAGCAAACTCATTTTTTTGGTTGATTTTTCTTTGTTAAATGGCACTTAAATATATAAAGTAAATATCAAAAATATAAATCTTTGTTTTACTATGGTTGCAAATATCAAAAAATTTCTATATGTGACACGGCACCAGAGTTAAGTTAGGGTTTTTCAAAATGCTGACACGCTGAGCTCAAAAGGTTCGCCATCACTGGCCTAGTTGATGGAGGGCATCTTTGTGGTCCCATGTTAAGGAGACTTGTTTTAAGTGCCAACGAGCTATTCTAACACTAACCAACAGCTCTGAGGAAACAACACCTCGCATGTGATTTGTACAGCTATTCATTCACATACACATTTATTCACTAAAGTCCTGCACAACTGGATATAAATCCCTTAGTAGCACTTCCTTATTATTGTATAGATATAAATATTGGGGAAATGACATTTAAGAATATGGTTTTTATAGGCATTGTATACTTTTCATCTATTTCACACATGTATGAAAGAATTTCGTGTTAAATTAGCAAAATTAGTAGTCTCACTATATACACATCAGCATAGGTTAGCTTACCGATAGAGTTCGGTAAGTAACAATAACAACCTAGAAAAACCAAACCTGTGTTGTTGTTTTCCAGAGAGCTTTCAACTGGTGTGAAAAAAGTTGGCCTTCACTAGGCTTGCTCAAGTGCAGGGTTAATCATTAAAAAGACAGCGTACTGTTTATTTCCAAGTAGCTCAAAAGACTATTTCTGCCTCCAGAAAAGTTCAAACCTTACTTCCTTGGGAAGGAATATATTTAGTAACATCATTTCCTCTAGGCTCCCACACAGCAGGGAGCTGACGCTGAGGTGGAGTAAGGGGAAGATGATCCCTTTTCATTCCATATAGTATTGTTTGACATATTTCAGTGAACATGTGCTCTTTTGTAATTTTTAAATAACTGAAATTAGAAAAATAACAATGCTAGGAGAACGGAGGGGGGTCACCCACCACCTTCCTTTTCCCGCCTTCCTCCTCTGGACTTGAGAGGCGAGGGCAGCGTACTGAAGGGCAGGCTCTGGGCCACACTGCCCAGGCTGGACCTCAAGGGCCACTCGCTAGTTGTGTCACCCTACGGGACAAGTGAGTCAGTGTCCTCATTGGTAAAACGGGGTAACATTGGCACTACCCTCAAAGGTTTGCGGGAAGATTAAACAAGTTAATTATTCACGGTGCACTTAAAACAGTGCCCAGCAGAGAGCGCTTGCCCCACACACCTTAGTTATGGTTGGTTACCATGATTCTGATTATTATGAGTACGCTTAGGAGGTCCGGAGCATGAGGTGAAGTTCTGAATGGTTTTATCACATTAAATATATGATCTTAGGAAAGTGACTTAACTCTGGAAACCTCAGTGTTCTTATCTGTAAACTAGAGGCCCGGTACATGAATTCATGCACGGGTGGGGTCCGGTCTGGGGGGGGAGGGGCTGCGGGCGGTTGGCCAGCCGGCCCCGCACCCGATTGGGGTGGGGGGGGCCGATCGCAGGTGGGGCTGGCTGGGGGGAGGGGCTGTGGATGGTTGGCTGGCCAGCCCTGCCCCCTGGTCGAGGGGACAATTTGCATATTAGCCTTTTATTATATAGGATTGGGAACACCAGTGCCAATGTCAAAGTATTGCTGTGGGGATTAAATGACATACTTTGCACATAGTATAGAGCACTAAACACAGTGCCTGACACTCCATATATGCTCAGTAAGTGGAAATAACTTTTACAATGAAAATGTGTGGAACTTGAAGTTATTTTGTAGCAAAAGAAGGAACAAGAAAACAAACAACCCTCTCCCATAAGGCTGACCTTCCATGGGGTAGAGCTAGCTTTATCAGCTGGCCCACTCGAAGACTCCCAGAAAAGCTGCCTGGCCCTAACAGTTAAATCACTCAGTCATTTGCATTTGTTCATAAACACACTGGCTTGTGTATAAATGTAGAAGGCCAGGTCATTTGCTGGTGCCTAGAACAGCACCTCACACACAGCAGGTATGAATGAGTTTTTCTTGAATGATGCAAGCAAATGAACGTAGGAAAAATCTGGAGGGACTTTGCTTTGTTGAAGTTAGGGAATACTTTTGTCCACAGGAGGCCCATTGAAGATGTTTTGGGAATTTTGCAGACCTGGGTTATCAGACCTGGGTTCTAGTCCTGGCTGCACCCGGAGTGACCTCGGATGACTCCCCGAAACTCACGGAGCCCGTCTCCTCTCCATCAGTCTTTAAGGTTCCTTACAGCTCCAACATTCCAGTCCTAAAGCAAGGAATTCCCTCTTGCACAGGCCTGAGTTTTACAGCACTGGCTGTGAGCAATAGTAAGCATCACCCCTCCTCTGGAATTTACTCTAAGGCAATAAGTCACTTTGACCATCAGATAAGGAAAAAGAACTGAAACAACTGTGTCTTACAATTCCACTGAGATGATTGCTGCTTATCTCTAGTTCCACTGTCCACTCCCAGTCCCTGCAATGGGTGGGCACTGAGTGGCATGCCCCCATTTGAGCCTAGGAGTATGGTTAGCGCACACATGACTTCAATGCAAAATCACTGTGGAAACAATGAGAGAGACAGGACACATGGAAAGTGAAGCACACGTTGAGGAGGGGAGGCTCTCGCCAGGCATGCATTGAAAAAGCCAAGTGCACAACCGAAGGTGTCACACTGCCGAGCGGGAAAGGTTGAGAGGGATAGTCTGAGAAAAGCAATCGCCCCACATCCAACAATGCACACCCAGCAAACCCGCAGATGACTTTTCACAAACGACAATATACAAAGCGCAACCAGCTTTTCTCCGATTCACTGGGTGACGATGGACCGATCCCAGCAGCCCGAAGAAAGGAGGCGCTGGCGGGGGCCTACCTTGCAGTGAGTGGTGCTGACAGGAAGCCCCACGTTGGAGGCGATCACCACCGTGAACGCGGAGGCCAGTTCAATGGTGAAGCCGCTGTGGGAGGGAGACAGGAGACGCATCACAGGCGCCCTTTGTATGGGCCTCACGGACACCCCCGGGGAGCCAAAGTCTCACCAGGACATGCTTTGAATTGACTGCCGACTCCTGACTGGGCCAGATGACATCAATAGAACTAGAAACTGCTGCATAATGGCAACGATTCACACGAAGGCTCTGCTTACATTGTTGACAGCCCCGAATAGCCTTGTTTTTCTGCTAGGTTTTCAAAACCCACACACTGTAGTAACTGGGTCAGAAATTCCTGCTGTGTGAAAATGGTCCCTTACTCATTTCTACAGTGGCGTACGGAAAACTGTGCTCGTATTTAAAAAATGTGTACTTATTACAAAAAAAGTGTATTTTTTCTCAGATGATTAATTTTTCTTGAAGTCAATCTTATAGAAGAATCATTAAAATTCATTTCAAGAAGGAAAAGATTTCTTACAATAGGTAGTTCCAAGTTTTAGTTGTATCCTTCTAACGTTCCCTAATCTAGTAAAGATGAGTGAAAAGGACAACGGGACTACAGAGAAAACCACGAATCTCGGACCCCATCTCTAGGGCAGAGTTGTGAGGGGAAGGAAGCACAAAGTAACCTCAGGGGGGTGGCAGGTGAGGGCTGCTTTGTCCACTAGGTGGAGCTGGTGTGGTGGAGACTTTTGGGGAAAGGCAGGCCCGGGGCCATGGGTGTGGTTTGCATCCCCGGCCTCCCCACTTGCTCTCCAGAGCTCATGCTGGGTGAGACCACCAGTGGGAGGAAATGGGGGCTCCTCGGAGGGTTCTGTTTCTCTTCCCTCCTGCTCTGCTTCAGCCTCTCCTTCCTTCTGTCTTCCCACCCTCTCGTTTTCTCTTCCTCATCTCAGTGCCACAGGCGGATGGGGGCCCAAGAGTGCACGAGGGAGGGCGTTAATAGGGAGGCCAGCAAAGGTGGGGTTTGCTTACCCTCTGCCCCCTGCTCACTGCGACCCCCAGCAGACTGGCTGAGCTGAGGGGTTCAGGGCATAAAAGCAGCACAAGAGGATGTCAACTCTGCTTGGGCCTCAGAGGACCAGCCCTGCGGATCCGGCCTGCACCGGGCTTACCTGGATGGCGTGATCGGAGTGAGGTCTTTCCCCATGGTCTGGATCACTCTTCTTCCCCAAACCCAGAGCCCCGTACAGATTCCAATTCCTCCGTAAAGCAGCAGCCAGATGGGAGTAGGTGCTTCCTGCAGGACTCCACCTTGTTCATAAATCAGCCACAAAGCTACCAGAGGACCAATGGCATTACTGGGAGAGAGAAAAAACTAGATGAATTATACAAACACTGTACGGACAAATGACACTGTACACAACATGCAGGGACTTCTCAGTCTTGGGGTAGCCCTGCTTACTGTACTTATGGCTTGCCTATGTATAATCCAGGGGTGATCAAAGTGATTTATCTAATTTTTTTGTTGTGATAAAAACTTAACAAAAAATTTGCCATTTTAGCAATTTTTACGTGTACAGTTCAGTAGTGTCAAATATATTCACATTGTTGCGAAACATCTTCTGAACTTTTGCATCCTGCAACCTAAAACTGTATAGTCATTAAACAATAATAACTATTTTGCCCTTTGCTCCCAGTCCCTGGTAACCACCATTTTACTTTCTGTTTCTATGAATTTGACTATTCTAGGTACCTCTGTAAGTAGAATTATACAGTATCTGTCTTTTGAGACTGACTTATTTCATGTAGCACGATGTCCTCAAGATTCATCCACACTGTAGCGTGAGTTACAATGTCCTTCCTTTTCGAGGCTGAATATTGCGCTGTGTGCATATACCACGTCTTCTTTATCCCCTCAGCCATTGATGGACATTTGTGTTGCTTCCACCTCTTGGCTGTTGTGAATAATGATGCAATGAACATGGGTGTACAAATATCTCTTTGAGACCCTGCTCTCATTTCTTTTGATTAAATCACCAGAGCAGGATGGCTAGATCATAAGGTAGTCAGGAACCTCCAGACTGTTTTCCATAGCGGTTGCGCCATTTTACATTCCACTACCTGCACCAGAGTCCCAGATTCTCCACATCCTTGCCAACACTTGTTATTTTCTGGTGTGTTTTTTACAGTAGCCATCTTAATGGGCATGTGATTTATTAATTTTTTACAAGTACTAAAAAATCACAAGAAGTGGACACAAAAATCAAGTTCTTTTTCTCTTCCTTTTCCCCCCTCTTTCTTTTCATTTTCACTGCCAGCTCCGCCACTAAGATCAGCCACCAGTTTCGAGTCCCACACTGTGGGATCACACATATGGCTAATCACTAGTTCTCACATCCACCCTGCAAACTAGGTATTGTCACTCCCATTTTACTGATGAAGAAACCGGCACTAAAGTCGGGTCACTAGCCCGAGGCCGATTGGGACATGAGCTCGGGACCCAGGCAGGTGCTCCGTCCTTTCCCCTAAACCTGCTATCATCACTCGGGCCCTTGGCAGCCACACACTGACTTTTTGGAGAGATGCTACAGCTTCTTTTTTAAAAAAAACACTTGTAACTTAGACCTCATTCCTTTAGAGCAATTTAAGGTTAACAATACTGAAGGGAAGGTGCAGAGATTTCCCACATAAACTCTGTCCTCCCTCCCCCCACGTACATAGCCTCCCTCATTATCAACATCCCCAAGACGGGAAGACTCGACATCTTGACAATAGTGAGTCTTCCTATCCTTGAACATGAAAAAAATCTCTCCTTTAATTTTTATTTGATTTCATTAATGTTTTGTGGTTTTTCCACATATAGATCTTTACATATTTTATTAGATTTATGTCTAAGTATTTCATTTTTAGGGTTGCTAATATAAATAGCATTGTGTTTTATTTTTTATTTATTCTTTTAAGGACACAAAGTTTTCTTTAAATATTTTTTGGGGGAGGGGATACCACACTTCTACTCAATTAAGAGAAACATTTTTATCAACACCGAGGTCCTTTTTTTTCCTAATTCCTTTTTTCTTTTAATTTAAATTCTTTATTGTTTAAAGTATTACATAAGTCTCCTTTTTCCGAGGTCCGTTTTTACACTTATTATACCATGAATTCGGAGGGGATGGGTTCAGCAGTTCAGGCTTCTTTCCATTCTCACAAAGTAAGTTTCTCTGGGCCTGGGCGGAGCAGGCTGGTGCTTCAGTTGAATCCAGGTGCCCTTCTCTTTGGATTTCTTCTTTATCTGATCATTTTCCTTCATACGTTTCAGGAAGCTATCTCGGTTCCTAGAGCGCTTAATATGCTCAAAACGTACATTAATTCTCTTGGCAAGAAACTTGCCCTTAACGTGTTTCCACAATGCCCACCGCATGCTGGGTGACACTGTAGACTCCTCTGGCTTTGCAGTGCTTGCCTTTTTGAGCAGTGCCCATTCCCTTGATGTCTACAATATCACCCTTCTTGTAGATTTGTATGTATGTGGGTGGCAAAAGGAACAACTCCACGTTTTCTAAAAGGCCTAGCGGGTGCCTCTCCTCTTTCCTTTGTGTTAGTCATTTTGGCGAATTACTGGAAGATGGCAATTCTGGCCAAAAAAAAAAGCAGTACTGTGTTTTAAATTTCAAATTCCACCTGTTGGTATGTGTGAAAATGATTGATTTTTGTATATTAACTTTATAACCTGAAACCTTGCTATAGTTGCTTATTAGCTGAAGTTTTTATTTATTCAGATTTTCTACATAAACAATCATGTCATCTGTGAACAAAGACAGTTTTATTTCTTCCTTCCCTATCAGTATACCTTTTATTTCCTTTTCCTGTCCTATAACATTAGCTAGAATTTCAGTATAATGTTGAAAAGCAGTGATGAAAGGAGACATCCTTGCCTTGTTCCTGATCATAGTGGGAAAGCTGAGTTTCTCATCATTAAATATGAGATTAGTTGGAGGTTTTTTGGATATTCTTTATCAAGTTGAGGAAGTTGCCCTCGATTCTTAGTTTACTGGATGTGTTTTTGTTTTTAAATTAAAAATAGGTGGTAGATTTTGTTAAATGCTTTTTCTGGATCTATTCATATTACCATGTGATTTTTCTTTTTTAAAATTTGATGGATTACATTAATTGAAATTTTAATGTTGAATCAGCCTTGAAAACCTGAAATAAATTTCACTTGGTCATGGTATATAATTATTTTTATACATTGTTGGATTCAATATCCTAATACTTTGTTGAGGATTTTTACATCTATGTGCATGAGAGATATTGGTCTGTAATTTTCTTTTCTTGTAATGTCTTTGTCTGGTTTTGGTAACAGGGAAGTGTTGGCCTCATTCAATGAGTTAGGAAGTATTTCTTCTGCTTCTATTGTCTGAACAAGATTGTAGGAAATTGGTATAATAATCTCTTTCTTAAATGTTGGCAGAATTCACCAGTGAATTCATCTGGGCCCGGGGCTTTCTGTTTTCAAAGATTAATCATTGATTTGATTTTTTAATAGGTATAGGTCTATTTCCTATAAGTTTTGGCAGCTGGTTTCATTCAAGGACTTGGTTCAATTTCATCTAAGTCATCAAATTTGTGGGCATGGAGTTGTTGATAGTACTGCTTTATCTTTTTAATATCCATAGGATCTGTAATGATGTCTCTTCTTTCATTTCTGATATTAGTAACTTGTGTTCTCTTTTTCTTTTTTTTCTCATTTAGCCTGGCTAAAGCTTATCAACTTTATTGATCTTTTCAAAAAAATAGGTTTTCAATTCACTGATTTTCTGATTTCAATTTCATTGACTTCTGTTCTAATTCTTATTATTTTTCTCCTTCTTACTTTGGATTTGATTTGCTCTTTTTTTTTTCAAGTTTACTCGGATGAATATTTAGATTATATTAGGAAAGAACAAAAAAAAATCAATATTTATTCAATGCTATACATTTCCCTCTAAGCATTGTTTCACCATATCCCACAAATATTGATGGGTTTTTTTTTCATTTAGTTTAAAGTATTTAAAAATTTCTCTTGATGTTTTTTCTCTGAGCCATGTGTTATTTACAAGTGTTTTATATAATCTTTACATATTTGGGGATTTTCCAGTTATCTTTCTGTTATTGACTTCTAGCTTAATTTCATTGTGGTCTGAGAGCAGACATTTATTAGTTCTATTCTTTTAAATGTATCAAGGTTTTTTTATGGTCCAGAATGTGGCCTATTTTGCTGAATGCTTCATGTGAGCTTGAGAAGAATGTGAATTCACTTGTCAAAGTCTACAGATATAAATGATACAGAGTTGATTAATGGTATTATTGAGATTAACTATGTCCTTACTGATTTCTGCCTCCTGAATCTGGTCATGTCTGCTCTGTCTGAAATTAATATAGTTAGCTACTTATGCTTTCTTAGTGCTAGCATGGTATATTTTCCTCCTTCCATTTACTTTTATCCTGAATGTGTCTTTATATTTAAAGTGGGTTTCTTATAAACAAAATACAGTTGGGTTTTGTTTTTTGACCCAGTCTGATAATCTGTGTCTTTTAACTGGTACATGTAGACGACTGGCGTTCAAAGTGATTTTTACATAGTTGGATTAATATTATCATATCTCTTCCTCTTTTTTATTTGTTACCCTTGTTTTTTGTTCCATTTTGTCTTAAGTGAGCATTTTATATGATTCTATTTTCTCTCCTTTGCTAGTGTACTGGTTACACTTCTTTTTTCAACTGTTTCTACCACTAGGTTGGTCCCCCTGGAGTCTTTAACTCTCAGCTTGTCTCCACTGAGCCTCTAGGGTTCATCTTACAGTTCAGCTTTTCCCACCGGGCACTGGTTCCCACAGCAGCGTCCACTCGTGACTCCATGTATTTGACTGTATCTGCAATCCTGGGGGCAGTGGTTTGCCCTGTGTCCTCTTCTCTCTTCCAGATCCAAAAAGAGTTGCTGATTTTGTAGTCTGTTCAGCTTTTCACTTGTTTTTAGGATAGTATGACAACTTCCAAGTTCCTTACATGTGGAACTACACACAGGCTTTTAACGACTTCTGTAGCTCCAGTCTCTTCCTCCCATCCCAGTCTAGACTCTGTAGACAGAGTGTGGGCTGCAAGTCACAAAGAACCGGCTCTCAAGTCTGCTTCTCTCTAGCTGTGTTATCCTGGGCAAGACATGTCACGTTTCTGAGATTCTGATTCCCTGTCTTTGATTAATATCACTGATGACCTCAAAGGGCTGTTTTGAGAAGGATCAGAATCAGTTACAAATGGTTCAGCACAGAGGCCTGCTATGAACTTAATAACCTTTTGGTGAATAAATAGAAGCCCCCTTGTTACTGTTACAGTATTATTTCTAGGACACTGCTTGTATCAGACCACATCCTTACTCAAAAGCTTCAAAACCAACCCCAAATTGTAAGCAAGTGCGCTAACCTCTGGGAAGCTGTAGCAGTTACTGTCTCAACTCCTCCTTTGGCCCTGAAATACTGTTTTGGGTGGTTTTTTACTTTCCCATTTGTATGTATTTCTTATCTCCATAACTGGAGTTTAAACTGCTGAAGGACAGGGACCCAATTCATAACACTTCACCAGTACCAGGTCTCCAATAACAATTCTTGATAAGGAGGAGGAAGGAGGTTAGGTCCGGGGAGGGGCAGTCAAAAAATTAAGACAAGACAGAACATGGTGCCTTGATTAAAATAACATGGCAGCACCTATATAATACTGCAACACACAAGATGGCCAGGCCTCTTGTCTGGTGGAACTTTTTAAAAAAAGAACAGAAATGCAGTTGTACACGGATAGGCAGTGCATAGAAACCCATGGCTGTAAAGCGGAGAGTCATGTAACTGGGCAATAAAAAATGCAACAGCCCTAGCAGGTTTAGCTCAGTAGATAGAGCACCAGCCTGTGAACTGAAGGGTCCTGGGTTTGATTCTGGTCAAGGTCATGTACCTCAGTTGCAGGCTCGATCCCTGTCCCTGGTTGGGCACACACAGGAGGCAATCAATCAATGTGTCTCTCTCACAACACTGATGTTTTTCTCTCTCTCTGTCCCTTCCAATCTCTCTAAAAAAATAAAAAAAGAGTCAATGGAAAAATATCCTCGGGTGAGGATTAACAACAACGAAAAGTAACATTAGGCCCTGGCCAGGTGACTCCGTTGGTTGGAGCGTCGTCCTGTGCACTGAAAAGTTGTGGATTTGATTTCTGGTTAGGGCACATACGCAGGTTGTGGGTTCAATCCCCAGTCTGGTCATGTACGGGAGGCAACCAATCGGTGTTTCTCTCTCACATCAATGTTTCTCTCTCCTCCCTTCTTCCCTCTCTAAAATCAATAAACATATCCTAGGTGAGGATTAAATTTTAAAAAAGAAGCAAGAATAGCATGTTTTCCTGATTTGGATAGAAACATTAGCCCTGCATAATAATTAAAATAACAGTAATAGTGACAATGCATAGATACTGGTTATGGGAGGAGCACTGTCCTAAGCACATTATATAAAGCATCTCATGAAAACCCCATGAGAGTTGGTACTTGTTTTAGCTCCATTTTACAGGTTGGGATACTGAGGCTTTGGGAAAATCAAGTGACTTGTCACTAGCTATCTAGCTAGTAAAAAGAGAAGTAGAGTCTCTCTACATATTCTTCCATATTTCCTACATATTCTGGGACTCCATGATCTGATAACCTTACAGCCTACACTCTCCCTCTTTGCTCCTCCTTGCTCTTCCTAGAATACACTGGGCATATTCCTAGCTCAGGCCTGTGCACCTGCTGTTCCCTCTTCCCGAACTGCTCTTCCTGCAGATGCTCACATGGCTGGGTCCCTTCACTCTTTCAGATCTCACTCAGTGAGCCCTTACCTGAGCAGTCTATCCAGCACTGCAATCCCCAGCAGCTCCAATCTCCTTTCCAGTTTACTTTTCCCTGTAACATCACTGTCTAGCCTATTACATTACAAGTGCTACTCCATTTACCTGTTTACTGTGTGTGCCCACCCCCACCAGGAATGGCAGGGATTTTTGTTCCCTGTTTGCTGCTGTATCCTGGCTCCCAGAACAGTGCCTGGCACACACAGCCCCTCAACACATACTTGGTGAAGAAACGAGTATCCTTACCTCACATCATTGCCACCATGTGCAAAGGATCCAAAGCAGGCAGTAAGGACCTGCAGAAAGTGGAACAGGAGGTGGACCTCGGATGTGTCTTTCTCATCTTTTTCTTCTTCCCCAGGGTCCTCTCGAGGCCGGGCAGGATCTGCCAGCTCAGACGCCAGCTTCATCTCCACACCTCCCTCCTCTGCCTCTATCTCAGCCTCGGCTACCGCATTGCAGTAGCTGGAGTAGCTGTCGTAGCGAAGTCTCTTTTTAGAATAGGACACGGTGTCACCCACCAGCTTCTCACTGTCCTCGGGGGCAGGCAACGGGTCAGCAGCTCTGAAGGTCGAGTGCACCGGCATCCCACAGATGGCCGCCGTGTAGCAAGTGTAGCTGTTGTTCCGCCGCAGGAACCTGTAGTTGTTCTCCGGGGCGGGCTTCTCCTCGGAGCCCCTGTCTGTGTGGATTCTGTGCAGCAAGTCTTTGTAGAGCCCCGAGTCTTTGTGGACCGTGTGGTACACGTGGCCGTCGCTCCTCGTGTGGCCGTCGAAGCCGAATGTGCCATTGGAGATGGGCGATTTTGTGGAGCCGTGAGTCATGGAAAGTGCCCTTCCTGAAAAGCGTTAGACAGAAGCCTTATTTTCTAGCCTTATGGACAGAAATCACGTCTGGGAGGAAATACTCCCCACTGTTTCATGATGCTAATCTCTGGAAGGTTGGATTATGGGTGATGTAAATTTTTTCCCACATGCCTTATTTTCTAAGTGGACTATAAAGGACATGTAATATGGTTAAAATAAAAAAGGAAACTAGTGAACATACGACAAAAAGGTAAAGCTAATAATAAGGTATTTTTAAAATGACACTATTTTTCTCTTAAAAAGAGTCTTCCAGAAATTACTGCAGCATTCCTTCCTGTTTCTAGTAAATGGTAAAGGGAGAATCCCTGTAAGGAACTTACTTTAGAAAACTTCATACATACGGGGCAAAGCCCAGCTTCCTGTGGGCGGGATATTCTAGGTGCACGTGAAAAGGCCAACGTGACTGCCGAAGGCAGTATCTGTCAGATCTGTGGGCAACATGAATTTGCTTCCTCTGGGGCCAAGTCTGAGGCCACACCTAGGAGAGCGGGTGCCAGGTCCCACCTTGAGGGAGGTAGGAAGCTGCCCTGACAGGTCGGGCGGAGGCTGGTGCTCGCCCACCGTTGTCTACAAACTTTATGGACAAAAGGACACGCCAGGACAGGCTTGATGTTTTCTAAGGTTTCTGTGATTCTACGACGGCCCTGGCTCCAATTCTGGCTTTCTCTCTGCGCCTTTACGAGGGAGGCACCCTGACGAAGCTGGATGAGCCAGCCTCTGGCAGAGAGGCAGCTGCACCACCACACACGCACATGTAGCTGAGCGTGCCCTGGCGCCTGATGGGCTGCAAGTAGTTCCTGGAAGGAAAGCGCAGGATGAGAGGCATTCTGCTTGCTGACAGAAGGCCGGTCTCCTGAGGCCTCTTGAGTCTCTGGGTTTTCTCAAAACATAAAACGGGGGACACTTCTATGCCCTGAAACCTAGCGACGCACATGCAGGCCCCACTGCTTACCCTGAGGAATGGCTCGCCGCCACCATGCGAACCCAAGCCCTCCTCTGGTCTTACCATAAGCCACCCGGGGGTGGTTGACCACGGATGTGCCTTCTGGGGCCACAGACGTCTCCCCAGCCGACCCCGTGAGAGGGATGGTGCTGTCGTCATTGGCCCTGGCACCAGGGAGCTCTTTAAATACGGGGGATTCCGCTTCCTGAATTTTATTGAGGCTTTCATCAGAGACTCGCGATAAAGCACCTTCTTTTCGTAATTTGCCTAAAGAAAGTACAGTCATAGCTGAAAATTTTGTAAGAATTCTTGTTATTAAAAAACAAATATAAAAAAATGAGTATCTTTATATCTCAGTACTTACTTTGGAAATGAAACAAAAACGTAACAGCTAGACAGAGAAAATGAAGTGGAGAGTTCAATCGATTGTCTGGAAAACTTAGGCCAGAAAATTCAGCTACTGAGGAAAAGATGGGGGTGTAGGGCCTGAATTATCTCATCAAAAACCAGCAAAACAGAGAGGGTCATATCTGATTCCCAGGGTCCCTGTACAGGATAGCATTCTGCAATTCTATAACCATCTAGGGCTCACCTTCTATTTTATTAAACTAACCTCGGAATCACTGAAATGTTTATCCTTTCTGTCTTCACTGATATTGTTATAGTCTGTTTGGTTTTCTTCTGTTCAATAAATTATTGGTTTCAGAATTCTTCGGGTCACTAAATCTTAAGAAACAAGTAAATCATTTTTCTAAGAAAAAACCAAAAAAAAAAAAAAAAAACCCCACCACCAACAACAGAAAGATCCTACTTTGAAAAATCATTTATTTTCTAAAGAAACAATAGATTTTTAAAAAGCTATTTTATAGCTCGCTAGCACTCTTCTGAATCAAATCTGTTCTGTGGTGCTACTCAAGTAATGATTTTGCAAAATTCCCTGAGCAAATGTTTAAGCTCTCCCCTACAGCAATGAAATGGAAATGTTCTCGGTTTCTCTGCTGAAGACACTCACACGTAGTCTCTCTCCCTATCATCTATCTCTGTATCTACCTAGTCAGACAGATAGATTTTTTTAAACTAAATTTCTCTTATGTACTACAGGGGACAAGAAATGTACATACAGATATATTGGCCTCAAATTGCTTATAATCTAAATGAGAGAATATTTGCATATCTATAAAAGCCTAAGTGACCTTTACGACCAGTCCGAATGACTGGTCGCTATGACGATGCACTGATCACCAAGGGACAGATGCTCAATGCAGGAGCTGCCCCCTGGTGGTCAGTGTACTCCCACAGCCAACCTCCCGCACTCCCTCCTCCCACCCCCGGCCAGCTGGCCCTGATAGCTGTCCAGGCCAAGGGACCCTACCCATGCATGAATTCGTGCACCGGGCCTCGAGTTTATAATAATTAAAACAAAAATTATTAACACAGGAAAACAACTCCGGCAGCTTTCTAAGCCATATTCTTCTTTCTTTAAAAACTGTTTTACTGAAGTAGAACTTACATACAGTAGAATTCATACATTTTGAATGTTCAGGTAGATGACCCGTGACAACATAGGAGTATACCCTATAACCACTCCCCGCATTAAGACAGTACATTTTTATGTCCCTGCGAAGTTCCCTCCTGCCTCTCTGCAGTCCGTCTCCTGCAGCCCCGCACTGGCCTCAGCAACCAGTAATTTTTATAGATTAATTTTCCCTAGAATCATACAGTATGGACTCTTCTGTATCTGGCTTCTTTTGCTCAGGGAAAGGTCTGTGAAGTGTGTCCTATTGTGCCCACGGTGGTAGGCAGTTCATTCCTGTATTTCTCAGCAGTCTTTTAATGTATGAATAGACCACAATTTGGTTATCTATTAACCTGTTAATGAGCATTTGGGTTATTTCCAGTTTGGGGCAATTACAACCAAATGATTTGTGTACAAGTATTTTCATGAACACACATTTTCATTGCTCTTGGACAAACACCCAGAAGTGGGATTACTGGGTCATATGCTAAGTGTATACTTTACTTCATAGGAAACTGCTAAACTAATTTCCAAAGTGGCTGCACCACTTTACATTTCACCATAAATAAAGTTATTCCACTTCTTCACCAACACTTGATATTGCTAGTCTTTCTACTTGCGGTGTGAAGTGGTGCCTTAGTGTGGTATTAATTTGCACTTCCCAGATGACGAATGTTCTTCATCAGGCTGGTAGAGCTTCCTGGCATAGGGCCTTGCTGTGTGAGCCAGGACCAGGAGACAAGGCCTGGGCATGTATCGCAGTGTGTGTTCTAGAGTTACCCATGCTTCCATTTCCCTCTGTTAGTACGGGTAACTGTGCATCACATCTGGAGTCTCGGGACTTGGGAGCACTTTTGTAAATCAGAAAAATAAAAGAGCACTTACCTGCTATTTTCCTCCGCATCCACGGACACACAAAGAACCACACGAAAATGGCGAACAACAGCGCCACGCCAAAGGAGATGAGCGCTATCGCCCAGATGGGAAGGACCAGGCCGAGCACTGAGAACAGAAAAGACAGCAGTGGTCTCAGTGGCTACTTTCTGAAAGGTCAAGCCTCAGAGCAACATACTTTCCATTCCCCTAAGCTAAAACCAGTCACCTGGATTTTGTGTCTAATAAAACCCACAGCCAAAAACATGTGCCATGCTTTTCAGGACAGAAAGCTGTGTGTTTAAGACACATTTCACCTTGTGAATATGTGGTTAAATTGGTCAGTAATCTAATTATTAAAATTTTACCAAATTGGCACAAGCAGTATATTAAGTTGGCAATAAAATCATTTACAGCTTATCTCAATATCTAAATTCCCAAGTGGACATGTATGTGGCTAAGAAAGGAGTCCGCCGCCTCATACCCTATCATCAGCCCCTCTGGGTGGGAGAGGCTGAGGTCTGGACGCTGCACAGAGCCGCTGGCTGCCTGCCTGCCTCTCTGGCTTCTCGCGGGTCAGCCACCCTGCTTTAAATGGACATGTCACTCTGACTACATACATGAATCTTTTTAGAAATCAGCTTAGGAATACAAGCTTTCAAAGGATCTTGACCTTCAAATTTAACTCTTCTTTGCAGTATCAACTCATGGAATTACAACATAGAAAAACTTTTCATTAGAAATGTGATAATGCACTAAGATGCAATTACCTCAGCAAACGAAAGGGTAGGGTGCACATGGTTTAGGAACATCCTGTTTTCCTAGATGTTAAACATGTGCTTACATAGGGATACATGATAGGCATACAAGAATACCTACGATAGCATTACTTGTAATAGCAAGAATTTGTGAGACAACTAATATATGCATCCTTAGGGAAATGTGAAATAGTTATAGTCTTAAATCATAAAAATGAGGTGGATCTATATGTGCTGATAAGGAAAGAGGCCCAGGGTCTAGTTAAGTAAGAAAGGCTGGGTGGGTAGCAGTATGCACAGCATGATCCAATTTACATTTAAAAAAGATAACGACCTCACATTTACTCCTATCATATGTGTGAATGTATAGCAAAAGTTCTAGAAAACGCAATGGTTACTACTGGAGAGAGATGCGAAATTGGAGGGGGCTTTTCATTCTTACTACATATACATTCGTACTGTTAAATTTGAAAGTATATAATAAACATGCACTTTTGAAAATTGTTAAGAGTTTTTAAAAAGTGTTAGAGAAGTGAACTACTTAAAACATTGCCCTTTGCCCGGCCAGCATGGCTCAGTGGTTGAGTATCAACCTATGAACCAGGAGGTCATGGTTCGATTCCCAGTCAAGGCACATGCCCGGGTTGGGGGCTCGATCCCCAGTGGAGGGTGTGCAGGAGGCAGCGGATCACGATTCTCTCTCATCACTGATGTTTCTATCTCTCTTTCCCTCTCCCTTCATCTCTGAAATCAATAAAAATATATTTTAAAAATAAGTAAAATGTTGTCCTTTGATTAAACGAATCTTTAATGATGCAAGCTTGTCACATATTTAATGATTTTATGCATAGAAACCAACTCAAAGTTATTCAATTAAGGTATTATTAAACGCTAGAGGCCCGGTGCACGAAATTCGTGCACTCAGGGGATGGGTAGTCCCTCAGCCCGGCCTGTGCCCTCTCGCAGTCCCGGAGACATCAGGGGATGTCCAACTGACAGCTTAGGCCCGCTCCCGAGGCTCCTGCCACCACCGCTGTGCTGGCCAGCCGTGAGCCCAGCTCAGGGCTTCTGGCTGAGCGGTGCTCCCCGTGTGGGAGCGTACTGACCACCAGGGGTCAGCTCCTGCATTGAATGTCTGCCCCGTGGTGGTTAGTGTGCGTCATAGCTACCGGTCGTTCTGCCGTTCGGTCGATTTGCATATATTAGCCATTTATTATATAAGATATTTGGTAATTTTTAAGAGGTAGAATAGATAGTTAATACTATAATAGGAGTGAATTAGCATATATAAATGTGAAAAACAGAACACCAGAATCACCTACTTCATCTATAGCTAAGGGCACATTGGTGGGAATATAGACACTTAGGGGCTAGGCTGTTTCTCTTCCAAACTCCTGGGTACCACAGAAAGTGGGGGACTGGTGTGGGGCTGTGCCCCTTCAGCTGGTGGCCAGCTCCAGCCCCGGCTCTGCCCCAGAATCCGAAGCTTGGAGCTGCTTATAAAACCACTGGGGCTGACCTCACCAGGCCATGCTTGTGGGCCACGGCATCCTGGCTTCTGCTTTCTTTCTCCATGTCAGTGTCTAATACATGTGATAAAGGATCACTCCAAAGCTGTTTCCTGCCAAACTGAATGGTAACTGTTAATTACCCACATCAAACTGACCACCTAACATCAACACACATCACTCTTACAGCTTAAAAGTACTTGGTTTTTGAAGAGGTTTCCCCTGTTTCCTTTGGCTCCTGGTTTAGTTGGTGGTAAAATTGTTAACTGTGCTACTTTTGACTTCATTGTGTTAACCTGACCTAAGAGAGGCAAGCCATGGATACTGTGGGGAGAGAGAAACAATTTGAGAGATATTTGTTCCATCCATGCCAAGCAGAGCCCACAACAAAAGCCGAGAAGGGCTGCTTTATGGGCCTTTTCCAAGCCCATCTCCACACTCCCTGCTGGGTTCAAGTGGGATTCCAAGGGTGTCAGGGCCAACATGCCCAAGGGTTTCCTGAGGTCAGTTATAAGCTTCCGATCCTTTTCTTAGACAACAAGCCACAATGTCACCTGCTCCTTGAACCTTCACTGTCAGAACCGCCTATGCCATTGGTCTGGCCTGAGTCATGGCCAGAGGCTCTGAAGTCGCCCTCCCAGTCACAAGGCACTGGATGGAGGGCAGGGGATAAACACGTACTAGAGGGAAGGGGGCAGGACTGAGTAAAACATCAAGGAGGGACAGAGTGAAGGAAAATAGGAGAAAGTCATTGATAGTGAGCAAGGTCAGGGGAACAGAAGGGGCAGAATTTATTTTTATTTTTGTTAATCCTCACCTGAGGATATATTTTTTCCATTGCTTTCTAAAGAGAGTGGAAGGGAGGGGGAGAGACAGAAAGAGAAACATCAATGTGAGAGAAGCACATCCATTGGTGGCCTTCCACACCAGCACTAGAGATCGAGCCTGCAACCAAGGTATGTGCCCTTGACAGGAATCAAACCCGTGACAATTCAATCCGTGGGCTGATGTTCTATCCACTAAGCCAAATATTGTAGCCAGAAGGGGCAGAATGTAGATCTTACCAATCATTTCCGCAAGTCAGTAACGTAACTGAGCATCAAAAGAACATGAGGATTTGTTTTAAAGCCTCCATATAAGAAATACAAACTGACAGTTATCCTATATAATAAAGAGGCAATATGCAAATTGACTGTCACAACTCACACAAGATGGCCATCTCCATGTGGTCACAAGGTGGCTGCCATAAGATGATCGGCAGGGGAGGGCAGTTGTGGGCGATCAGGCCAGCAAGGGAGGGCACTTGGGGCAACCAGGCCAGCAGGGGAGGGCACTTGGGGTGACCAGGCCAGCAGGGGAGCAGTTAGGCATCGATCAGGCTGGCAAGGGAGTGGTTAGGGGGTGATCAGGCTGGCAGGCAGAAGTGGTTAGGGGCAATCAGGCAGGCGAGTGGTTGGGAGCCAGCAGTCCTAGATTGTGAGAGGGATGTCTGACTGCCGGTAGTTGGACATCCCCCAAGGAGTCCCAGATTGGAGAAGGTGCAGGCTGGGCTGAGGGACACCCCGCCCCCCCCAGTGCATGAATTTTGTGCACCGGGCCTCTAGTCTATGCACATAAAAGCCTAATATGCAAATTGTCCCCTCGGGAGCTTGACCAGGAGAATGGGAGTTCAATCACTCGCTATGACATGCGCTGACCACCAGGGGGCAGTGCAGAACAAAGGAAGGCCCCAGCCGGCAGTTGGAAGGAAGGCCCAGGCCAGCAGCCGGAAGCCCCAATCAGCCCTGATCACCGGCCAGGTCTAGGGACCCTACCCATGAACGAATTTCGTGCACCAGGCCTCTAGTTTGTAAATAACTCTAAATTGTACTAAATACATCAAATCCAGTTTCATGGGTAAAACATAATTAAATACAAAACTTTGGCAGAAAAAAGCACTGGAATCAATGTGCATCCTAGGGAGAACTTTTTCTCCTGAAAAAGTTAAGGCTGAGTTATACATAACAAGATTTTTGACAGGCATACTTGGAATTGAATTGTCTTCCTCTGAGGATCTCAAAATGTTTTGCAATAATTACGCCTTAGGAGGGCAGTAAAGCACGGCCTGCCCTTCACTCTGCGGACAGGCAAAGTAGGACACGGCTTGAATTGCTCCAGCTACCGCAGCCAAAAGCACTGCCAGGAACCAAGGCCGGGAGCTCTGAGCCCGTCCTCTGCTCCAGCCACTCAGGGGCCTTTCATCTCCAGCCCTTTCCCTTCTCTGAAGAGCAAAGCTATGATGAATAGTGATTTAGCTCCAACCTCAAGCATCATTACAGTCCTGTTCCAAATCCCCCAAAGATCAGAAGATTCAAGTGATTCAAGCAGTTAAGAGAGCGTTTCAGAAACGGGCACAGTCTTCCAGAGTCGTTGCTTTGTTACACCTCTTGCTTTTCATCTATGACAGTCATTATTAGAAACTACAAAATAACTAAAACTGCTATACAACCAATAAGGCTTCAGTCCATATTAACGACCTTACAGCCCTATGCATCAGCCTCTCCCTACAACTTTCCTCTTTTTCTCTCCCTCCTTTTAGTATAATTTTATAATATATGCTTACTATAAAAATGTCAGCAGTAAAAAACTGTATGACGTACAAATGTAAAACTCCTCACCACACTCCCCTCTTGAACCCACTTCCCAGAGAAACACTGTTAACTACCTGGTGTGTAGTTTTCCAAGCATCATCTAGATATAAACCACACAGTGTAGAGTGTTGGCCAGAAGTTTGTCCCTCCTTTTTTCCCCCAAATTAATAGATGTAGAATCTTACTGTATATACTGATCTGTATTTTCGTTTCTCACATAACCACACACTGTGGACATCTTTCCACAGTAACACACATACACACATTTACCTCACTTGCAGAATCACATGTTACTAGTCCTCCCTTATTGGATAAACTAAGTTACTAGTTTTTATTTAGTTTGTTTTACATCAACTTGTTCAAAGCATTGGAGAGAATAAAAGGCATAAAAGATCCTGAAGCAACTTTCTTTAAGAAAATGAAGCATTCTTTTGAAATGAAAAATGCTATTTCCTCTTATAATTGGAATTTTCTCCCCCATTTCAAACCAGGATTCATTTAAAATAATTCTGAAAAGAAAGTGAATTCAAATCACTCTGCTTTGAATCCAGCCTTTGATGAAAACTGGAGGCTCTTCTCACCCAGGGCTTCCTGACCCGGGGTCAAGAGTCACTGTCGTGGAAACATCTGGTTTCTCTACAGCTCAAACCTTTGCAATGGTAGCATGGAATATGGAGATCCTCTGGGAACAAGCCAACAGGGGCCTGCAGGGGCACTGATGCTCTCATTTCCCAGGACGGGATCAGAAGAGCTACAACTGGAAGAGGAGGCGTTGAAGGAGGATGGGGAGGAGGAGTAAGAAGAGGAAGGAGAGAGGAGGAAGATGGAGGGGAGGAGAGGCTGGAGATGTTGGGAGGAAGGGGAGAAGGAGGAAACAAAGAAGACGAGAAGGAGAAAGAGAGGGAGGAGGGGAAGGATGGAGGGGAGGAGAAGCTGGAGGTATTGGAGGAAGAGGAGGAGGAAGAGAAAGAGGAAGAGGAGGAGGCAGAGAGGAGGGGAAGTGTCAGCCCTGTTTTAGGTACAGTCTGCTCTCAAGAAGCCAGAAACCAAGCCTGGATAAGTCTGAGAACTCATTTGCTGACACACAGAGTGAGCAAACGTTGCTAGTGAGAACTTTTGAGTAGTACTTCTCACATTAGAACTGTGATAAGGCAGCAGTGTTTGTGGTAGAAGATTTTGGTGAAGAATGACTAGAGCAGTGGTTCTCTATGTGTACCATGTACAGGATCACCCAGATTCTGGTACAACACAGACTGTCAGGCTATAGTGGGTCTGGGGCTGGGCCTGAGAACCTGCATTCTGACAGGTTACCGTGAGAAGCTGGTGCTGTGGGTCTGACTTAGAAGTTTTGCATACTGCATAACTGCCGGAGGCTTGGTTAGGAGAGCTGCCTGCACTACTCAGAGAGGCATGCAATGAATTTCACCATTCATTCTTTGGACGCCGAACAAAAACCAGGCCCCACACAACTGAAGACCTTCTCATTAAAAATAGACTTCAGGCGTGTATCCAACCCAAGTGAGCACTTTGTTTCCTAAAGTTATTTTTGCTTCTTGCAAATTATTTTTTAAAGGACAAAAAAATGCAAAGGCAATTTTTTAAAGTGCTACCTTGGTCTTTGAAGTGTTAAGACTGACGTTTATTTGAGAAAAGTCATGTCAAATGCAAAGTAAAACAAATCAAACTAAGTCAAAGACATAAACAACGTCAACATAACTCACAAATGGAGGAACAGAGGAAATCAAAATAAAACACGGTAACCCAACATCCAGCCGATCCCACGGAATCCATCTCCAGGCACAAAAATGCTACTCATCAAAACCCCTTCAAGCTGACACTGGCTAGGATTAGTGCCGTCACTCATTTTTGTTGGAGAGCTTCGTTCTTTCCTTTCACCTCTGAGGCCCCTCTGAAGCGTTCTAGGGAAGAAAGGGGCCCCGAGGAACAAGCCCCAGTGTGGCGGAAAGGCAGACACTACTCTGCGAGGAGCAGACTGACCGCGTCAGTGCTGAAGTGACTCTCAGCTCAGTCCCGTCACCACACATAACGCCCTGGCTATTTATGGCACAGCTGGCCAGGCAGAAAGGCCCCACCTGCAGAAACAGTACATAATTCAAGTCTAGTCTGAAGGGCAAAAGTCAACTTTCAATGTTTAAATAATAATAAAATTTAAACTCACCTACAGGAGATTTTAGAAACATTCCCCACAAACCACAATATTTGTGAAGTCCTTTTCTGACTTTAGTGGAGGAACAAAATGGTGGGTCCTTCAGTCATGACCCCCTTCTTCCTCCTCCTCTTGGCGAGCCCCCCCCCCAAACTTTAAGGAAGAAGTATGTTACACCAATAAGTGTGGAAAAAACAGGAAGACAGGATGACTCAGGATATGTTGGCAACTGAAGGCGGAAAAGATAAGGCTACTTAAGATTGATGTAATAAACTAGGCCCTAACACGTATTAAGAGTTATGATGTGCCAGGCACTGTACTAAGTGTCCTGTTCGCATTATCTCATGAAACACAGCGTCCCTTTCATGGAGTCCTACAAATGTCCTTACTTTATGGTGACGTCAGGGAGGGGAGGAAATAGGATGTTCTTTTTTGTGTTTTTTTTGTTAATCCTCACCTAAGGATATATTTTTCCATTGCATTTCAGAGAGAATGGAAGGGAGGGAGAGAGAGAGAAGGCGAGGGAGAAGAGAGATCGATGTGAGAGAGACACATCGATCGACTGGTTGCCTCCCGCACTCGTCCCTACCGGGGAGGGAACCTGCAGGTATGTGCCCTTGACTGGGAATTGACCCCATGACCCTCCGGTGCACAGGCCAACGCTCTAATCACTGCCCCACACTGGCCAAGATGGAAATATGTTCTTGACAGCATCCAACCAGAGAACTTAACATTAACTCTCCCACTGAGAATATTGTTTGTGCTTTCAATTGGATAATGATCTTCAAGATACTTGTACAGATTTTTAAAATATTCTTAATTAAAGAGGAAACCACCTTCTTCATACCTCCTCTTTATTAAATATACAAATTTCAAAATATACTGGAAGCCATTTTTTTCTTCAGAGAGGAAGGGAGAGGGAGAGAGAGATAGAAACATCCATGATGAGAGAGAATCATTGATCGGCTGCCTCTTGCATACACCCCAGCTGGGGATCAAGCCTGCAATTTCCTTGACTAGAATTGAACCCAGGACCCTTCAGTCTGCAGGCCGATGCTCTATCCACTAACCAGCTAGGGCTGGAAGCCATTTTTAATGAGAGTGCTGAGAAGGGAAAGAATGTATTAAGGCTGATGTACTTTGATTGTCCTTAACGGTGACAGTGGGTACCAGGTACTATGCGCTAGGTATCTTCCCCAGGCCAGTTACGAATGTCAGAAGTCGAGTGTTTGATTTTTTAATTTAAATTTGACTTTTCTATACTTAGTTTAGGAATGTCATAATCAAGAGCCCATGGCTCGGGACTAGACTGTCTGCTTCAAATTTTGGTTCTGCATCTCACTAGTTATATGACCTTGAGTACCCAGTATTGCTGGGCCTCGGTTTCCCATCTGTACAGTGAAGCCAGCAAAGCAATATTACCAATTTTCTAAAGGAGTTTGGACGACTAGCAAGATGAATTCATGTAAAAGTAAGCTCAATATAAGTTAGCATCTATAGTATTTATTTCTCACAACCTCTCTATGAAGTATTTATGTAATCCTTAGTGTCTCATCCATTACGTGGTTTAATTTTCTCTAGAATTATTTACTCTCCTGGTAAGATGATTCTTTTAGCAAAGTTGCAGTAAAGGTGTAGCAGAAGATGAGGAAAAGAAAAAGAAGAGATGGGAAAAATATACAAAGTATAAAAGAGTCAAATTTAAATTTAAAAAATATCACACAGTTGACTTCTTCTGACATTTGGAAGAACTGGGGAACAAGAAGAAGAGAGAGTGGAAAAATAAAACAGGGAAAAAAAATTGTCCTTATTTGAACCTATTCCCATTTCCAGGACTGGGCACTACAAAGACATCCCAGCCTTCATGTGACTCAGTCTTCAGTCACTAGGCCACAGGTGTCCGGCTGTTGACAGTTGCCTAGCTTTTGGTTCAGCTACTTGAGCTCTAAGAGCCTAAACAAAGTTAAGAACGAGGACTCAGGAGCAAGAAGATGGACAAAGAATCCCTCTGCCACGGTTCACCCTCAAACCGGGCTCCAGGCCTGCCCAGCCCTGTTTTTTCTCTGCCTTGGATTCCCTTTTATAGATCAGGAAAACTGTCTGCCAAACACACTCCATAGTCCATGAGTTACAAAACCCAAAGGGCCATCAGGCCGCTGTTATCTGAGGCTAGGGTTTCATCTCTCCAACCGCATGACCTTCAGCTTTGGGCTTCTCGGTAACTTAAAGCAGCTGTGGGGCCTCCGGCCAGGCTGCCACCCGGAGCCTGAAGTCCTGATCACAAGTGTTCAGACCTTAACGATCAATGTTTCCAATGCTGTGGAGATGCCAAAGTAGCCATATAATGCTAAGGGATCATTCAGAAAGTGTTTTATTAACGGTACAGACATGCACAACCTGTAATTACGATGGCTATTTAAATCTGAGTAAAACTACTGTAAGAAAGCCTAAGTTGAGAAATTTATAAGGGTTTCCCCCCATTTTGGAAGAGGGCATTTTTCTACTGTAATCTGATGTGCTGTTTCAAGAAATTGTACCTTCTGATCAGAGAGGAAGACTTTAGTCAGATATGGCCAATAACTGAATCTTACCTATCTGCTGACTCCCGTCTCCCCACACAATGGCGTATTCAGGATCTGGCTGTAGGAGGGCATCTCACAGAGAAACAGGAGGCACCCTCTCTACTCACACAGGTAGGAAATACTGACCTAGAATGCTACCAGTTCACCCACATTGAAATGTGGGCAAATGAGAATAATGGACATACATTTTTTTACCCCTTGAAAATGGAAAAGAACAGGACTTTTAACCCGGCTCTCCCAAACTTCAAACCCTTGTAAAGAAGAACAAAAGCCATCAGAATCAGAAGAAAAGGAGTAATTTTGAAAAGAAAATCACCATTGACTTTAGTATCCAAAAAACAACAGTGTAGCCCCTAGTTGCTGGACTCATTGGTCCGACAGTTTCCAGCAAGTTTGATATTTGTGCTCTCGACCACACTGGCACGTCCCCTGGCACGTCACCAATGTGGGGGCACACTCACATGTGCTCCTACCCCTCCCCAGCTCAGGGAGGTGTGAGGAGTTACTAGTAGATCCCGTTCTGAGACTCAGAAGGTACAAGAGGCCACTAAGGCAACAGAGCTGGGTAAATGGCAGAATGGGAATTGCAATTTTCTTTTTTTAAACTTGAAAGTCTGTTCCGTTGTATTTCACTTATCTCTTGAGTATTTAAGACTAGCAAATGCATTTGCTGCTCTTTTTATGGTTCCATAATGACCACGAGTGCTGCTTTCCACTGTCACCCACGTTCGTGCCAGCACCCAGCACACCAACTGTCAGATGGTAACGCCCTGCCTGCTGGATGTAAGCCAATGGAATTCTTACCTGGTGCTCCCGTGTACATGATGGAAAACACATTTATTGCTATCGTAGCAGCATAGAACACCGGCAGGGCCCGGAGGCCATTGGGAACAGGGTCCTCCTGCGTGATAATGAGACAAAGTGAAAGGTCAGGACTCAAGAAGCATCTGGAGCCAACACAGGCAACAGGATCTAACACACTGTTACGCGAAAATCCTCCCAAACTCTGCGTGACCAAACTGCTGGCATGGCACGGCCGGTGACCTGCTTCACAGGACAGCAGTGGCTTGGGCCTCTCTCCCACACAAATGCTGTTTCAAAGAGCCCACAACTGTGTCCAGCAGACACTTTAGAGCACTAGGGTCACATAAGCTAGGACGTCAGATTTAGAAACAGAGAAACACAGTCAGGTTAGGTCCGTTCCTGGGGACCGAAGCGCAGAGATTGGCATCTACTTCAAAACCTGTGACACTCACTACTCTAAGTAAGTTCAGTTTGGTGCTATAAAAACCTACTTTCAACAAATACTCTGACGCTCAGCTCCTTGAGGATATCTGACAAGAGCCAAGTGACTTGAATGCCACGGCATTGCTATAGATTTTACGTCACTCTATTACACAATGCATTTCAGCTCTATCTAAATGTATAAAGCAAACACATTACCATGTGCTGTGATTTTTTAAAAACTTCTCATAAGGTACAGTATTTATGCTTCAATTGTTAAAAGTTAAAAAACTGGCCCTAGCCGGTTTGGCTCAGTGGCTAGACCAGCGGCCTGCAGACTAAAAGGTCCCAGGTTCGATTCTGGTCAAGGGTACATGCCGGGGTTATGGGCTCGATTTCCAGGTGGGAGGCATGCAAGAGGTAGCCAATCAGTGATTCTCTCTGATCATTGATGTTTTCATCTCTCTCTCCCTCGCCCTTCCTCTCTGAAATCAATAATAATATATTAAAACAAACAAACTGTGGGTTCTTTATCTAATAAAACATGTATTTACAATGTTAGGGTTCTGGTACAACATTCCCTAAATCTATTACTTCAACAAGAAAGGTACAGCACATGTCTTAGGCTAAATAACATCTCAGAGAATATTAGAAATTTAGAGTTTTAAGCAAATATACAGAGGATTTTGGAACAAAAATGAGGACTGAGAACTCCTTAATATAACACTGGCACATAGACGTTGCCTAAATAATTAAAAAAATGACTGATTTCTAATAACCATGTAACATATTCGTACATTTATATGAATCTGCTACCCTCCGACGATAAAAGGAAGATACGATCTAAACATTGATGTGAGCTACAGGATGAGGAGAAGTAGAGACCATCTCAAAGATTTCTACTGTCAAATGCAAACGCGTATGGGGATCAGATAGGTTTGCAGAACAGTACACCTCATCAAGAACCTATTCTGGAATATCCCAAGCAGCCACCAGCATTTGTCAAGAGGCTTGAGTTGATAGCACTGAGGTGTAAGGAACAGTAAGAGCGGAGATAGGAGGTGATTCAACTGCCTGAGAGTCACAGGCAGATCAGGCGGATCAGGTAAAGAACAGCAAATATGAAGAACCAATGGCAGGAGTTGGGACGAGAGGCACAGCAGTCCTCTCATCTTAAAGGAGCCGTGGCTGGACTGAAAACCAACACTGGGATGCTCAAACACGGCTGCCTCGGATTCCCAAAATGCTGTTTTCCTGGGGATGAGGGCTGCTAAAGAAAGACGCCCAGCCAGTAACTTCTGAAGGTGTGTACATCCTGAGTTCATGGTTTTAATTAAATCACATGTGTTTTCTCAAATAATCTATTCTTATAACTCACATGACAATTGTCTCATTGCAACCTGTCTCCTTTCCTCCTCCCTCCCTCTCTCCTTCCTCTCTTCCTTCTTCCCACCCATTCATCTGCTGCCACCCACCCAAACTAAGTGAAAGAGACAGTTATGTTTCTACTCTCACAGAAATTACAGTAAAATAGCAAACAGACCACTAAGCAAGAAAAAAAAACACCGTACACCATGAGAGTGCAATGATGAGCAGGCGCACAGTGCTGTGGACATTCAAGAGAGGAACCAAGCAGAACGTGGGGTGGGAGAGGGAAGGCTTCCTGGGAAGTGACACCTGGAGGTTGAGTAGGAGCAGGAGTTTGCCAGGAAGGGATGGGTTCCAGGCAGAGGACATACAAAGGGTGAAGGCTAGCAGGCAGGAGGGGTGGCACCTTCCAAGATGTAAACCAATATTAGTGTGGCGGGCACCCAGGAGAAGGAATGGTAAGTTTGCATTTATCCAAGAGAATGAGCCCTTCAGCGGACTACCAGACAATACCAAGGCAACACAGTGCATCTTTAAGCAAGAGCACAGCTGAAGGAAGGTATGATCCCGAGGTGCCCGGCCTGTGTGTAACCCAATGATCCAGGCCTGCCTTAGGGCTGATCAAACACCGCACCAACCTCTTGACAGTCAGATAAAAAATGCAATCAATTTTTTTCTAGAATGCTAATCTCAGTAAGTTTTAATTTTAATCTCATTTTATTTTCGATAAACTACACTCCCAATAGGTGTATTTCCTTCTATTTATCCTTTTGAGGAGAGGAAAAAGTCAGTGTCTCAAGCTTGCTTTCTTCATTAAAACAAAGAGAAAGAAAGAAAACACCTTACATTTGGGAAAAGGAACTCTCCAGCTGTTTTTAGTAATAGTCAATTCAAAATCCAACACTATGTCACTCTATTCTGCTTCGCATTCAGGAAATGATTACCTTTCCTTTTTGAGGTCCAAGCACAATGCCTGGGACTGTCAACTCATGAACGCAATCACAGGGCGAGAAACAGTATTTGCAATGCTGGGTTCAGTGGTCCCCCGGGTACTCTACCTTGAATCTTTCCTCCTATTTTATAGTAAAGTCTGATTCTAACTCCTGGGTGCAGTGCCTTAAAAATGTAAATATACAAGTATTCCTCTGCCCCCTCTCACAATTAATTTCTATTGAGTAGAGCCAAAATTAGTGCTCAAACTTAATTTTTAAAAAACAGCCTCACTTACCTTTTTTAAGATGAAAATTCTGATCAGTACAAACAGCACGCCAGACATGAAACCAGACAATAGTGGAGATATAAACCAAGAAGCAACTGAATAATTAAAAAAAAAAGTATAATGAATGCTGAAATTCTACGTAATTCAAGTCATATTTACATAATACAATTATAACAAATATACAGTATATACATTCATAAATATTCCTGGAATCACTCATCTTAATTCAACCCTAAGAAGCCCACTGTCCTGGTGGAGCTGACATGCACCCATGCACAGCTCCGCACAGACACAGGCACGGTCCCACAAAACCCAGCACATAATCCAGCAGGTGACCCCGCGAGCCCCTTCTGCCTGCTGTTCTCATCAATCCACATGGAGACCTGGTCCTTGTTCCAACATAAAGGTGCTCTGAAAGGTGGGCCACCTTCCATTTCACTTTCCACCTCCAGCCTGAGACTGTCATCCTGACACGGCCTCTGGCCTAGTAGTTCCCAACTCTGGCTGCACATAAGAAACATCTGGGGAGTTTTCAAAACTAGCTATGCTCTGGCTCCACCCCTAGAATTCTGATTTAAAACGTTTGGAATGGGGCCTGGGCACTGATATTTTAAAATTGCTCCCCCAGGTAATTCTAATGTGCAGACAGAGTTGAGAACCATGGTTCTAGAAGCCTGGGATCTAAACTGATTTTCCGGGCCATCTGAGTCGCTGCTTGGAACTCAACCTAGAGCTCCTGAGATCACTGTGATTCTTAAAAGGACAAGCAACCCAGAGGATGGAGATGGGGAGAGAGCATTTCTTACAATAGGCAGGTTGGTGCTTATGGGGCTGAATGGATTTCCTCTTACAAAGAGCCAGGGCCAGGAAGCAAGCTGCCAGACCTCTTAAAACAGACCTGCTGAGCAGCCTACAGCCCGGAAGGAACACTAGAGCGCCTCCTCTATACAGGCAGACTGGGCGATTTCTTGACTGTAGTGAGGTCAATAACACTGGGCTCATTTCAAGGCTTCCCCATAACCATGAACTCCGACTCCTAGACACTAAGGGTACTTTCCTCATTAGGACCTAATTTTTCTTTGACTACAGACTGATTTCAATGAGATAAATTTCTTTTCTGTTTGGGAACAATAGATAAATGTTGATTTTTCAAAGCTGATGACAATGGAACATTTCAAGGAGTGTTTGGAGGCAAAAAAAAAAAATTCTCTAACACATAACAGTTCACAATACAGAAATTTTAAGGAAAACTATATTACCCATATAGGTCTTCTAAACCTTAACATTTGAAGGAAAAATATATTATAATTGCAACTTTTAATAAAACTTACGCTAGAGAATGTAAACTTTCCTTCTTATAGGTAAAAGAAAATGGCAATTACCAATCTTGACCAGCTCCATCCACTGCACACCTTTGGTGCCAATTGCAACAAGTGAGAATCCTATAGTTGCACCAACAATGCAATGAGTTCCTGAGATGGGAAGTCTCAGGAAGGATGCAATCAGCTGCCAAACAGCTGAACCTAGAAGTGGAAAGATTAAAAAAAAGAAAAAAGTCAGGTATAAGGTATAGCAAGCATGTCAAACTCATGGCCCTCGGGCTGCAGGCAGCCCACAGTGAATATTTTTGCGGCCCAGCAATATAATGGTATGTAAGGAAACATTAATTTTATCATCGCTCTTGTTCTATTTTATACTATACTTTTCTAAATAAACCCATGTTTCTATGAAAATTGGAGATTTTACTTTTTTTGTGGCCCATGTAAACTTAAACCTTGTTTATTTGGCCCGTGTTAGCCTTTGAGTTTGACATGCTTGAGTTCAGCATCTCCAACAGCCACAAAAGGAAGAAATACAAATTACTGTTCTCCACAGCAACACCCATGGGGTTCATTTTCTGTGGGTGGTTCCTTTACAAAGCGCTAATATCCCAACAAAATTACTCAATTAACTTGAGTCCAAGAAAAAGTCTTCAACACTGAAGGGAAATGTTCATTTATTTAAAGAAAAGTCTCTCGATGCCGGTTACTAACTGCCCTTGTCACATTTAGGTAAGGGAGCTGATAATGAACTTGCTCTGATGTGAAGTGTGGCCAAGACCAAGCAAGAGATTGAGGACTTGAATAAACAGAGAAACCAGAAAGGTTGCACATGGGAAAAGACTTCACCATAGTTAGGCCTTATAGTCACATAATGAGGAGGGCTAAATATCAGCTGTTGAATTAGTCTGTACACGAGAGCGTGTACCATCACGTTGCTTTTTTATTCTTGCCTCTCATGTGAGAAGGAACTATGATATTTAACCAAAAGTTGGGCCTCTGCTTTCAGCCCCTGCTGGAACGATGGGGCTTTGCCTTACACGTTCTCACGTCTTCTACTTCTTGGGAGTTAAGAGGAGCCCTTCGTTGTGGCTTTATGTCCTTTTACCTCAATTTCACCACTCTTTTTCAGGCTTAATGCTTTTCTAGGCTATAGTTCAGATATTTTCATAAGCAGATCAGATTTTGCAGTGAGTATTAACAGCATCAGCTGGGAGGGATCACTCTCAACACAATTGTTGAAAAGTTCATATAGAGCTGATGGGGACAAGGGTTTGGCGGATAAGCAGGCCCGTTATTAATCCCAAATGTTAATTCTGGAAATCTGGTTGCTTGGCAGCAGCAGCACTTTCAAGCAGATCCTTGGCATTTTCTTCAAAAATATCTGAGTTAACAAGGATCGTTAAAGGCTGTGCAGGTTCGTTTGTGAAGCAAGGCTGACAGCTGCTCCACGAGTGCTGGGCATGCTGACCTTTGAGCTGCCCTGGGCTGCGGCCCTGTGCCGAGGCCCTGTGCCTGTCCCTGAAGCGTGTGCTGGAAGGAGAAGGGGCCAGCCTGTGCTGCCTATCCGGTAACAAGGCTCCCTGGCTGCACCCAGGCTTCCCGGCGGATAATTCCTTAAGCCTTCGCAGCTAAGCCCTGAGTTCTGCACGGACTACATAGTTGTTTTAAAAATACAGCCAGAGTTTGCAGCATGTTTCATGGCATAGAACCAGAACTTAAAAAACAAACTTTATGATTTCTTTACCAAAATTAAAATGATCTAGTGATGTTAAGAGCATGGTATAAAGTCACCCACAAGATGGAGACCATGTGATTTTTTTCCTTCCTGAAAGCTGCTGTCCTTTCTCTGGCTAACTTTATAATGTATATCCTGGAGCAGGAGGGTGTGTGAGGAAAGGTAGGGAGAATGAGCTGCCTGAGAAGGAAGAAGGAAAGACTTAGGAGGCCAGTGGGAAGAGTGAAGGAAGTGAAGGAGCAGCTGAGAGGAGGGAAAAAGGAGGCAGGTGTTTGCAGGGACCTCGCAAAGTGAGAGAGGGTGAGAGACCTCCCTAACCACAGGAATTTCTGAAGGCATGTAGGATTACATTCATGTTAAGAAAAACAGTGAGAAAGAGAAATATGTTTTAACCTATATGTTAGCCTACAAAAAGGAAAGGGATTAAGTACAGGATGCAGGCATAAGACAAAGCCTAGCAAATGTTGGGGGGCGGGGGGCAAATGGGCATCGCTGAGGCAATAGAAGGGCAGAGCCAAGGTTCATGGTTACCATCGAGGCAAACAGGCAGGCAGGCATGAGTGAGTGCAGGCAGGGGGAAGGCTCAGTGGTTATGGGCAGGGAGGGAGTCTTATGGGGAGTGTGCACTTCTTAGTGTGGTTCAAGGAGATGGCTTCTTCATGTGGGTGTGGGTATTTCTATGGCAAGGTGGTGGGTTTTGGATTCTCAGTAGATTTTTGGAACCATTGATGGTTTCATATTAAGTGGATTGACTACTGCTTTAGTGCTGAGCTAGAGTCCCAAAAGATAACTTGGTTCAAGAAGTTTAGCTAGCACTAACAATTTCTTCCACCCAACCAACACCACCACCACGACTCTATTGGAAAGCACAGAGATCCATGGGCTTGGGGAGAAATTTCTAAAAGAGCGAAGAAAACAAATAGAACAGAATAAAAGGACAGGGGAAGAGAGGGAGAGAAGAGATGGATGGAGAATTTAGAAGAGGAAGATTGAGATAATCAGGCATCTGAAGAGAATCAGCTTTGATTTTGGTCAATAATAATTATACCATCATCTTAAATTTACATAGCTCCCATTTGTAAGGAAACCAATTTTGAAAATCTATATAAATTCCCAACAAAATGGACTTTGAGATTCATGTAACCATACAAAGGAGAAGGAGGAGGGGGAGGGG
>NW_005871242.1:1548662-1603127 GCF_000147115.1 Myotis lucifugus | reverse complement strand
GAAAAGAAAAAAAGAAAAGAAAAGGAAAGGAAAGGAAAGGAAAGGAAAGAAAAGAAAAGAAAAGAAAAGAAAAGGAAAGGAAAGGAAAGAAAAGAAAAGAAAAGAAAAGAAAAGAAGAAAGAACAAAAAGCCAACAAAACCAAGTTATTTCAGCAAAACCCCAAATTGCTTTGGTTAACCTAAATTCTAGTTGGGGTAAGTATTCTTCATTCTTTCAGTAAAGAGCCAAGGCCAGGGGTGGGAAAACTACTGCCCACACAGAAAAGTAAGCAAGCAGTGGCATAAGCTCTGCTCACGAGACCTTCTGTCGCTCTGAGGCCCTCAGTGTGGCCTCACTAACAAGTCTCTAATAAGCACACCATTCCTCAAGTTTCATCCAGTGAAAGGAGAAATTTCGGTAAATATTTAATTTTATCAGTGTTTTTCTTTATTTCTCCCCTGCTTTCAACATATCTTGCCCACATCAACCTGACTGAAAAAAATCTTAATTTCAGGTCGATATGATTATGTCTTAGACATCTATCACAGCTACAGAAGGGTGAATTTTACAAGTAACTGTTATTTTTCTATGAGAAATTTCAATTTATCTGACTTTAATAAAAAATATATGCTCACTGAAGTTAAGATTCAATCATTACAAGAGCTGTTGGAATGAAAGCAATTGTGAACCTTACATCTTTAAAACACAAAATGTTCAGCTGAGACATAGACACTCCTTAGCATATGTTACCAACCCACTACACTTAGTTGTATTTAATACCTTAGTACATTGGCCTGCTTCAGATCAAGTGCCTCAACAACTTCTCAGACTAACTTGCTGTAATAAAAAGATGATGGATTATCTTAAATTTGGCAAATCATTTCCACATCCTGGGTGCTTAAACAATGCCAATGCCAATAAATAACTAGGAAGGACCTGTGAAATGTAGCTGCGTTCTTGGTACACCAGCATCTTACCTCCTACTGCAGGACTCTTCCTACAAAAGGAAATGTCCTGTTGAAAGCAGAAGGTGGTAGAATTCCTCTCTATCCCTCTCCTCCCTAACCAAATTACCCGAATGCATCAGCTGTCTGCTGTGCCGTCATCTCTACCTCAAGGCAAGCAGAGAGAATCCCGTCAGCTGCACTCCAGGCACCTCTGCCTGAGTCTCCTTTTCAGCTGTAGCAAGGGCAGTGAGGGAAGTGCCCCCACAGTGCTTGGGTCTACCGTCACCTTGGGCAATGGAGAAATCCCACTGTCAGCCCAATCTCCCATTAACATACTTCACTGCCTTCAGCACTTCTCTCATCTAGACAACCTGAAACCACCCACAGGTGGCATACAAATGACCCAGGTGGCATACAAATGACCCACAGGTAGCATACAAATGACCGTTTGACTAGAAAACACAACAAGCATACCAAATGGAACGTCCAGAGGTGGAATCAGAAAATCAAAACAAAAGCCAACAAGAGGATTACAAAGGCTATAAAAGACCAGAATTTCTTGAAACAAACACGATTTTCTTGGTAACTGCTCTAAAACTTAAACTGAGAATACAAGTTAAATTAATAAATATTGTTTTATTGGCATCCAAGTTTTCAAAAACAACTGCATCCTAATTGATAAAAAAAAAAAAGACCCATGAAAAAACAGAAATAAACCTTAAAGGAAATCTCTTAAGTAAATCTTTCAAAGACATTTTCTTAGACATGCTCACTATTTCTCTAATAAGAGCTGCCCTACAAATACCTTTTTCTGTACTTTATAAAAAGTACTCAGCTGAAATCTATTTTAACAACCAGGGTTGCTAAACATTTAAGAACATGTGTTTGCTTAATATTTGGACACTAAACAAACATAATCAAATTAAAATGCAGAAAGCAAAAATAAGACAATAGCAAAGTTAAAACATCAAACCAGTTTTTGCAAAGTTAAAGGAAAAAAACACATTTATGGATATGACAAAAGCACTATAGGGAAGAAGGCCAGTGGACACACTTCCCACAGGTATAAAGAATCATGTTACTTACCAACCATTGCACTAACTTCCCCAGCCATTAGTGTTTCCACTGTCTCGTTGTAGAGGTTCACATCAATGATACCTTTTCGAATGGTCTCTCCGACTTTGGCTCCCAATAACACTGAGCCCGTGGTTTCAAATATTGAAGCCAAAATGCACGCCTGCTTCAAGGTCACTACACCGGAGCCCACAGCAGTACCGAATGAATTGGCAACATCATTTGCACCAACAGAAAATGCCAATATAAAAGCTATGATAAAACCTAAAATGACCATCCACAAATACCCATCCACGGCCATTTTGGAAAGTGGGCTCTGGGTACTTTTCTTTGCAGAAATATTTTAAATAAACGAAGCTTGAGGTTATAAATGTCGTAAGGCCGAGAGTTCTTGTAAACAGTGAGTTTGCTCTGGAAAGTGCTGGACAATGTTAGAGCCTGAACAAACTGCTAACTGCTGGTTTTCAAACTACTGTCAGTACAGTTCATTTGGTTGTGTTCAGTCAGCGGTAAAACACATTCCATATTTTTCCTCCCAATCTGGGAGAGCTGTGATGTCTCCTCCTGTAACAGAAAGAAAACAAAAGAAATCAATTACCCTAAGCAACCTGTAACAGTTTGTTCTTTCATAAATAAATGTTTTAAGCCTACTAATGGGATCTAACTTTGGCATGTGACAGATCTAACCATAGAGCAACTCAAGGCAGATTATAATTAGGTTAACTAACTCTCCCCTCCAAAAATAGCTTATTTCTAGAATGTCAGGGGTTGAAGCATGCTTTATAATTACAAAACTGATAGTAAGCCTTAATGGGATAAGTTTTTATACAGTCTGGAAAACATATTTGGTCATTCTTTTCAGAAAAGAAAATTCTCTCAAATGAACAAAAGATAAAGAAATGAGAACTTATCAGTCTTGGCTGGGTAGCTCAATTGGTTAGAGCATCATCCTGATATGTCAAGGTTGTGAGTTTGATCCTTGGTCAGGGCACATACAAGAAGCAACCAATGAATGCATAGATGAGTGGAATAGCAAATCAATGTTTTTTTTCTCTCTCTTTCTCCCTTCCTCTCTCTAAAATCAATCAACCAGTCAATAATTTTTTGAAAAATTCAATTATAAATTTTTTCAAGTGTGTGAAATATGTAAAATTTTTTGGAAGAGTGATTACCAAATCTGAATCTGTGACACCACAGGGTGTGACTGACTATCTGCCTACACATTTATGCATAAGGAGTGCGGACTTTGCATTATGACTGCATCATGCGTGTCTGAAAGGAAGTTTCCAGGTTCTGGTACAGAGTCATCCGGAAGGTGACACAGAAGGAACAGAGAAAGCTGGTGAACGAAGGCATCCTATGAAAGCACAAGCCAGGGCATGTACTATTCCACTACTTCCCATTTACTTGGAGGAAAAGCCAGAGGCCTTGCCATGGCCTGGAAGACTCTCTAAAACTCCTCAGGGCTCTACCCCCAGCTCACTGACCTCAGCTCGTGTTCACCCTCTTCCCTCACTGGCTCCTTGCAAACATCAAGCACTCACCTCAGGGCCTTTGTACCTGCTGACCCTCTGCCAGGAAAAATCTCCCTGACAGCTGCACAGCTCACCCTGCATGCTATTTAGGTCTCTGCTCAAATGTCACCATTCAAGAGCCTTCCCTGACCTTCCAAAAGAGCAGCCCCTCCTCCACACCATTAGCCATCTCTCTCACCTAACTTTTTTTCTCTTCTACTTATCTATTCATTCATGCATGCATTCACTCATTGTCTGACTTCTCTCACCAGGATGCAGACACTTTGTTGGATTCACTACTGTATCTCCAGTACATAGAATAGCGCCTGGCACACAGTAAGCCATAACAAATTTGTTGAATAAATGAAGAAAGAAGTAATTAAACAAATGGAGAAAAGTATTGCATAGTCCTCATTCTGAGATGAAGAGATGTCACAAAATCAATATATCTGTCAAGTAAAAATGTCACTAAAAGCTTCGGAATTATAATATTCTATTATTATAGAGTATAAAATCTGTGTATTTTCTTTGATGGCAGTAGGCACATAGGAAGGTGACTGGCACAGTGTAATCCTTCATAAATGCTTGTTGAATTGAATAAATTAGGCTCGTACATAATAGAATGATCAATGAACATCAAGGTTATGTAGGGGAATAAAAGCAGGACACAAAACGTTATGTACACTGTGATTATGGCAACGTTAAAAATGCATATAAAAAGACCAACAGGTAATATTAAAACAATAGTTGAGTTTGAATGGTAGTGTTACAGATGATTTTTTCCCTTTTCTCCAAATATAGTTATGTGCTTTTCAAATTAAAAGAATATATAATAAACAAAATAAACATAGATTGAGCATCACCTCTGTATACAATGCTACAGGCAGACAGTGAAATGGAATGTGTGCACTATAGATCTGATTGCTTTCAAAGATCTGTAGCCTCTGCAATTCTGAAGAGTCAGATCCCAAGTCAGACAAACGCAGACCACTCTGAAGGCAGAAGACAATATTCCACTGAAAGAGCATTTTATTAATATTATGGGCACAATAAATCTATAAATGAAAATACAAAATGAAAACTATTTTGGACCAACAGTATCTACCCTAAAATATAAAGAATTCCTGAGGAAATTTTGTTCGCCAAGTTAGGATGTCAACAAGGCAAATAAGAACCACATTCAACAAAAATTTACTGAGAATTTGTGATAGTCAGTAGGAATATAATGATGAGCAAGAATGGATGTGGTTCTGGCACATATGGGGCTTACAGTCCAGTGAGGGAAATAGACACTAATCATATAAACTCAATGCATGACTAGAAACTGGTAAGTACTACAAGGGAAGGAGGCACATGTCACACAGCAACATGAGAGCATAGCTGTGGGCAGGAAAGGTTCACCTGCAATCTAAGGATGGGGGAGTTAGCTCTGGGACTGCATGGGGCATTGCAGCCACTTCCCAGGTGGGAAGGAGCAGAAAGAGGAGAGGAGTCTGAAGGCAGGCCGGTGTGAGGAAAACACGATGAAAGCTGGGGTGGGCCATATGGAAGCCTGTGAGAACAATGGGGTGATGCTGAAGGGTTTTTAATCAGAGGGATGCTGTCCTGATCAGACTTTCATTTCTAAAAGATTACTCTGGCTGGGACATGGAAAATGAATTGGCTAGAAGGTGAGAGTAAATGTGGAGAGACTAATTACGAGGCTACAGCATGGTTTAGGCACAAGGGAGGCCTTCTGGACCCAGGGTGGTGGTGGTGATGATTTAAGAAGGTACTTCAGCAGCTAAAGTCAACAGGACTTGGTGATGGTTTACATACGGGTGTTGAGAGGGGATAGATGGTTATTGACGTGTGGAACTGGACTGAAAAATAACTGAGTGGGTGTTTATCCCTTTTGCATTGTTTTTAGGTGTCAGGATGGGGTTGACCACAGGTTCACTTCAGACATGTTACACATAGACGTAAATCGCAGGCACACAGAAGAGAAGTGTGGTCAGTTGAGGCACCACAGCAGGTGTGTTCTCAGTCCAGTTTTGCTTGGGGAAGGTTTTAATCATCTTTATGATTTTTGTGGCACCATTTCAGACCAGGGATCCCCTCTCTTACACAGATCATCTAAATAACTCATTTCCATATCTGTATTCTTCAATTTGGCTTTTCTCCTTCACAGTCATACCCTCAGTAACCAGCTCAAGTCCAATAAGCACCTGGCTGAGGAAAAAGGCTTGTCACTTTTTTGAGACTGAAATGATTTCTACCTTGCATTGTATTTAGAAGGCCTGCTTTGTGTTGCAAGTACAAGCACCTTGATTTTCTCCCCTTTCCATTGTCAAACACAAGCAAAATAAAACAAAGCACTTAAATAACTACAAATCTGCTGCATAAAAAAAGACGGCAAGACTGCCGACACTGAGCTGGCCAGCAGACCACCATTCAGGAGGCCAGGATAGTAATTTGCCAGGACTGTGGATAGCCCACATTCACAGTGGCTGAGGTCTGAGGTCTGACCAGGTGTGGCATCTGATAGTGCTGGTTGTTTGAAAGTAGAATTTTGAAGGTGGGTGATCAAATCAGTAGGGAAAGATTAGCCTTATTCAAGACATGATGCTGGGATAACTTGCTAACTGCTATCTGAAAGGAATAGAAAAAAGCTAGATCCCTACCTCACACCGAAGCAAATGAAAGATTAAGATGTAAAGATTGAAACCTGAAGAGCTTGAAAAATTGAAAGCTTCCTAACTCTCTCCTTCCCCTGATGTGAAAGCCCTACAAGGGTGGAATTCACAGGACTGAAGGTTACAAGTTATTTTTCAATTTTCAAATGCCACCAACCTCTTGCATTTTAGGAAGAGGGACCTTAGAGTGTTTTGATTTATTATAGGAGGTACTGAGGGTTTTGTTAAGTTCTGTCTCCCAAACTTGTAATGTTCACAAGAGCTTCACTTCCTTTTCTCAGGACCCTCATGCCCTCTGAACAAGCTTCTCAACTTTTGGTTCCACCAGCCGTCGCTTCTGTTCCTCGATCTCTGAACCAACTCTGCTTCTCTCATCAGCCTAAGGAGTGCCCTGTCAGGACTCTCAGGTGTTTATGGATTCTTTTCCTATAACTTCCTCTGTGAGCATCTGCTTCAACTCTAGCTTCTTATCAACATTAGGAATCTGAATGTTCAAGTGAAAACAAACATTCTCAGAATATTTCTAGACAGATATGTATATGGCTTAAAATGGAATGCTGCTGAGTTGTAACACTTAATGGAAATTTATGCCAGAAGAAGTTTGGGTGGGAGAATCTCTTCTCTTGAATGCTGCCAAAGGTAACACCCAAGGTGACCTCTCCAAGCAAATATACTAAGGAGATGTCTGTTCAGTTCTCCCATTAGCAGCCCCTCCTCTCAGCCTCAGATTCTAATCATCTCCTCAATTGGCACAACCAGTCCCAGACAACCAGGTCTGTAGTGAATTGTGGCTTAGGTTCCTGGGGGACTTGACGTTTTAAAAAACTGGCCCAGCCCTGACCAGGTAGCTCAGTTGGTTATAGCATCGTCCCAATATGCAAGGTTGTGGGTTCGATCCCCAGTCAGGGCACATACGAGAATCAACAATGAATGCATAAATAAGTGCGATAACAAATCGATATTTTTCTATCTCTCCCTTCCCCTCCCCCAAGATCAATAAAAAAAAAAACAACCTTAAAAAAATAAATAAATAAAGGATTGACCCATGGCCAGCCTCCTTTCCATGTGCTTCTGGCCTACGGGGATCTGTTCCCTGATATTTCATGGACTGCCTCCAGATCAAGCCCACTCCCACACAGGAAGGGAAGGAGCCAGGACCCCCCGCAGCAGACCTGGTGCTCAGAAATAATTTTCCAATTCCTCTCCTAAAACCCTCTAACATTGTTAAAGGGTGGCCTACACCCACCCTCTAACAATGTAAAACCCACTTTCATGGAAGCTAGGGTTGAACCGTGCATTCTGACAATTAGGTAAAAATATGAAGACACAGATATCTTTTCAATGGTACAATATAAAATCAGGTAACTCTGCTACATGTGATCAGCCTGATGACTCAAACATTAAAATTACTAGCTTTTCCTGACAATAAGTAAATGAAGTGAAAGATTCAGTTTTGGAATTTTATTATTTGTAAAATAGTACAGCAGAAACAACGTTGGTTTTTTTTTTCAACATTCAGGTTGTAGATCTTGTTGTAAGTAGTATCTATTAACATCATTCTTGAATAGCTCACAAAAACATCTACCTCACACTCTTAAATTTTAAGAAAATAACTAGAAAGTCATAGTATGTTTATATAGAGAATATTGAGCTTCGTATTTTCACACTAATGGTAAAAGATAAAAACATTACTAAACAGCTCTGAGATTTGCCTCAACTACCTTTCAATGGCAAACATATAAATATGCAAAGCAGTCTATGGGAACACAGGAGCCTGGAGGAAGGCAGATGACATTTTGGCTGAGAGAAAAGCAAGAAAGGAAGGGAGGGACAGAGAGGATGACAAGGGGATAGAAAGAGAGGGTAAGAAGGGGAAAGAAAATGATATCCAAAGGAAAGACAAGACTATCAAGCCACCTGTGAGCCCGGCTTACAGCATGGGTCACAGAGGCAAAAACCCCACAGATAACAGAAGCAGGAAAAAGCAGGTTTACTCACTGAGGACAACCAGCACGAACATAAAGCCTGATAGTAAAGATATCAGACATCCAAAGTGAATAAGCCGCAGACTTAACTGTAAATTGGAAAAGAAGCGGCAAGGGCAGTTTGCTAATTCACTGTGGCTCCTGCCCAGCACCGAATGTCCTTTTCTCTCTGCTGTTTAAAAAAAAAAAAAAGGAACATTTGTTTCTCCTGAATGGAGATGGGGAAAAAGTAAAGGACCTGCAGTCAGAAGCCCTGGCTCCATTCCAGTCCAGCCAGCTACTGGCTACACAACCCTGGGCAAGTCACTGAAATGACTCGTCTAAGAATGACAATAGTGTACACAGGGTGGCGGTTGTGTAAAGGTGCTAGCACAGTGCCAGAATCACCACGTGATGACTATTATCAGTATTAACAGAGAGACCCCTGGGGCTCAATCTCGGCTCTGCTACTAACTAGCAGTGTGACATTGGGTAAGTCATGTACACTCTGAATCCTGTTTCACCAACTGTACAGTAAGGACAGTAATAACACATGCACTTTACAGGTTCATTGTCAGAATCAAATCTCACATAAGCCAAGTGTTTTCAAGCAACCAGAAGCTACTGGTATCACTGTAGTCACAGGAAGAACTTACTAAGTTTCCAAAATCTTTCTAGTAGTTTGTAGATATATCCAGCCCACCTTCCTCTATGTACAAACTCTAGCCTTATCTTTGGTTAAAGACTGACATATATTATAAGGCACAGGAACTTTTTTGAAGGAAACGAAGAGGCAGAGAAAAGAAACTCTAAAAAGTGCTAAAAAATAAATCACACTAAATTGTAAAGCCACTTTGGAAAAACAGTTTGATAGTGTCCTATAAAGCATATGCTTACACAAGCCAGCAGTCCTATTCCAAGGCATATATACCCAAAAGAAACGAAAACATGTCCACACAGGAAACTTTTTGTTCTGTACCTTGGATACAGTGATGGTTACACTACTTTTCATGTGTGTCAAAACTCATGAAACTATAGACTTGAAATTGCAAACTTTACTGTACATACATTATACCTCAATAAAGTGATTAGAAAATAACACCTGTATATAAATATGTGAGGTGATGAATAAATTAATAGATGGGAGGAAGCCTTTTGCAATATATACATATATCAAATCATCATGATATTATACACTTTAAATAACTTACAATTTTGTCAATTTTACATCAATAAAACTGAGGGGAAAAAAGAAAACAATATTGGTCATAAAAGGTAATATTCACTTTTGATATTTTTCCTTTCCTATATTGCCAGCATTGTCTACCCCCAGCCTCCAAGTTCCCAGGATAAATTATATTAGTTAAATAGTTAAAAAAAAATAAAAGAAAGAGCAGTTCCCTTATTCAATGAAAGAATACTGTAACATGCAGATACAGAAAAACCAGCCAGTTCAACCAACAGAGCAAGGGCTCGGGGACAAGTTGTCACACCTTGTTTAAAACAATTGCTCAAGAAGCAAAGAGCAAAAACAGATCAATGAGAGGAGGTGGCTGACTTAGCACGGCAAATAGAAAATTCCTCAGACACAACTCTTCCAAGGTCAGAGATGAGAGAGAAAACCTGCTGCTGGGAGAGACTGCTGGCCTCTCTTCGAACCAGGCACTTAGCACTTAAAGCTGGGTCTTCCTGGGGAGACAGGTCTTCAACATTGCCTCTGCAGGACCCAAATGGTAGAAACCACTTACTAAGCATCATGTTTAGGGCAAATATGAACACTTTAGCTGGAAATCACCCTACTATGGGGGACCACAGATTGAACATACTTTACATCTGGACTTGTAGACATTTCATATACTAAAAGCTTCAAGGAGGTTCATTAATGTAAATGAGAGTATGAACAAGCAATAATGTCACTGTGTCTGCAACTCTGTTGACCAACTCTAAAATCAGTTCTGTAATGTTACTCCCATAAGTACAGTTAGAAATAATTGAAAGAGTTTTAAGTAACAGCATTTATTTTCATATGGGAAAATAAAAACATTATCATATATTATAATCATGAAAAAGAGATAACTATTTAACTGTCCCCGGACAGGAGATGAACTATTATGTAGTCACTAAAATGGATTAACTGGAGAGTTTTCCTCACATTGAAACATAGTAATACTAAATAAAATTCAGCACACAAAATGGTATGTGCCATATAATTTCAATTGTGTTTACAAATGCACTGGCAATAAGACTCTACAGAAATATGCCCAAGGTTAAGAGTGGCTCTCTCTAGGTACTCTTTACATTTTTAAATATTATCCAAATTTTTCTACCATGAGCAATTACCACTTTCATCATTAGGAGAAAAAAAAAAACCTTCAAAACTCAAAACACTACAAAGAAAAGTATACTTTTAAAAAAGTTAGGAATGTACCACCAAAATATGCTTAGTTTTTGCTAATAAACACATGAATCTGTTTGTTTTCAGCCTAGGCCTCTCAGACAATTCTTCAAGCTTACTATCTACAATTTAAGACTGAAAATACATCTTCTATCCTCTTTGTTTTACCTTATTTTTTCCCTTTCAAGAATTTCCCTTTGTTCTGGTGTCTGAATACTCAGTCTCAGCATGGTTTTAGAGAATTCTATCATATTTCCATTTGTAGGATTCTATAGGTCCATCCTCAGTCACACTTGGTCTTTCTCTAGGATTCTTCCCTAATCTTCCTTATGCTTCACTTGAGGGTTGGCCATCAGGATTGAATTTAACCCAAATAATAAGAAAACGTCCTGATGGAGCCAAATACTTTGCAAGCCTTTTTTACTAAAACAGTATTTGAGGTTAATGCTTACAAGAAACAACCTATAACTTTTATTTACTCCTACTTTGGTTCACAGATTAAGAGGATCATAGAACATTAGAGTTTGAAGGGACTTAGAAGTCCTCTAGTCCAATTTTGGTAATTTTGAAGATGTGACTGTCATAACTGAAAGTGTAAGTTAGATAATGATTCCCTAAATGCATTATCTATTTACTACACAGGAGGTACTTTCATACTAGGAAGTGATGCTCCTGGTTGACATTCATCAGGCCTTCTTAACGATGCTAGCTCCTATTCTGGGAGTTGAGATTCCTTGGGCTGCTGGCCTAAGCTGGGGATGGGGCGGCAGAGACAACAGAGAACGAGAAAAGAGAGATAAAGAGAATGGATCACGAAGAATGCTGCAGAGCCTTCATCCTTGGAAGTTTTCAAGATTAGATGGTATCTTTAATTCCTTTCCAACTCTATTACTCTACATCAACCAGAGACCACAGGATTAGGAAGAGGCAGTTTAGCCTGGAACAATGAACCACAGGATTGCTCTGTGGGGAGAGAGGGTGGAAATTACTGACCCTTTCTTGAGCAAGTGCAATCAACGGCCTTCATGAATTTATGGAACTCGAACAAACTTATTTTGGTCCTCTATCTAAAGTTTCCACTGCAGATCCTGTCGACTCAGCCCTTCAAAACCATTTTTTGTCTCCAGGCCTCATTCCTGTTATAATCACTCTCTCTCCTACATTTTTGTCATTCTGACATTTAAATTCTTTTTGGCTCTAAAGCATTTATGTTATTTAGATGTTTTCCACACAGCCTTTTGCTCTTTTGGAAGGCATTATATGAATCTATTAGGTAAGTATATTTTTAAAAGGATAAAGAAATAAAAAGCAAAAATAATTTAAATGAAATAAAGTTAAAGGACAATGATTTGGCCTGAAAAAAAAGAGAAAATTTAGAATGTCCTACATGAAAAATACCTTTTAAAAACTGAAAGACTGTCTCAGGAAGCATAGGTGCTACTTGCCTGGAGATGTCCAAATAGAATCTTAATGACTGTATGATGAGTTATAGTAAGAAAGTTTCATTTTTCCCCCATTTTAAATATGCAATTCAATAACTCCACACAAAAAGTTCCTGTAAGGAAATACATATTAGTCATTCTATCTAATTTAAAGATATAACAAGCAGTCTTTCATTATAATAAGAAAGGCCACACGCGGCTAAGAAAAGAACAGTTGTAACTGAACGGGTTGCTGCACACTGAAGTGATCTCCCACTGGCAATGTGGAATTACCTGCAGTAGAGATTTTTTAAATGGATATTACCACCTTGTTCCTTGGAGTGTTTTAGGTAAAACATTGCTTGGAAGCAGGGAATAAAACTAGTTGAACTTTATACATTTATTCCCACTCTAAGATAGAAATAGCTGCTACACATTTTCCCTTTCTGTATGCACTATAGATAGATTCCCCCTTCCCCAAATAGTCTAGGTAATTTTTTCCTGCTCTCATAACCAAAAATAGGTTAGTTTTCATGAGCAAATCACTTAACATCACTTCTATCAAATGGCAAAACTAGGATAACTTGTTCCAATTCTGTGCCCTTAAGTGTTGGACTGTTTGGCTCCATCCCAAGAGCTATATTAGGAAAATACTTTCCCTTAAGTCACAGTTTAAAATGGAACTATGTATCTAAACAGATATCTTGGTTCTTACATACATATCTGCCAATTGTTCCAATTACACTAAAAGCTCAATAAAAATATGAATGATACTTATAAAAAGATTGATTCTTGATATTCTATTAATAGAACATTAATCTAAACAGAAGAGTTGATAGATGAAGATTATTATCTTAACTATTTTCCATGCTTAACTTATAGTCCCATATTTCTTGTTCTCATTCCAGAGGTTAAGCAATAGTTCTTAGGCAGCAAAAAAAGCACCAGGGGGCAAATAATTATTAAATTGATTTAGTCAGACTTTTCCTTTTTTGCAATGTAGGGAAGTCTTTGAAGAGCTTCATCTGCAAACCTGATTCAATTCCACCAATAACTTGCCAAGTTAAGAGTGTAAACAGTCTAAACAAGGCAATAAGCCCACAAAATTTTTCATCGGATGGGTAAGTCAGGTGAAAATTTAGTTCTTTATATCTTCCACTGAGACTATTGAAATGGAAATCTTTTTACTAAATTAAGAAATCATAAGTATTTGCTTGTTATCACCTTGAAGAAACCATAGAAATGAGTTTAAAAATACTATAAGAAATATAAGCCAGTTTATAAGATTTCTTTGAAAATGATTTCCTAGCCTAGCTGGCATGGCTCAGTGGTTAAGCGTCACCCTATGAACCAGGAGGTCGCAGTTTGACTCCCGGTCAGGGCACATGGCTGGGTTGTGTGCTGGATCCCCGGTTGGAGACTTGCAGGAGGCAGTCCATCAATAGTTCTCGTTCTCTCTCTCTCTGTCCCTTCCTCTCTGAAATCAATAAAAAAATATTTTTTTAAAAAGAAAATTATTTCCTAATTCTGAGGGTATTCCTGGCCTTAACTCTAATGTATGTTTAAGATAAACTTTCTTGGGCAAGTCAGTAGCTCCCTTTGCCTGTTTTTCCTTTAGAAAACTTAAGAGCTAGGGAGGATGCTTGATGTGAACTAAAGAACTTTCTTATAATAACTAGAAAGCAGCCAGACACAAGATGCTCTTTAGTAATGATTGAAATCAATTAAGAGAAAGAAAAAGAAATATGCAATAATACTCTTTTATCATTACTTATTTAATTACCTTTACTGGAGCTCTTGTGTGTGTATATTTAAATTACTGTCTAGTGTCACTTTCAGCCCGAAGAACCTTTTTTTTAGTACTTCTTGTGAGACAGATCTGCTAGCAATGAATTCTGTTTTTATTTACTTTATAATGTTTTTATGTCACCTTCACTTTTGAAATACAGCTTTGCAGGATATGGAATTCTTTCATCCCTTTGGTTTGTCTTCTCACTGGCTTCTGGCCTCTACTCTTTTTGATGAGAAGTCAGCTGTTAATTTTACTAGGGTTACCTCACATGTGTTGTCACTTCTCTCTTGCTGCTTTCCATATTTTCTGTCATACATAGTCTTTCAAATTTAGACAATGATATGCCTGGGTGTGGATCTCTTTGTGTTTATCCTACTTGGAGTTTAAGTGTTTTGAATATGTACATGAGTGGTTTTCATCAAATTTGGCAAGTTGTCAGCCACTACTTCTTTGAACATTTTTCTGCCCCTTTCTTCTACTTCTGGTATTCTTATTGGCATACTTAATGGTGGCCTATATTTTTCTGAGGTTCTGTTCATTTTTCTTCATTCTTTATTCTTTTTGTCCTTCAGACTGCATAATCTCTAGCACTCTATCTTCAAGTTTGCTGATTCTTTTTTCTGACAACTCAAATCTACTATTGAGCTTCTCTAGTGAGTTTTTTTAAAAAATATATTTTATTGATTTTTTACAGAGAGGAAGGGAGAGGGATGGAGAGTTAGAAACATCAATGAGAGAGAAGCATCAATCAGCTGCCTCCTGCACATCCCCTACTGGGGGATGGACCCACAACCAAGGTAATGCCCTTGACTGGAATCGAACCCAGGACCCTTGAGTCCGCAGGCCAACGCTCTATCCACTGAGCCAAACCGGTTCTGGCAAGTTTTTCATTTTGGTTATTGTACTTTCCAATTCCAAAATTTCTTTTTTTTTTTAAAGGGTAACTGTGGTAAAGTACACATAAAATGTACCATTTAACAATTTTTAACTGTACTGTTCAATGGCATTAAGTACATTCATATTGTGCAAACATCATCACCACATCTACAGATTCTCATCTTATAAAAAACAGAAACTCTACACCCATTAAGCAGTAATTTCTTATTCCTCCTCACCTCATCCCCTTACAACCCATTCTACTTTCTATCACCATGAATCTGACCACCCTAAGAATGATGTACTTAAAATCATACAGTATTTGTCTTTTTGTGACTGCCTCATTTCACTTAGCATAATACCTACAAAATTCATCCATGTTATAGCAGGAGTTAGAATTTCCTTCCTTTTTTAGGTTGAATAATATTCCACTGTGTGTGTGTGTGTGTGTATGTATCACCTTTTGTTTATCCTTTCATTAGTCGATGGATATTTGGGTTGCTTCCACTTTTTGGCTATTGTGAGTATGCTATTAAAATGTGTGTACAAATATCTCTTCAAGTCTCTGCTTTCAATTATTTTGGGTATATACCCAGAAGTGGAATTTCTGGGTCATATAGTAATTGTTTTTAATTTAAGAACTACCATACTGTTTTGCACAGTGATTGCACCATTTTATACTCCCACCAACAGTGCACAAAGGTTCCAATTTTTCCACATCCTCCCCAACATGTTATTTTCTGTTTTATTTTGTAATAGTAGCCATCCTAATGGGTAGGAGGTAATATTGCATTGTGGTTTCAATTTGCATTTCTCTAATAATTATTGATGGTGAACACCTTTTCATGTGCTTGTTGGCCATCTGTATATCTTCTTTGGAGAAACGTCTATTCAAGTCTTTGCCTATTTTTTAATCAGGTTGTTTGTTTCCTTGCTATCAAGTTGTAGGAGTTCTTTACATGTATATTCTGGATACTAACCCCTTAACTGTTAAGGCTTAACAGATATATGATTTGCAAATATTTCTTCCCATTATGTGGACATATTTTCATTTCATTGATTTTGTCCTTTGATGTACAGCTTTTAATTTTGATGTTCAATTTATATTTGCTTGTGCTTTTGATGTCCCATCTGCATTTGGTCCTTTTTAAAAAAAATCATTTCTATTTCTTTAAAGATAGACTCTATTTGATGAGTCACTGATACCACAGCTTCCTTTAGCTCTTTAAGAATAATTTCTTCTAAGTCTTTGAACATATTTGTAATAGTTGCTTTGAAGTCTTTGTCCTCTATGTTCAATATATGGGTCCCCTCAAAAGCAGTCATCTCTCTTGTCTGTTTTATTACTGCTGTCTATGCATCACACTTTACAGTTTCTTTACGTCTCAAAAATTTGTGTTAAAAACTGTATATTTTAGAAAATATATTGTAACAACTCTGTACTGATATTCCCACCCCACCCCACACCCCCAGAGATTTGTTGTTCTTATTTGGTTGAAGCCAATTTTGTGAAGTTTTTCCTACAGGTGCAGCTGTTGATGTCCCTTTTCCCATTTTTTTCCCTTTGTATTTATATTTTAGTCTGGCTTGCTAGGGATCACCCATGGGACAACAAAAGCCACTTAATGGTCAAAGATTGTACTTAAGCCCCCTTAGCTAGTTAGATTTTCAGCCTTTACCATGTGGAGGGCTTAGAGACTACTTTCACAGTTCAGGAAGTAAGGGATGGAGGGAAGGTCTAAGTATAAAGGAGCTATACAAGGAAACCCTTTGTAGAGTTGGGATTCTTATGTATCCTGTCTGTTTGGTAGTAATAAAACCCTGAACATGTGTAAAAACTCATAGAGCTGTATACCAGAAGAAGTAGACTTTACTGTAACTTTTTTTAAGTGATCAGGATTTGCTTTTTTTTTTTTTTTTTAAAGATACCTTTATATCCATATTGCTTTTACATAGCTGAATCCAATTTGATCACTGAGTTTTTTTTGGAAGTTCACTTAGTATTTAATGGGGAGATAGAAAACAAAATCTTTCTTATCATAGTCTTGCCTACTGGGATCATTTCCTTTCAAAACACAATAAAGATTAAACTTTTTAAAAGAGGTATCATTCTAATACTTAAAAGCATCTTGAAGATAGGCTGAAAGCTTGAACTCCTGTGCCAAACAGCCAAATTGTGAATGAAAAAAAAAAATTCTTGAAGGCAATTAAAAGTGCTACTTTTAAGGATAAGAACATAAAAACAGCCTTTTGACTGACATAGAGAAAGTTTTAGTACTTTGGCTGGATAGATCAAAGCAGCCACAACATTCTCTTAAGTCCAAGCCTAATCCAGAGCAAGGCCCTAACTCTTCAATTCTACAAAGGCTGGGAGAAGGTGAGGGAGCTGCAGAACAGTTTGAAGCTAGCAGAGGTTGGTTCATGAGGTTTAAGGAAAGATGTTTCCATAACATGAAAGTGTAAGGTGAAGCAGCAAGTACTAATATACAAATTGCAGCAAGTTATCCAGAAGATCTAGCTAAGATAATTAATGAAGGTGGATACACTAAACAAATTTTCAATGTAGATGAAACAGCCTTCTATTGGAAGAAGCCATGTAGGACATTCATAGCTAGAGTGGAGAAGTCAATGCCTGCCTTCAAAGTTTCAAAGGACTGGCTGACTCTCTTATTAGGTGCTAGTGCAGCTGGTAACTTTAAGTTGAAGCCAATACTCATTTACCATTCAAAAAATCCAAAGGTGCTTAAAAATTATGTTACATTTACTCTGTCTATGCTCTGTAAATGGAACAACAAAGCCTGGATGACAACACATCTCTTTGCAACATGGTTTACTTAACATTTTAAGCCCTCTGTTGAGACCTACGTGTTGTTCATAAAGAAATATTCCTTTCAAAATATTATTGCTCACTGACATGGACCCAAGAGCTCGGATGGAGATGTACAAGATTAATGTTGTTTTCCTGCCTGCTCACACAACATCCATTCTTCAGCCCATGGATCAAGGAATAATTTCAACTTTCAAGTCTTATTAAAGAAATACATTTGGTAAGGTTATAGCTGTCATAGATAGTGATTCCTCTGATGGATCTGTTGAAAATCTTCTGGAAAGGATTCCATTCTAAATGCCGTTAAGAACACCTGTGATTCATTAGAAGAGGTCAAAATATCAATATTAATAGGAGGTTGGGAGAAGTTGATTCCAACTTTCGTGGATGACCGAGGAGTTCAAGACTTTGGTGAAGGAATTAATTACAGATGTGGTGGAAATAGCAAGAGAACTAGAATTAGAAATGGAGCCTAAAGATGTAACTGAATTGCTGCAATCTTATGATGTAACTAGTGGCCCGTTGCACAAAGATTCACGCAATAGGCCTTCCTTTCCCCTGGCTGCCGGCACCGGTTTTCCTCCGGCACCCGGGACCCAGGCCTTAGGTCTGCCCGCAGCAGTGAGGCTTGGCTTCTCTGCTCCGGCTGCTCACAGCCCCTCCTTTTTTTTTTTTCCCCCCAGCTCCTCAAGCGGAGCCAAGGCCCCCAGCCCCTCCTTGAGTGGAGCCCAGGGCGGGCTGGGAAGCCTGGGTTGCCCCCGGTGACCCAGGCCCCCAGCCACTCCTTGAGCGGAGTCCAAGGCCGGTGGGAAGCTTGACTTCCTCCGTCGCAGGGAGCAACCCAAGCCTCCTGCTCACTCCAGCTCTGTGGCCACCGCCATCTTCAGTCGTCTTCAGTCTTTGCTCCACGCCTGCGTATGCAAATTAACCAACATCTTTGTTGGGTTAATTTGCATAGTCGCTGATTAGCTGGTGGGTGTAGGGGAGTGACAGAGTGATGGTTAATTTGTATGTTTCTCTTTTATTAGTGTAGATTTTTAATGAATGAGGAGTTGTTTCTTATGGATGAGCAAAGAAAGTGCTTTCTTGAGATGGAATCTACTCCTGGTGAAAATGCTGTGAGAACTGATGAAATGATTACAAAGGACTTAGAATATTACATAAACTTAGTTGATAAAGCACTAGCAGGGTTTGAGAGAATTGACTCCAATTTTGAAAGAAGTATGGGTAAAATACTATCAAACAATTGCATGCCACAGAGAAAGAGTTATGAAAAGAAAAGTCAACCGATGCAGCAGACTTCATTGTCTCATTTCTAAAAATTGCCACAGCCACAATAAACTTCAGCAACTACCACCCTGATCAGTCAGCAGCCATCAATACTGAGGCAAGACTCTCTACCAACAAAATATCATGACTCGATAAAGGCTCAGACAATGGTTAGCATTTTTTAGCAATAAAGTATTTTTAATTAAGGCATGTACATTGTTTTTGTAGACATAATGCTATTGCACACTTAATAGACTGCAGTATAGTGATTATAGTGTAAGCATAACTTTTATATGCACTGAAAAATTCATGTGACTTGCTTTGTTAGGATATTTGCTTTATTAGGAGTGGTCTAGAACTGAACCCACAGTATATCTGAGGTATGCCTGTACCTGATCAAAAGAAGTTTCTTCTGGATCAGGCTTCAAGTCATTTTTGTTCAAGTAAGCATTCTGGATTTATTTAATTGTTACTGACAAGTCCCATGGAGCCTAAAGACACTATGACTCTAAGATCGGGGGGGGGGGAAATCAAACAAAACTAGAGATGGCAAAAATCAGGCCTGACAGAAAGAGGTGTGTAGCTGGATGCTCTACCTTCCAAGTCCCTAAGGATACTTAACTATGCACAGTAGGCTGAAGCAGAAAGTGACAGAACATCACTACAATTCTCTCTTCCTGCTCAAGCCACCACTTCAATTTCAAGTCAAGTCTACAGTAATCACTCTTAAAAAAAAAGAAAACACACACACACACACCCAAAAACCTTTTTAATAGATGGTCCCCATTTGTAATTCCCAATCACCTCACTATATTGAGTACATTCATATCCTCTTACTTTTGCTTTTAGTCTTCAAATAAAGGTAAAAACAAAACAAACAAATTACCCAAAAGGAAGAAAATAAACTCAGTCCAAGTCCTAAGCTGAGATTTATTTTCCTCTGGCTCTTACAAAAGTCACCCTTTCCCCTGACAGACACCAACTAGTCTTCTTACCTTTTCTAACTTAGCCTATAGTCTCAGGAAATATTATTATCTGCTCTATCCCTTTTAAAAAGATGTTCTTTTTTCTTTGAGCCACTCAACTTGCTTAACAAACATCTTTAATCAAACGTAACCACCCAGTTATATTTCATCTTGAGGTGACATGTGGCATTTCCTACATCTGTGCTCATCCTGTGCAGTAGAGCTTTGTGACTCACCTAAGTTGAAATCACTTGGCAGCGATGACATGCTGATGTGGCTACCATAATTCTCACTGGGAACAGTATTTGATCCACTGAATATCTGACTACTTGGGTTGAATAGTTCACCCACATCTTTCCCCCTCCTCCACCCAGAGAAAATGAAGATAAATCCATGTGATATGTGTCCTTACTTCTACAAGGAGCCAATAGAGGAGAGAGGAATTACACAATTATTCCTAAAATATAATTGCAGGAGAAAGAGGCAGGATAATAAAGAAAGAAAGGAGAGGATGAAAAGATGAGCACTCTTTGTAAGGAAATTTGAAAAACCAGTTCTCTTAGTTCCAAATATTCCAGACAACACTCCTATATGAGTAACAAAGATTCTGAACCAAGGGCTAGGCCAAAGTATGGTAGGTAGTACATGATAGTAGATTCTATTTGGTTTCCTGAGGCACTTTGGCTTTAAAGAAAGTTTAAGGTATCAGTACTGCTGAAAGTGGATTCAATTCAATCTCAATCTAAACCTCTATGGCCAGGTAAACCTGGTGACAGGTTCCACTCATTTAGGCCTAAGCTTAGGAACTCAGTTCAAAGAGAGACCCTTTAAATAACCATCAAAAGTACTTATTCTCACATGTCACCATACTAAGTGGGCTGAAAGGGGGGCCTACTGTTTTTGCTCAAGATTTTCTTAAATCAACTGCCACTAGTACTAACACAGTTACTCAAAATAACCTTCAGATGAAGACCACAAGGTCATCATAGCAGCACTGGGCAGAAATAATTGAGGGAACCAGCACTGTTAAAGTGGTATCACTTTTAGTAAACAATGATGAGATAACTTTGACACTACAAAAATAAGTGCTTTGGAAACACTAGCTAGGAGACTTTTTCTTTCCATCATCCCTCTTCATCATCACTCAAAATATTATCTAAGGTCTATGGCATATGGTTCCACCATTCTTTATATGTAAGATCTAGAATGATAGTCCCTTAAAAAATTTAAACGGATAATCTTAACCCTAGAAGTATTATTTTAATGGCTTAAAAATATGCTGCATCCACCAGCTCCCTTCCTTTGTTCTCCAAACAATACAAAACCTGAGATCCTGGACAATTTGAGATCATATTAGAGTTCACTGAACATCTAGAACAGTAAGTAGTGAAAGCAGACACTTGCTGAATATCTTTCACACTGTAGAATTAACAGGATTAATCATTATCAATTAATGGCTACACGTCAGCTTGTGTGGGCCTCTTCCCATGAGTCTAGATCTCAAGTCTCTTTCTTAAAAATAAGTCAGATTTTTTCATTACAAAAATAATACTCATGCATATAAAAATTTGTTAACTACAGAAAAGTAGAAAATAAAACAAGGAAAATTGCTCCTGGCCTACCATTGCAATATAACCATTGTTTATGTGCACATTTTTGTGTATTAGTTTTATCCATTGGGGCAGGCGTTCTTCACATAAACCACTGAGAGGCCACTACCAAAATAAATAAAATACAAAAGTTAAAACAAAAATGAATTACATAGTTCTTTTATAAAAAGAACGTTTTTCATTATTACATTAAGTATTATATGCTCATTGAAGAAAAATATATAAAATAGGTAACTAAAAACAAAGAGTAAAACATCACACGTCAGCTCATCTGCTACAGATAACTATTGCTTCTATTTGGTTCATAGCATTCCTTTTTCATGTACATGTAAGTGACACCATTTAAAAAAGAATGAAAGCCATTAAAAATGCCTCCCATTAAAAAATGGTTCATACATATGTATTTTGTAACCTGCTAGTTTTACTCAGAATAGATCTAGCATCATCATTTTAAATGGCTGCATGGTGTTGCATTATATGGTAACACCATATATTATTTAATTAGTTTCTTATTAGGTTGTTTCTGGGGATATTTGTTGAATTATTAGGTCAGTAATTCTTGTGTAGTCAAATTTTCCCCTTCTTTCTCTTCAAGTTTAATTTTCTTGACTGAACAACTATAATGAGACAAAATTTATCCTAAACCACTTAAAACTACTCTTTTTTTAGAAATATACTTTTATTGATTTCAGAGAGGGAGGGAGAGGGAGAGAGAGAAACAACAAAAATGAGAGAGAATCATTGATCAGCTGCTTCCTGCATGCCCCCTACTGGGGATCGAGCCTGCAACCTGGGCATGTACCCCGACCAGAATAGAATCATGACCTCCTGGTTCATAGGTCAACGCTCAACCACTGAGCCACGCTGGCCAGGTACCACTTAACTACTCTTATTTTTAATGACCCATATGTGGACTAGATATAAGATTGATTTTAGAAACAAAATTATTTTTGTCAGGGCTAAATCCTAAAAAGAATGGCTATTTGGTAATTTCTCTTTATATAGAAATAAAAATCACCACTGCCTGCCATCATTAAGAACCAAATCAACCAACCACTTGAAATTTTCCTACTGGATATAAAGTGACTGAGCGATTACACGTTTTCAAGAAAATATCTTATATTCAGAGACTAATTTAGGGTATTAAAAATCAGCTACCTCTACCCTCTGGATTAGTGAGACATATTTTATCAGTGTGCAACCACCACATTCACAGGGCCTCGTACCCTCTGTAAATAGACACAGATGTAGGGAAAAACAGTGCAGGCAGCTTAATGTCTGAGAGGTCAGTTTCTTCAAACATAACAAGGTCCCAAGATTGTATAACAGTGTCGGTATACACACTTGCCACCTTTATCTCTCTGTCTCCCGTTACAAGGCAAACTAGTTTGAGCCAGAATGTCTTCATTTGTCTTTTCTCACTTCAAGGAATTTTTAATACTCTGAAAATGTGTAATTAATTACAGCTATAAAAGCCAAGGTTTCTTCCTATCCCGATTTTTTTAGTGTTAAAACATTAGGGCCACAGGCCCTGGCCGAGGGAGAGCACGTCTATGCTGGAGACAGCAGTGCGTCACTTGTGGGATACTTTTTAAACAGCACTGGCAAAACATGTCCTCAGAGAACCCTTTTTTCATTATGATCACTGAGAGCTTTTATTGTACTAAATGCTATACAAAGTGTAACAAATAGACACACTCTCAGCACTTGTGTTTTTAACCCAAGACAATTCTGTCAAACAAAAACATAAAGGGAAAATATACAAAGGGCCAAGACATAACTAAATTAAGATGCATTTATATCAGGTGCAAAAAAAAAAGTGGCAGGGGGTGCAAGAGGGACTCTTAGGAATAACTATTTTGTCTCACAAAGGTAAGAACTGCCAACTGCCCGACTCAAGGTAATTAATTACATGGGAGAGGACATTCAACTGAATAACCACTTATTTGTATAAAGTCCCCAATAATGTGTATCACTGGCTGTTTCCTGCAGATACAAAATGTTAAGATGAAATAGTTCCCTATCCTCCACCTCTAACGTGTCATCCTGTATTTGCATCCTCTTGGGAATCCCCCCACTTCGCCCCTCCTTCCAGGGTGCCCAATGGAATTCACCACCGCAGGGGTGAGGAATGCTATTCCTGCAGCTGGTTAAAACTGCTCACCCACCAACTTCCCCACCTCTGGAAATGACAGAATTGGGAAAATGGGGCAAAGTCAAACTTTCCCTACAGCTTACCTCTCTTCTGAAATGGCATTCATGAGGCGACGGACTGATCTAGCCATCGGTCTGCGACATGAAATGATCACAGGCTAACATCAAGGGGCTCCTCGCTTTGACCTCTGCCCTAATTTCCCTTCCGATGACTGTGAAAAAGTCACATGGGGAAGAAGGGGTCTATTAAACAACATTGTGATAAGTAGGATACCTACTATCATATTATCTCATTTGATTCTCATTTGAAATGGGCACTGCCTTAACTACTAAGTTCAGAAAAGTAATTGCAAAATTCTCCTGGTTGATTATTAATCTTCTGTAAGTGCCAGAGGAAATCCAGAGCAAAGTCAGAGCTAGACGGGACTTTGAGAGGTCACCTATCTCCTGACTTCAGAGAGAATACTGAAAACATTGCCAAGAAATAAAAGCCCATTTTTGGATGATTTCAGGATCCAAATTCTCTGTTTTATAATACTCTTTTTCATATCTCATCTAGTGATCCTCAGACTTTAATGTGCATCAGAATCATTGGGGGGTCTTGTTAAAACACAGATTTCTGGGCCCCACTCCCACAGTTTCTGAATCAGTAGCTGGTAGATGGGGCCTGAGAATGTGCATTTTCACAAGTTTCCAGGTGGTACTGGCACTGATGGTACTGGGACCGAATATTAGGACTCTGGTTCTAACCTAACCCTTACTGGACTGAACTCTTATATTTGCCATGGAAATAGATACTACTTGGTCATTATTCCTTGGTATTGAGGTATTCATATACTTGAATAACAATTCAAGAGTCCCCAGCCATTTTTTCCCTCCAGGCTAAATAATAGAAGTTCCCTAACATCTTATTATAGGTATCATTTTTCAACCCTTTAATCATTTTTAAAGGTTCTTTGTTGAGCTCTCTCCAAGTCTCTTTTAGTTGTAGAGACATGAACTAGGCCCAGATCCTTAGTCAGAGGCTGGCTGAGACTGAGGATAAAGGGGAAAATGACTCACAGATTCATACAGTATACTCCTGTTTCTTAATCTCCAATACCCAAGCTTGCCTTATTAGCTCCCTTCTGATTCATGCTCTTCTGACTCCTTTATGAGCTGCAGTAATGTTTCGTTGACCTTCATAATGCCTTTCTTCTGAGATGCTCAAAGCACTTCTCTAATTTAACAGCTGACTCAACATCCTAAACCAGTACAGAGACAAGTAAATTGTTATATTGCATATCAGTTCAGGAGGGGAGAGAAAATCCGAAACCCAAATTCAGAATTCTATCCAAAGATAATTATATGGAGAAAGACTCTTCTTATATTTATTGGACTTGGTAAGAGATCAAGTTTACCTACTTCACATGACAGTACCAGTTCCAGGTGTAGGTCAAACTACTGAAACTCCTTCCCTTTGTGGGGACACTGTAATAGAGAACAGGAGTTGTGGATAAGGCTTTAAGGCTTCTGGGGTCAGTCTTCTCACTCATTTTCATCACTTGCCCAGCTGTTGGAAGAGAGACTATCAGCACCCCAAGTGGCACTGCAGTCTGTCCTAATCCAATTGGGCAAAAGTCCACATGAACTGAAAGCTAACCCACAAGCTCTCCTTGACTCTTCCCACACCATCTTGTTTTCCTTTTCTTCATCTCCATATTCTTTCTGCCAGTGTACTCAGTGAGTACGTCAAGGGCCCAGCCTCTGTGTCCTGCCTAATTTTAGCATGTGAGTTCTTTGAGAGTAGGAACTATGCTTTCTTTGTGCATTGTATGTGCTCTGGGGGTGCTTAATACATGCTAAATAATAACAACAGACCCAGTATTTCCAGGAGAAATCAGCATTCCTGCCCACAGGCAGATCCTACCACTTACTTATATACAAGACAGGCAAAGCGGAAGGCATCCCTCTGCTCACAGTTCTTTCATTTTAGATAAAACAGTTGAAACTCAATATAGCAAAGCCTGTTCCTACAAAATCTTTTGAAAGAGAACATTCTAGAGATGTGATCACTGATCATTTGCATTAGGCCCCAAAACAAAGGGAACCTGTTAGATAATGTAAGTTCCCATATAGCTATGCAGCCAAGTTACCTATTAAAAACCTCATGTGGATGAAGGAGACGCAGAGAAAAGATTGCTCTTTACTTCCCTAAAAAGTCCCTCAAAGCTTCAGAGCAGAAGGCTAGTCATTTGGTATAAAGTAACAGCAAATAAATCTACTGCAGTCAGGAACAACTCTGTCAGAGCCTCTGGTTTGTGACTATTTTAAGAGGTAAAGGAGTAAGAGGAGAGGGCAGGCCACCACTGAAAGTAACTGAAACAGGACTAGAGGACAGACAGGCACAAAGTTAATGACCATGACAGCGATGGTGATGGAGGTGCAGGAGTGCACAGCACATGGTTGAGACCACGGGCTCCTGGACATTTCTACAGGCCACAAAGCCGCTTGTGTTTCTCAGCATCTGGACCCGCATTTGTGACTGAGTTGAGCTCATTGTGAACTGTCATGGCCAAGGTCACAACTAGTCAACAGAGCCTCTACTCATGAAGGAACCATAACCAGTATCACTTCATCAGGCACACAGGCTAAGAAGCAGAGAGTCACAGCACCAGCAAACATGAGAAATCCCGACACTGACACATAATAAAAATTATCTCCTTTTTCATTCACTTGTATCACTCTCTCACAGCCCATAAATCATTAAAACAAACACTCTGAAAGTATTTATGAGCCTTTTTAGGGACTCTTAAAAGAACACATGCTTCCGAGTAGTAAAAACAGTGTACCTTTAAAAACACTCCACTGAGATTCGGATGGCGCCTTATTGACAACTAAAAGTAAGAATAAGAATGGTTATTTTCTTTGAATAAAGTATATATTATGAAGAATATGCTGGAACAAAGTGTTTTTTTTACTGCTGAAGATGATATTACAGATGTTTTTGTTATAATTACAATTAATCTGGACTGCAAATCTCTCTTCAATAAAATCTTTAAGTTTTTTAAAAAAATTTCCAAAAATAGCCAAGAACTCAGTTCTTTTTTCCCCGTCTTACATTCTTTTCCTACTAACTGTAGCACTGAAACACTTCCTTTCATTGTTGACACCTTAGGTCATTTGGATTTAAAATCAGACAACACATAATAACAAAGAAGTCATTAAATAAAGCTTTCAAAATGGGAAAATGGCATTTGAGGGCATGCCTCCCTCCTTGTTCATAGCGAGGAGAGACAGGGACGCCTGGTAAGCAGCTACTACACAGCCTATTAGAACTGTTTCATTAAAATCAATATTCCTAGAGGGGATATAATTTACAATTAACTGATAAAGAAATTCCTTTACCAAAGGCTCTCTGTTATAAGCAAGTTGTTTTGGCATGGAGTTCGCGTTCTCTGAATTAAAACACTTCAAATTAAACAAGGTGATTCAGATTTAATTAAAAATATTCATTATTAAAATCTTTAGTGTTCTTCAGTCCAAATTGATGCTGGCAATGACTTGTTAAATTCAGAGCAGTTAAAATTAGAGAACTTCATGGCCCTTGATTAACTTAGATAACTAACTCAAACTTGCAGAGGATGCTTTCAATTACTTTCTAAAGCCTTCATTCTAAAAGTATTTTATTTAAGTGCTTCTCCTTAGGAATATATGGATTTATTATTGAGTACAAAATCCTCCCTAAAAAATAAAAACTGTCCATTTACACATTTTACAAAATTACATTTGACTCTCTCATTATCTCTGGACCATAAGCTTGTGGCTCAGGGTAAGTATAATATAAAAGGAATCCTTTTAACATAACACACACACACACAGAAATTAGGCTACCATAGAAAGTAAAGCTCAGAGATACAACCATTTCCATTAGTCGGATACTTTAACAGATAAAATAAGTAATAATTTACAGATTGCCTTGCAAAGATAAAAATAGTAAGAATCAAATACTTTCTCTTGGGAAAACGGAATAAAGCAGGTTTCTTGCAGAAAAACCTCTTGCCACCATTCTTAGAATCCTCTAAAGCACTCACCCCAAAGCTTCTGGTTTTCCTAAGAAATTAAAAATGACTATTACAGTAACATTAAGATTTAAGGAGAAAAGAACAAAGAGAACTCTTAAAAATTCTCCCAGTACTTACAAGTACTTTCAAAGGAAATCTGAGCCGCGATTCTTCAGAAGACTGCTCTCCCGCTCGCTCGTGAACACAATCTGAAGTCTAAAATAGATATCCTATCATGCTGGCCGGAGAAGTCACATTTCAGCTTACTAACTTTGACTTGAGTAAACAGTTTTACAACTCATAGAACAAACCCTGGCTAAAATTAACAGCACCCCAGCGGCAGGCAGGAACTAGCTGATTCGCATCATGTGTGCCTGGATTTATTCACTAGGACAACGTCGGTGTCCTCTTAATGGGAAATTTGGCCAAGGGGCGTGCTCTGGTGAACAATACACAGCATCATGATTATGCTAATTACGGAATTCAGTCCAATGATACTAACTTCTTTTAAGTTGTTTTTGCAAGTACTGACAAATAAAGAGTAAGCTCTCTTTCTCTACAGGCACTCACTTGATTTTTTTAAAGCACATTCAAGTCAGACGAAACTTTGGCAACAAGGTGGCAGTGCTGTATGCACTTCACAAGGAAAAGCCTGGTAAAAGGACATTCTGTCAGATTACTTAGTGTGGCCAGAAGTGGTACTATGTGAAGTAAATAGGCAACAAGAACACATACCACTGAGTCTATCCATAAGTCGCCTTGAATGAAAGCTTTTTTTCCCTTGCTATATTATGAACGTATTTCATTTGCTTGCTTTTTAGCTTTGTCTTCTGCACCTCCCAAGGAATTGCTATGAGGACACAGGTTCACTAATAAATTACAGCTGAGAACAAACATCTCCAATATTTGCAAAAGGCATCGTTCTTGGCAGGAAGCATTTTGAAGTGTATTTAACTGCCTGGCTGGCTGTACTAGTTAATAGTTCTCCGTAAGTGACTGATCTTCTCTATCTATAAAGCATACTGAAGCTCAAGTTAACAGCTAAAGAACACAAGTATATAGCTAATATTCAAAAGAAAATTAGAAGTAACATGGAACTTTATTTAAAAAATATAAACTCCCTTACTAAGTATAACTTATACCAAAGACACAGAACTGCTTAATATCTATCTATTCAAGATGGTTCAGGCTAGTTTATTTTAGACATTTAAGTTCTGATGACACATTTGGCTCTTACTGAACACTTTATGAAAAATATCAAACCACGTTACAAATATCAATCAACTTTCCAAACAGCTATGGGAGATGTCATTTTCCCATTTTTAAAGAACAGATGGTAAACAGTGAAATTCAATCAATGATTGTCCAAGGCTTCTTTCTGAATCAACATTGCATTATCCCAACCCCCTCCTAGCCTCTCTCTGACATGTCTTCCATATTCCATTTAGCTATAATCCGGTAGATCTTTTCAGAGCTGGTTGTTTTCCTAATTTTAAAATGTCATGTCAGTTTAGACTTTAAGAGATTTCTTCAACTCATCTCTCAAATTCCAGGTCTGAGCTCCAGGGGCTCACTTAACACACGATTGCAGGCAAGTGTCCTGTAACATGGACTTGACTGTGTCCTTACAAAGCACTATCCACCTGTGGCATGCATACCCCAAGTGGCAAACACGGTGCTTGTCACTGGCATGAGCTGGTAACCACCAGCACAATCCCCCTCCTGTCTGTACAAAACTGTAGCTGCTAGTCTGGGATTCCACCCCTAGTGACCCATCTCAGGCAGCGCTAGCCAGCACCCATTCCACCCTCATGAGATGGTGGCTGGTGACACCACCACCCCGACCCAAAGGCACTGGAAGTGGGCATTTCCCACTCTGTGCCAAAGGCGAAAAAAGATGGCTGACCTCTGATTAATATAATTACTCCTCAGTGATCCACAGCAAACTTACTTTGGAATTCTAAAAGCCAAAAGAGGATGTTGGGAGGCTATTTTAAACACAATTCCCCTTATCCTATTACATCATAGTTCAGTAGAAAACATTATTTCTTCCCTAAACCAGAAAGAAAAAGCAAATACACCAAGTTTATTTCTGCATCGAATTTTCCATCAAAGAACAATATGACAGATCCTGTATCGATTATACTGAATCCAGTTCCTTATGATCATGCTGAGTATGACTCCACTGTTTTTTCAACAGTGGCCACACCTGTTCCAAAGTGCAAGAACCAAAACGTTCCAAAGAAAATAGTGTATCCTCCGATTTACATTAGTCACCCTGCTGCTTCCTTTTCATTCGTGAAAATAATTTAAACGTCAACTGTACTTTTGTTCCAGGCATACTTATACCAGTAGAGAAAATTCTATGTGCATCATTAAAAGATAAATTCTTCCCATTCCTTCTCATGAACTTTTGGTAGTGTGGGAGGAGGGACGGCAGCACTATGCCAGTGGAGGGTGGTGATCTAAGGGATCTTTAGTCCAACAGATCCATGGAATTAAAACAAAAACAAAAGAAAAACAACTGTTTTTATGAACTTGCATGAATGAATTAACCTAGATATAGATTCTCTAGAGCAGCTACATATGATTTAAAATTGTCTAATAGTCGCATTAAAAAAGTAAAAATAAAAAGGTGAAACTAATTTTAATAATACATTTTATTTAACTCAATATATACAAGACACTATCATGTCAACATGTAATGAATATAAAAAATGACTAATGAGCCCTGGCCAGTGTGGCTCAATGGATGAGTATTGCTCCCTGCCCACCTGCTCCTCACAAGGGTTGAAGGTTCTGTCCCCAGTTCCGGTAGGGGCTTGTGCAAAGGCAACCAATTGATGTGTCTCTCTCACATTGATGTTTCTTTCTGGGCCCTCCACCCCTCCACCCACTTCCATTCTCTCAAAAATCAATGGAAAAAATATCCTCGGGTGAGGATTAATAATAAAACAAACAAACAAAAAATGACTATTGAGATGGTGGGGGAAATGGAAAGCTAAAGAACTGAGACAGACAGAAAGAGAAAGGAAAATGATTTTCAGAAAGGAGAAAGAACTAAATGGAGGACAAACAGACCAAAGGAAGAAGAGAAGAAAAGAAGAATTTCTTCCGAGGCATAGAATTCCCCTATAAAGCATGTTAACACATATGGGACTATTCCTATTCCAGGACTAGGTGCTGGGGATACAAACAGGAAAGACAAGGACTCTGTGTTCAAGGAGCTCCCTGCCAGTGCCCACCCAGGCAAATACAACGTTCTGGTAAGTAGGAACAGTTATTGGTTACGTGCTACGGAAGCACATGTGAGGATGGGGGCAGGGAGCACAGTTTATTTTTTAAATAAAGGTTATTTTCTAATGAAATTTTAATAGATGTTCCAGGATATCTCAGGATTCCGAATTTTATTTTGGAGCTTTAGAAGAGTCATGGAGAGATTGGTTATTTCCAAAATATTTAAAAGTGACATCTGGAACTAGCAGTAAAGTTACAATCTGAGCTATCCATCAGTTTCAGATTAAACCTGGTTATTTGGTCCAACTAGTGAAGGTGTAGGGGAGGGAAAGAGTAGAAAGGGGGAAACAATTCATGTTTTACCATGGTTTCCAGTTTTTCAGAGAAGACATAAAATACTCAAAGGCTTCATGTTGCATAAAAAAAAAATTACCAATCTATTAGGGATGAAACTCTTTGATTGTAGCTGTGGGGTCAGAAAGATTTGAGTTCAAAATGTAGTCCGCCAGCCTCTAGCTACATAACCTCAGGCCACTTAGCCAGCCTCTGTGAGTCTGCTTCCTCCCCTGTAAAACGGTGTTAATGCTGACATCAAGGGGAGAGTTAGAACTCTCAGAGAGCCCATGCAAAGGGCGTATAGCCCAGGCACATAGGAGCTTTCCATGGACAGCCATAGCCATATGATGACAACCCTTCTACATGAATATAGTCCTTGCTGAAGATCAATTTGGGATATTTATTGAGTGAGGATTAAAGCTTCCCTATTTTTATAGCCCAAAGCTTCAAAAAGAAAAGTAGAAAGGGGGGGTGGGGTGTCAAATGATTAAGTATTTCAGAGAAACCAAGGGTCTATAAACTATCTTTGAAAACTCTGTAGCTTTGACAGCCTAATTTTTCTCTATTCTATCACCTCTTGCTAGTGTAAGGCTGAGTCAGAATGTAGGGACACTGACTAAATAGTATATATGTACAAATTCCACACCTTGGTAGATTGTGCAGTAATAACCCCTATTTGTTCCCACTTCCCTATATTCATACCCTTGGGTAGTCCCTCCCCACAATGACTCTGGGTTGGCCAGCAAGACAGCAGCAAACATAACCCAGAGACTTGAAAAGTGCAGGCCCACTGGGGCTCGCTCTCTCTTGTTGCACTTTGGAACCTTGAGACCACCGCATGAAGCAGCCCTACTAACCTACTGAGGATGAGACGACCACATGGAGCAAAGATGCCCTCTACTCCTGTGCCCCTCCGCCAGCCAGCAAGACGATTGTCTGATGTGAGTGAGGCCGTCCCAGACCATGTGGCCCAGCCAAGCGGCCAGCTAACCACAGAGATAGGCCAGCTAACCACTGAGATAGGCCAGCTAACCACAGAGATCGGCCAGGCTAGCTCAAACCAGAAGAACCACCTGGGTGACCTACAAAATAGTGAGACATAATAAATGTTTGTTTTACTAAGTATTAGGTGGTCTGTTATGCAGCAAATCTTCAAAAAGTCTAAAATACTCCATTCCTTTACTTCCAAATGAAACCTTTAAGACTTACCTATCTTACTCTTAAAATTCACAATTTTATAAAAAATTTCAATCCTGATTACTATATTTACTTTTGTCATCTCTATTATGTTAAACTAAAATGAAGCAGTGATATGCTCTGATTACAAAACTGCTAAAATAGTAAGTGTTCTATTTATTTCATCCCATCATTTGAAACAAATATTATGTCCTTCAATACTACAACTATATATACCCTAAAGCAATGCCTTCTCCATCCCAGCCCTAAGAGTGATTACACTGGCATAGTTCATAGCTAGTTAGCCTGTCAATACTTCAGAAATGGATTAAGAGTGCCAATTTATATGCATATGAACAGGGAAATCTAAGATTTGTTCGTAAGGTAGATAGATATCCAAATGTGAGGTAGAACACAGCACTTGGTACCAATTTACCAAGATACTTGAAATCAATATTTTATTCTCTAATTTTTAATAGTTTTGCTGTAAATGGATATGGTCTACTCCCAACCAGATAAATTGAGAAGTGGTCACTTTTAGGGTAAGCAACTCAAAATCAATCTCAAACTAAAAGAGATGAAATATTCCTAAGGGATTCTAACTTCCCTTGGCTACAAGAATCCGGTTGGTGGCTAGTTTCTTCAGGGTTGTATAGCCTAGTCTCTTAATGTACATGGTTGTATCTCTTAAGCACCAGGAATTCATTTTAAAAAGTGCTTCAATGAGTGATCATTTTAAAGTAGCAGCAATAAGCAAATATATATATAAACAGGATTAACAACTCAGCTCTAAGAACTATAATAGCCCAGTAAATATAATAATCCAAGAGGCCATTCTCAGAAACAGCAGAGACTAGTTTCGTTACAGAGGCCCTGGTTCACAAAAAGAGAGGACAAACAGCACCGGGGTATCTGTGGTTGACTGTAGACCGTGAAATAGGAGACAACTATCCATTTTAGACCTAATGCTCCCATTGTAAGAGTTGTTTTCTTCGTTGTTGACATTAGATTTGTTTCTGTTTTTTAAAATGCTCTTAAAATGACAAAAAATTATTCTCTTTAAAAGTTTCGCAAATTGAGATCCTTTCTTGTAAACCACATTTAAAGGAGGAGCTCTTAATAGATCTGATTTCTTTAAGGCTTAAAAAACTCTTTTTAAACAAGATGAATGGAAGCATAAAAGGATAGCATATTAATAAATTCCAACTATGATTCTGATTATGAATAAGAAAAATATTGTCCTTATTATTGAAGCTTAAAAGATATAAGATTATAAAATATCAAGCAGCCAGTTAGACAAAGGATATTCTATTTGTTCATACACAGCATACCACAAGTTACACCCAAATCACGACATCAGACTAGTTAGTACTCACTGTTTTTTGTATAAGTCCTAAACAAGCTATCTCTTCTCCTACATGTAGGGGTGGGTCAGTGTCCAGGAATAATAATTAATATAACCCAAAACATCCCCCAAAGCATGAGACCAGTTACTAAATTAATCTCTTTCAAAATCATCTTTAATTCTGGACACTGAAGAAACAGAAAGAATAAGTCACATTTAAGTTACGATTCTTTAGAATGTGTTGGACAATTCTGAGACACACTGAGAAAAAAAAAAGTATTAAAAATAGCCAAGAGAAGGACAAAGGCCAGGGGTGAGATCAAAATTAGAAACATATAATGTCTGGTGAACTGTCCATATAAGGGTATCTTTAAATCAGTAACTCAGTAAGGATAATCCACTGGGCAAAATAAACAGCTGCCATCATCAGAAAGGCTGGTTCTCCATTTCTCATTCAGAAATCCCTCTGAGCCCCAGGAGACAAATACAACTTTATGCTACATGTTCAATAATGCTCAGCAATGTTTGGAGGTATTTTCAAAACTGGTCTCAACTTTCCTGGCCCCAGACGAGAAACTTCATGTACTGTGATCTTTTCTTTTTATAAAAGTATGAAAAAGCAAGAGGATAAAACTTCTGCTGAGCATTCCTCACCGTATCTAGTATACCATATTTACTTACATTCCCCTACCCGTGGTCGGCAAACTGCGGCTCGCGAGCCACATGCGGCTCTTTGGTCCCTTGAGTGTGGCTCTTCCTAAGCCTTAGGAGTACCCTAATTAAGTTAATAACAATGTACCTACCTATATAGTTTAACTTTAAAAAATTTGGCTCTCAAAAGAAATTTCAATCGTTGTACTGTTGATATTTGGCTCTGTTGACTAGTGAGTTTGCCGACTACTGCCCTACCCCATGGATTTCTGATTCGCCAGAGTAGGCTGCTGTTTGTTCATTCTCATTTACTTATTCATTAGTCTCTCAGGGAGCTTCTTAACCTGGTGCCAAGCACTAGAGAAATGAAATAAATAAGGATCCTATGTTCTAGGAGTTCAGAGTAGTATGGAAGACAGATACTAGTACACAAATAATTATAGTACAATGTAGGGCCTACAATGGAAGTGTGTACAAAAGTAAGAGTTGCCATTCTCTTTGGGGCTTGGGAAAGGCTTTTCTATGGAAACTAGAGGCCCGATGCACAAAATTCATGCATGGGTAGGGTCCCTAGGCCTGGCTGGCAATCAGGGCCGATCTGTGGGGCAACTGGCAGGGCAATCAGGGGGAGGGGGAGCCCCCCACTGGCACCTGCCTTGGCTGGCCTGGCGCTGCCCGCTCGCTGGCCCCGCCACCGGTCACCTCCCTCTGTGAGGCGACCGACAGGGCAGGGGGGGGCAGTGCCGGCCCACTAGCCAGCTGGCCCGGCCCCCCCACCACTGGTCACCTCCCTCTGCGGGGCGACCGGCAGGGCAACTGGGGGGCCCCCACTGGCACCTGCCTTGGCTGGCCTGGGGTCTGCGGGTTGGGGGCAGATCCTGCATTGAGTGTCTGCCCCTTGGTGGTCAGTGTGCATCATAGCTACCAGTCGTTCCGCTGTTCGGTCAATTTGCATATTAGGCTTTTATTATATAGGATGCCCAGGCAAAGAAAAGGTGAAAGGTATTTTAGGCAGATCAGTACAGGCAAGAGCTCAGAGGCAGGACACAACACAGCATGTTCTAAAATTAGCAAAATAAAAGTACGTGTCTAGAGTGTAAATAATGGGATATGAATGGGAGAAGAGGTAGGAGATTAGGCTGAAAAAGTAGATTGGTGCTAGGTTGTTGAGGTCCTTATGTGCTATGTTAACACATTAGTTCATTATTCCATAGCCCTGAGGCTCTCAACTCTGGCTACACAATAAAATCTCTTGGGAAGCTTTATAATAAAATACTGATGTCTGATATTAGTTAGTATCAATTAGTTCATCTAGGACAGGGCATCAGTATTTTTTAAAAAGCTTCCCATGTAATTCTAGTATGTGGTCAGGGGTGAGAACCACCACTGTAGGCAACAGGAAGTCAACACATCTGTGTAAGTAGGGTGATGATGTAACAGGTTAAAAAAAAAGTTAAGTGGGCAATATGTATAGAGTAGATTAGAGGCACAGAGACTAGGGGGAAATGTCCATTTATTGGCTACTGAGTATAAGCAAGAGGTAAGAGTCTGCCAGTAGTTATGAACATTTTACGGGTCACTGACCTGTATGAAAGTCAAAGATAAAGGCTAAAAGCCCTTCCCTTGGGAAAAATGCACATGTCAAAAATGTACATATATTTTCTGGGGATTATGAACCTCTTTGAGTAATGGATTCAAGTTAAGAAACCCTGACCTAAAGTCAGTGATGAGAAAGAGGAGAGACTTTTGAGGTAGAATCCATAGCGTTGATGACTTTCAGGTGAGAGAAAAAGAATTAAGGATGACACTACCATTCATTCCTAGCTTCAGAGTTATCAGTAACAGGTATTGCGCACTCTTAAGGAATCATAGTGAGCACTTAACAGGCATTTATCTCACAGAATTTTCCCAATTCTGTAGGCTGGGTTGCCATCATACCCATTTCACAATTGAAGAAACTGAGATTTGGATACATTAAGTAGCTTGTCCAAGGTTACATGTGATAAGTGGTGGAGGAAGAATTTAATCCCAGAGAGTATGACTCCAGAGTTTGCAGTATTAGTCTCTTTCCATACTACTTCAGCAGGTAGTCCCATTAATTAAAAAGAGGAGACCGGAGGATAAAGCAGGAGTAGAGTTAGAATGAGATGAGTTTGGGAATAGGATATAAAAAAAATAGTTCTAGACATGATGTGTTCAAGACAGTACAAGACATAAAGATGACAATATATGTTAAATCAGAAAAAAAACAGACGGGAGCACAAAAGGTGAGAGCAGAAAATACCGTAGGTTTACTGAGTTCTCTCCATGTGCCTGGCACTGTGCTAAGTGCTTTCTCACAGTGGTGTAAGCTCTAGCATCATCTTTCCTTTACAAGTGAGGACACTTACATGGCCATTGGTATAAGCTCTATCATCTCTCCAGTTACAAGTGAGGACACAGAGATGGGAGGTCAGAGTCACATGGCCAGCAAGTGGGGGAGCCTATCTTCTTAATCCCTAACCTAGACTCTCTGGCACTACAACAAGGAGTAGAAACCAAGGTGTCATAAGTGGCAGCAGTTCCCAACCTGTTCTAAAACACAGAATTTTTTTTTTTCTTTTAAGGATATATATGTGTGTGTGTGTGTGTGTGTGTGTGTGTGTGTGTGTGTGTGTGTGTGTGTGTATATATATAAAATATTATATTGTTTCAATTATTTAAGAAGAAATAAGGGATATTTCTGTCTCAACCAACTTAAACAAATATCAGAGACACATTTTCCCAGGAAATATACAAACTTGGTTGCAAACCTATGTAAATGACAAAGAATGAGACAAATTCCATAGTGTTGTTATCAGAGTCAGAATTCAGAACAATCAGTCTAATGGAGATAGTGTCTTGTGTTTCCTGAGGCCACAATGAAGCCAGGAAGTGGTGAAATTTCCTTTTTTATACTCTTTTTGTAGCTTGAAAAGAATGTGGTTTTGAAAAGTAACAAATAAAACTTGAACCACACTCCACAAGTCTAGACTAGTTACTTCAGGTTTAACAGTGGAATAATTTATGCACTGTAGTTTCAATTAAAACCTATTATACTTCAACGTTTAAGCATTTTTGAAATAACTGTACTAAAAATCATACAGCCTGCCGAAACCGGTTTGGCTCAGTGGATAGAGCGTCAGCCTGCGGACTGAAGGGTCCCGGGTTCGATTCCGGTCAAGGGCATGTACCTGGGTTGCGGGCACATCCCCAATAGGAGATGTGCAGGAGGCAGCTGGTCGATGTTTCTCTCTCATCGATGTTTCTAACTCTCTATCTCTCTCCCTTCCTCTCTGTAAAAAATCAATAAAATATATTTAAAAAAATAAATAAAATAAAAAAAATAAAAATAAAAATCATACAGCCTGAGTCAAAAGCATCCCTCCTATAAAGTACATTTAAAAAGCCTATATTATCCTAGAATTTTCTCCTGTTTTAGAATTAACATACCTGAGAGAATATAAAATTCCAATTAAGAGTTTTGAAGTTCTGTTGCACAACCTTTCACTTAGACTTAGAGCAAGAATTCCTTCTATAGCCCCTATCCCAGTCACCTGCCATTATGCTTGAAGGGCTCCACTGACGGGAAGTCATTACTTTCGAGGGCACCCCACCTTACTACTGGAGTATTATTTCCAGAGTTTAGAGGAAGTCAAAATTCTTTGCCTTGTAATTTTCATTCATTCATTCATTCAGTCATTCACTGAGCACTCCTTTGCCCCACAATACGCAAATTATACATACTACCCCTGGTCTTCCTATTCCCTAATCTAGGGTTTGCTTCTATTGTTCTTTTATACCTTCTCCTTCAGATCCAACAACCAAACGCCTCAGCAGTGGTTCCTCATGTGACATAACTTCTCAATCCATCACTATGCATGTCTCCCTCCCTTGCCAATGTCTCACCTAAAATGTGGGTTCACATACATAAACACAATTCATCATGTGTGGTCTAACTAACTCAGATTTTTAGCAGCCACATTATAGAGATGCTCATATAAGCCTGTGGTCAAATAAACTCCTGGCTCTTTTTCATCTCAGGTGCATCGAAGATTGTCCTCCACCCACAAGCATTCTTCAACTCCTGCAAAAGGTTTATCCTTGGTATATTTAATCTTGCTAATTTTAGAATAGTATTACAACCTATTCAGATTCTGCATCTAGAGTCAGTCTGCTATCTATGGTTTTAGTCATTTTTTCTAGATTTGTCATCTTGAAATTAAGTAAACTTATGGCAACCCAGATCTTTACAGAAAGAGGACATTATCATTAAAAATCTGTTATCAATGGGAACTCAAAGTATTTTATAGATTCTCTGGACTAAGTACTACTCTCTGATATATATAGATATATATAGATATAGATAGATATATATCTACACACACACACACACACACACACACACACACACACATATACTAGTGGCCCGGTGCACGAAATTTGTGCAGGGGGGGTGTCCCTCAACCCAGCCTGCACCCTCTCCAATCTGGGACTCCTTGTGGGATGTCCCACAGGGATCGGGCCTAAACTGGCAGTCGGACATCCCTCTCGCAATCCGGAACTGCTGGCTCCTAACTGCTCACCTGCCTGCCTGATCACCCCTAACCACTCTGCCTGCCAGCCTGCTTGCCCCCAACTGCCCCCCTGCTGGCCTGATTGCCCCCAACCACCCCCCCCAACGGTCTGCTCACCCCCAACTGCCCTTCCCTCCTGGCCTGATCGCCCCTAACTGCCTCTGCCTGGGCCCCGCCACCATGGCTTTGTCCGGAAGGTCTCCCAGTCTAATTAGCATATTACCCTTTTATTAGTATAGATACACACACATATATATATATTTAATTTTCAACCTTCTTAAGGGTAAGAGCCCTCTGAAAATCTGATGAAAGCAATAAAATGTTCATTTATATAAAATTTTACAATGAATATTAGATGAATCATGGGCCCCCATGAAGCCCATCCATTAGCTTTCTACTCAGGTGCCTTACCTTAGGGATTCTAGTACCTATGAAAAACTGATCACTAGGATTCATTAATAACCATTTTAAAAATAATTGATTTTTCTATCTAATGTCCAACTTAATACCCAAAAGAAGCCAATTAACTTGAAATTGACTGACATTAACTCACTCATTCTGACGATCTAGAGAAGGCATCCAGAAACTAAGAAATCTGACCAAAACCAAAGCAAAAATTGTAAGACTACTTTAGAAACAAAGCAGAAGTACCAACAGTTATATATACAAAGATGTGCATTGCACCGTTGTTTATAGTGGGGGGAAAACAAGAGGAAACATCCTGAATGTTCATAAATTATGGTATGTGGAAGACTTTATTCATTTTTTTTAAACAAGTGTTAGACCTATTATCTATTTTCATGGAGAAATATCCATGATCTATTTAGTAGGAAAAGCAAGCTTCAGAATAATGCATAGAGTATGATCCCACTTAAAAAAGAAAAAATTCACAGATCTTATGTTGTTAAAAGTACTTTTATGAATATAGAAAAATGTGTGGAAGAATTCATATCAGGCTGTGAACATAGGTGGAGGATTCTTTTTTTATTCATCCGTGAATACTTTCACTTTCTATAAGTAAATATAGCTCTTACTAAGTAAAACATTAAAAAATTTTATAAAGGGGGGGGGGACCTAAATAAGGCTGACAATAGGACCTATCAATAAAGACTCAGATTTCTTACCCAAAGTCTCCATATAGGTTTTCTAAATAATTTCCCAAAAAGTTTCCCACCCATAGTATGTACTGGATGAAACCTAACTTCCTTTTTAACTTTCAATGATTCTGAGTTTCTCACTGTTCTGGGTGTTTGATTCCACTTCATAGGCACTCATTCTTCTGTTAGACATATTAAGGTTGTGTCATGTAGTTAAATGTGTCCACAATTCGTAAGTGTGGTTCCCCCTCTTCCTTAGGAAAATATACTAGTACATGTCAGCAGAGCCATAAATAAAAGGTATGTGGAACCTACATTAGTCCAATACATAGAAGACAAATGCATGCAGCCCGAATACTATCAAATTCTAAAGTAAAGAAATATGAGCACCGAAGCCATCCCTATTGGTTCAGTGGCTCCCAACCTTGGCTGACCATTAGAATTACCTGGAAGCATTGTTAAAAATACCACTGCCTGGGTGCCACTTCCAGAGATTCTAATTTAACTGGTCTGGGCATGTAAAACTGGAGAAATCTGAATAAGCTTGTGGATCGTACCTATATGGATTTTCTGGTTTTATCTTATACTATAGTTACCTTGGGGGGAGACTTGGTGAAGGATTCATGGAACCGCTCTATATTTTTTGCAATTTCCTGTGAATCTGTAATCATTTCAAAAAAAATTTTTTTTTAAGTTTGAGGAAAACATGAAGGTGGTCTTCTATTTAAGACACATAAATCATTCTTTTTTAAAAACTGAATTTATTAGGGTGACATTGGTTCACAAAACCATACAGGTTTCAAGTGTACAACTTAACAAAACATAATCGTCACCCAAAGCAGTCTCTTTCTGTCCCCAATTATCCCCCCTTTGCCCACCTTCGCCTAACCCTACCATCTTTCCCTCTGATTATCACCACAGTTGTCTGTGTATGTGTGTTATATATATACTAGAGGCCCAGTGCACGACACTCGTGCACTGGAGGGAAGAGGGGGTCCCTCTGCCAGGCCTGCACGCTCTCATATTCCGGGACATCCCCCTCACAGTCCGGGGCTCTCACAGTCCGGGAACCCTCACTCCTTACTGCCCGCCTGACCCGCCTGCAACAGAGGCAGAAGAGGCTCCCACCACGGCCGCTGCGCTCTTCAGACATGAACCAGCTGAGCAGCGCTCCCTCTGTGGGAGCCCACTGACCACCAGGGCGCAGCTCCTGCGCTGAGCGTCTGCCCCCTGGTGGTCAGTGCGCATCATAGCAACCAGTCGTTGTGCTGTTTGGTCAATTTGCATATTAGCCTTTTATTATATAGGATGGTTTTTTAAATCTCTTCACCCCCAACACCTCTCCCCTCATTTTTCTTAATCTAAGTGAAAGTGTAAACAAGTAAAGGGGAACAATATAATAGATGGCTGGAAAGAAAAAAGATGACTGGAATAATATTTATGGAACATTTATGTGCCAGGAAACATAGCTTATCTCATTTAACTCAACAAACCAATTAGGTGGCTGCTAATTAATAGCCTCACTTTTCAGATGAGGAAACTGAAAGATAAGAAATTCAATTAAGGTCACACAATTGGCAAGTAGCAATGATGTCAAAGTTAAAATTAAGACTATTTCAAAGCAAAGAGAATTTTAAGGAAAAAGTATCATTAGTGTATCAACAAAGTGTTTAAAATTTTAAAGTAGCTTAAAATAGTAGAAAGAGTGAAATGCTACAGAAGTAAATCACAACACACTATACTGAATACTATATTTTCCAAGAACTTAAATCCATAATACACATTAGCCTAGGATAACTGAATGCACTTGACCAGATATCTATTTGAAACTGGGATTATTTTTTATTCATCTCTCAACTTTGCTTAGAAATTAGAAGAAACATCACATTGACAATTTAAAAGGTGTTTGCTGAATAAAAATAAGTAGATTAAAGTTAGCCAATATTAAAAAATAATACAAACAAGGCACTAAAAATGGAAGGAAAATAAAGCTGATTGCCTATAACAAAGACTATTCACGAATGAAAATAGAAAGTCTACAACACTGTTGAAATGCAAGGCAGAAAAGTCTAAACTGGGTTAGAATAAAACATGAGTATGCATATAATAAACAACAGGACTAATAGGATGAATATTTATTTGTAATAAAATAGTTTTAAATGAAATAGTTAAGATTGGATTGTCTGACTTAGAAAAGGCAAAAGGAAAATTTCTGACCTTCTGTATTTTTCCACCTCCAGTTTAGATTATTGCATATTTAACAGCAAAAAAACAGGCACTTCTAGGATAAACTCAATGCAAGTAAATGGGTATTTAAAAGGAAATCTGTTATTTTGGTTGTAAAGCCTCTGAGATATTTAATTGATGGGGTGTTTTTCTAGAGAGAAATAGAATCTCTATTTTAATTATCTAGTGAAAACTCAGGAAAATATTTAAAACATTGGCAGTATTCATCACCCTTGAAGTTATAGACAATCAAGTAATCCACTTAATGAGCCATTTTGCATGGTGGAAAGATATACATTAGAATCTCTCTATAGTCTCTGGAGAATTATACCAAAAAAGTACATTTTCAGTAATGCCAAATTAAATTTCTTTGTGAATACAAACTTTGGAAGTTTTTATAACTATCCTTGAATGGAAATATTTCTAAGGTTTGATAATGACAATTGTGATTGTGCTTTGAAAAAAAAGATTAAAAAAAATAAAATATTTACAGATGAAATGATTTAATATCTGGGTACGCTTTAAATTAACATGGTATAGGGGAGTGGGTGGGAGTTTTAAACGAGATTGACCACAAATTGATATAGCTGGGTAATCGGGACATAGAGATTAATTATACTATTTTGTTTTCTTTGGCATATGTTTAAAATTGTCCAACATAAAAAGTTTTGTATTTCCTTACACAGGATATAAAACATACCCATGTAACAAGAAACTGAGATTTATGCAGAAATCCAGATTCTTAAATGCTTCTGCTACTGCATATTCCCATCTCATCTAACATACCAGTTTCTTTTTTCTAAATGCGGGATAGTATATGATTTCTAAGGTTGCTTCCAGCTTTTACTTACTGAGAATGTCTTGTTTTACCGGGTTGAGTTTAAATTCAGCCTGTTCACTGTTTATTGTCACTGAAAAAAAAGGGAGGCAACTATAGTGATAAACACACCACTGTTTCCCATTGATTAAGTGAAAATGCTCACTCCTCAGGAATCCATTTAAGAATCTTTAAGAAAAGTCACATATCACAAAACAAAGTGAGCAGTCCGTTCATACAGCATTTTTCCTGAGTAAACTATCAACATTGCATAAATATATTTTTTGAAGACGACCCATCACATACTGTTTGTAACAATAAAAAATGTGCTAACCAAATTACCCTCTTAATAAGGGATTAGTTAAATATATTATGGCATACTCTTATAATGGAATGCTATGCAGCTATGTAGAAAATGAAAATATTAATCCACAATGCTAGGGGTATAGCAAAGGGACACAGGAGCCAGATCAAATATTAGCTCCTAATGGCTAATATGGCAACAGATACAGCAATAAAGTTGCATTGGATTATAATCCAAAGTATAAATATCCATTAGCCTATAATGATGTAAGTAAATGGGGGAGGATAGCTAAATCTCCCCAGCAGAATTCCAAATAATACATGCAGATACACTGCTTCTGCCCTCAAGGAGGTGGAATGTAACCCCCCTTAGGTGTGAGTTGACTTCCTTCCCAAGAGCACAAGATGGAAAAGAGAGAAAAGAAGAGTAACTTGACAGTAGAGAAACCGGACAAAGGCTACCTCAGCAGGATAGCAAGGTCAACATCAACAGTAAAAAGTCATGCGCCCTTAAAGTTTTAATGTCTTAGTGGTAGAATCACTAGTGATTTTCACCACCCCCCTTTGTATTTTTCTGTATTACCTGGTTTTGTTTTTTCACTAAGTATTGCTTACTTGTAATGATTACTTGTAATATTGAGACCCATTACTTCTATAATCAGTAACAAAGTAATTTTATTTTGGTGGGAAAATTAGGTGTACAGCATAGAATAACAATATGCATTTATAAAACCACTAAATTTTTTCAGGAAGAAATATTTTAAAAGGCAGTATAGAAAAGTGATTTCATAACACCTGGAGTAAAATCCTGGTTTCACCATTTACTATCGGTGTGACCTTGAGCAGTTCAATAATCCCCTTCAATGTCCGCATCTTATAGTGGGGAATATGTAATGTTCCAACAAATCCACTGATCTGCAGAACTGCCTAACATTTATTTACTTATTTATCAATATAAACACATATTACTTACTATATATGGATATATATTATATTAAATATATTTCATAACATCAAATTTTATTAGAAAATTAAATATGTAGTAGCAGAGAGTTCAATGTATGTCAAGAGCCCGACCCTACTGAGGCTTCATAATAGTAACTGTTACTGAGGTCAATAATAATTTAAAAATCCAAGAAAAATGAAACACTATCAGAAAAAAATTAGTTTCTCAAAGAATATAACAAAAAGCAGTGAAAGACAAAGCTCATTCTACATCATCTGCAGCAATTTCCTATCTATGAATGTAAAAGCGATACAAATTAACTCCAGCCATAAAATACAAACTAAACTTATTTAAATCTCTTGATTGTAACTAATGGACTTTAATAAAGAAGTTTTACACAAGACATATATTTTGAACTTTATAAAATTTCTGGCAGGACCTGGCCAGGGTGGCTCAGTGGCTGAGTGTTGACCTATGAACCAGGAGGTCACGGTTCTATGCCTGGGGTTCGGGATTACCGGCTCAATCCCCAGGAGGGAGCATGCAGGAGGCAGCCAATGAATGATTCTCTCATCATTGATGTTTCTATTTTTCCCTTCCTCTCTGAAATCAATAAAAATATTTTTAAAAATTACTTAAAATTCTGGGCTGGGAGTCTATCTTAATACTAATATTTAAAAATTACCCCAAATACAACCCTTATAATACATAAAATCACAATACAATAGACAAGTCTAATCATACTATGAATCAGTGAACTTTTATAACAAAGCCAAACAACCCAGATCAGAAGAATCTGATTCAAGTGAAAAGTTTACCCAACCTAATTTATCTTATAGTCTAGGACAGTGATGGCGAACCTATGACACGTGTGTCAGAGGTGACACGCGAACTCATTTTTTTGGTTGATTTTTCTTTGTTAAATGGCATTTAAATATATAAAATAAATATCAAAAATATAAGTCTTTGTTTTACTATGGTTGCAAATATCAAAAAATTTCTATATGTGACACGGCACCAGAGTTAAGTTAGGGTTTTTCAAAATGCTGACACGCCGAGCTCTAAAGATTCGCCATCACTGGTCTAGAACATAGATCCATATTATAAAGACCTGCTAACTTAGGAAGAAATTAATCAACCATTAATAGTAAATCATTGTGCCAATTTTTCCTACTACATTAGAATTAGAATATGCACACTGTTCAGTTTGGTTCTGTCAAAGGAAATTAATTTAAACACCTTTTATAATATTAAAAACACAGATACAATACAGGAACTAAACTCAGGTTAGTATATACAACCCAGTGTTGGGATTACAACTGTACAAAGGCTGATTTTATAACATACCCCAAAGCTTCTGTATCCAATTAAGTCTTACTCCAACTTTCCTGAATGCAGTCATTACAGAGACCTATTCCAATGTCATTTTTGCTAAACACTTTAGAAGCTTGGGGCACATTTTTTGTCAAATATGTTTAATTGTAGCAAATTTTAAATTCTCTGAGAACAGCTATGATTTATGAGAAGAGACAACTGTTATTGAGAACTACTTCTGGCAAAACAGACCAAGCTAAATAAGCTTCTGGTTTATTTTTTTAAAAAAGGAGGGAATTGACTATAAAGATGTTTAATAAGGTTAGTTTTCTTAAAAACTATACAGGCAAATTTAAAATGGGAATTCCAAGCTTTTGAGAAGCAACAGTATCTAGGTAATAAGAGTATATTCCTATACAATGTTCTCTACTATGTTAGTTCTCTGTAATCTCCGAACAGTCCTGTACTTAGCACATCTACACAAAGTTCTTCTTAGTAGCTTAACTGTGGTTCTGATGTTTTTTACTAGCTGTTCATGAGTTTGAATGTTACAGTACTATTATCAAACCATTAGCCATTCCTTTAGCTTCAACATACCCAATGACTACTATCACAATTAAGGAAGGCCCAGAAGAAAGAATATTCAAAATGATCAACTTCAATTTGTAAGGTTATTATTAAAACTTACTTAGACACTACTACATTATGTGTGTATGGGATCTTCCTTTTTTAAGTTTAATACAGCTATATATCTACTCTCACATTAGTCTACCTCCAGTTCAGACACATTATAGAAAACTAAATTACAGGAAAACACCACATTTATACCATATACAAGGATAAAAGAAAAATATAAGACATAAATCATCAATAGCATAAAATAAAATTTTGCCAAAAAGCTACTTTTTCATTACACAACTACAGAGTCCTAAGGGGCAAGACCATACAATTTATACACTTTCCCACACAAGAAACTAACACAGGCACTTTGAGAATGTTACAGTATAATTACAAAATGACACAGGTTAATATTTAAGGAGAAATCAAGCCTCTCAAAATAAAATAAATATTTATAAGCTTCAGTTTCTGTTATGTTAAACATTAAAGAAAGGTCTTGGAACTTAAAAGGAAATGTAAAAACAAAGATGACCTAGTTAAAAGAATTCCTGATACGTTTTATTCTTTCAAGGGACCTTTTACCTAATAAATGATAAAGACTGTGGTTTGTGGTTTTAGTTTTCTTCCCAGTTCCAGAAATTGACTGATTCCTTTTGTAGTATTTACTTTTCTCTTCCCATCTGTCCCCCAAACCTGCTTTGGATGTCTTTTGTAAAATTTTTCAAGACAGGGAGTGAATTCAGTTCATGAATTGTTGAATAAAGAGTTAAAATGACAGTATCATACAACTATCCTGACTCTCTTTAAAGTAATATTAGTCTTCTAGAATACCGATCTAATTCTTAGAAGCAGAAAACACAGGAAGCTCAGTGTTCCAAGAAAAATTAATAGTAACTGATTCATCCTGGCTACCCAGGAAATACACAGCAAGGATCTTGTTCTATGTAAATACTGACAACAAATCTGTCTAGTAATGCCTACCACCCAAGGATAGGAAAACAGAAAAAGAGCTCATGGAACAAATGCACAATGACTAAAAAGTACAGAAAGAAAACACAATTTGGAGATGAGAAGAAATCAGAGCTAGATGAAACACATGACAGATCAGTGAGCTATCGAGATAGAAGTAGACTGAGGTGGTGGAAGAGAAGAGATCACCACTGACAGGAGATGAGAGTGGAATGTAGGTGGACAGGAAGCAAAGTGGACAGAGGTGAGGGGTAAGACAGGAAGAAGCTAGAAATGACAGGAGCTGAATTACAAAAGACAACAACAAAAGCAGGGAGGTAGCAGACCAGGAAGGAGGCAGGCCAGGGAAATAGAGAGTAGTAAAGAGAATAGAAAGTATTTTCAATGGGAGGCTGAATCATGGAAAAGGCAAGAAGTAGGCAAAATGCAAAAATACCAAACAAGAAATTATGAACAGACAAGAAAAAATGTAAGCAGAAAAGAGTAGAAAGAATTGAAGGGATGAAGTAAAACAGGCGTACTGAAGGAAAAACATATTTTTTAAAAATTGTTTCTGAAATTTCACTTTATTAAATTTTAAAATCTGTTCTTTTGCTTATATTTCTTTGTTGGGTAAAACTTGATACATAAGAATAAAGGTTTCCTCAACTTACAGAGAAGAAAATTTTTTATGTGGTCAACTGACTTAACTGCAAAAAGTAAAAAGAGCTGAAAAATATAAAAATTATCTTAGCTCTAACCAACAAACTAATTTTCATACCAATACATTAATGACCTTAATGACCAAAATGCTACATTTGTTAATCACAAAAGCTTTCTCTGTCTGACTCTGTGCTTATTAGTCAGCATTTGGAGAGATCCCCACTATACAGGAAGTTTGATGGACGTTTAAAACAAGGTTAAAACCATAACGGTTAAGATATGCTATAAATTTTCTGTAAATTTTCACTACCCATTTATCCTAGGTAACTGAAAACAGAACACAGATGAACTGAAAACAGTTCATCCTTCATTTCCACTTAGAAACAGTAAAGAAAACAAACATTAAACAAGAACATAAAAATAGTAAAGAACAACAACTCTGAAAAAGAATGGCAATTGCTCTATTCTTGACCCTTGAAAATAACCTAGGGGAAAGAGCAACCATACCAAAGGTTTATTTGTGGGGATATAATTCTTATTTTTACTCTGAAAAAAACAAGTCAACAGATCTTAAGTCCAAAAAATTGTGCAAAATAAAAGGAGGCACACACAGAGGCTGAGAATAGATAGAGATGAATCTAAAGTCGCAAAGACTGAGACAGAAGCACATCATATGAAGAAGCAATTCATCAACATCCTGCACTTTTAGTAATTATTCAGTGAAAGTCAACTTCTAGAGGCCAACATCCCAATAAATTGCTCCTATTTCTCCTATTATATTTATTAGTTCTCTATCCACACAGAATAAAACTCTGATCTTAAGTAGGTTCCTAACTATAGCAGTAGAGGAAAATAACTCAAATATTATATGCAAAAGCAGATGCGTTAACAAAGATAATTTAAGAAACATGTAAAGAAATATGCTAGCGTCTTGTCACTTATATTTTCAAAACTATCTTCTTTTGGCTGCTCAAAAATCCTAAATGACATGGGGGGTCACTTCTTGAAATCTGCCATGTCTTCAGCTTTTTACCATTCTTCCATGAATATCTTAATGAGTCTCTTGGCCATATAGTCCACTCACAGGCATCTGATATCATTATTTACTTTTAGAAATAGTTGCTGCTCCACAGGATTTAGCAGACATCTTCAAGAAGAAACAAACCTGGTTCTTTGGTCTCTATTGGGGACATGCTGAAACTAGGATTCTCTCTCATACTCAAAGAGAACATGGGAGTCGAATTGTGCTGTTTCCAACGTAAGATGCCTTAAAAACAAACAAAGTTAAAAGTCAACCACATTTTAAAACACAAAACTAAAAAAATCAGTGCAAATTCTCACACATTTCTGGCTTACATTTTAGCTAAGATGAAAAATTAAGTAATTCAAATAAAAAATTTAATCTCTCACTTCAACTTTAAATATACTGTATTTTCCCCAAAATTTAACAGGGTATCTCAGGGTATACAATAAAAATACTTCAAATAATTGAAAGTTCCTAAAATTAACTTAAAAAATCAGTTGAAATTGTAGAGAAATTCTGGTGATTGATATTTGAATTTTACCATGGCCAGGATAGAAGATGGGCTTTGAGAAAACACTATTTCTCTACATTCATATCTTACTTGGAAATGTTATGAACAAGCCTGGGTTATACAGAGCTGTAAAATGGGCTACTAAACTGATGACCTAGAAAATTTCTCCCAGACATGAAATTACATATTATCTGGTGATAACATTTGGTACTACCAAACCAGCTATAGGCAAGTCATCTGACTTTGCCCTGATTTTCTTATCTATAAAATACAGGGCTGGTTCTTACAAGGGCAGGTGGTTTAAAATACAGGTGCTTAAGCCATGCTCCTGGGGTTAGGCGAAAACATGATACTTTTACAATAAAGCCTGGGTCATTCTGACGTATACTCCTACATAGAGAACCACCACCCTAGATCATGTTCGGGATCCAGTTCTACAACCCTAACATCCATAAAATGGGGGTACACATTTCATTAAATTATCCAGCTTGATAGGTTTAAAATATGAATCAGTGAATCCCCTTCCTTGTGAATCCCCTTCCTTTTCCTACCCCCCCCCCCCCCCGCCGCCCCTTAGAGAAGAGCCTGCAATTAAGACTCATATGCCAACTGGATAAAAATTTAAATACAGATTTTAAACCAAATTTTCCAAATTATTTTCTCAGGGATTTAAACAGAACAGGACTGTGGGACAATATTCATAGTTATAAGTTGTTTCTATGACAGGCCATCCCAAAACATGTGCTGATGTTAAAATGACAGCAGCATACATCATTTCTTCATGGACTCAACGTCATGACTTCCTACCCAGCAGGAGTGATCTGTAACACAGAATACTATACCTGCAGAGCGTGTGTCCTCCCTGGCTGCTAACCAGGGTTGTGGCCCATGCTTCATTCAAGGGCACTTGCTCCTCTGATTCCTCAGCTCTGGGTCGGGTGATGTATGTATTCCCCTATCTGTGCAGTCATTTAGAGCCAGTGACTCTGTTGATGCCCAACACCCCCAAAATAATATTGTCAGCTCCCGACAAAGGGATACAAAACTAGGCTTTCAGAGAACACCATTTTTCTTCATCTTGCTGGATTTTGTTTGTGGGCTCTCATCTAATTCCACGTGGCTTCAAAATGACTTCACTCCAGGTTTGTTAACAAATCAATGGCATAATTTTATGGTGGTTTTTTTCCCACCAAAGAAATATAACTTGGTTTGAAGAGGCTTCTTGGCCCCAATAATGTACTCTATTGCCCAAGACAAGCTGAAAAAATGGATCAAGATTTGACACAACAAAGCAAATGGACAGACATGCACAGGAAACCATCAATAACACTCACATTCTGGTAAATTACTACTGCTAGCGTGTAAATCTAGTAAGTGTTTTAAAGAGAAAAACAGTAAGATAGCAAGTGTCTTTAATATTACTTTATTTCACATTAGTTTTCTGACACTAAATAAAGGTCACTGTTCTATGTCCTGATGAATTACTGTTTCAGAATTCCATACCTAAAGAGTTACATTTAATCCTCACTCAGTTCTGAGATTCAAAATTTAGTTTCTCATTTCAAAATACAGTGTCCTCTTAAACCACTTCATTATCAACCTCTGCTCTCTGGAAAATGCAGCATTATTTCTGCAGCTCAGAGTCACAGCAATCTTTTATGCTACCTTGAACTTTTACAGCTGAGAAGGTAGTGTCAACTTTTAGATGTCTCTTCTGTCTTTGGTAAAGTAAAACTCCGCAGAGGAACCACACCAACTCAGAGCTAGACTGCCTGGTTTCATATCCCGTCTCCCTACTTACTACTTGCGTTGTGATATTTGGCAAGTGACCTAATTACCTTGCTGTGCCTCCATTTCCTCATTTGAAAAATGGGATTATAATGAACCTATTTCAAAGAATTGTTGTGAGAGTTAAATAAATTAACATGTAAAGGTGCCTAGGGCAGCATCTGGCACATTTAAAACCCTACATAAATGTTAGCTATTACTTTGTTTTATTTAGCTCCAAATTATCATGCTGTTTCACGTACACAATGTATCATGCTGTACACAATGTTTGCCCAACTAAACTACTACCAACTAAAATAAACAGCTAACATTCAAAGGCTCATCATGGTCTGTGGACTCTGTGGAGAGGGTAAGACGGGTGTGTTCCTACCCCTAATGGTGAGTGGGACCTTCACTAGCGGAAAGAAAAGATTCCAATATATTTTTGTTCTTTTCACAAATATTTACTCAGCACCTTCCACATGCTAGGCTCTGTTCTAGGCTCTGGGCATATGGCAATGAGTGACACAGAGAAGGTCCTTGTACTCTGGAAGCTTAAAGGGCACTCCATGTGAGAGCCAAGTTTTGAAAAAAGGAATCAGAAGGACTTGTCTTCCAATCTGATGAAACACAACATTGCTTAAATGCCTTATAAGCAGGAGCCAATGCTGGCATATGGGTCACTCCAGCTTTCTAACAATGACAGAACATACAGAAATGGCTGCAAAGAAAAATTCAGTAACTTTCCATGTAATATACTCTAAGTATCTTCCATTGGTTATGAAGCACATTAAAGGGATAGTCTCCATATTTCTGGTATATAAATAACATATAACACATACACTCAATCATATTTGAACGGTTTTCATAATAAGAAGCTGTGAAGGTCCAGCTCCTAAATTTTGTCCAAATATATCCTATTTGCTGTATACCCTTGTGCTTTGTTCCCCCCACACCTTTCCCTTCTTTACTTTATCTCCAAGTGGCTGCATACAAATATCAAGTAACTATGAGGAAAGTGCCTGAAGATGCATGTGGTGGCAAGAGTCAGTTAGACACAATGGAGCATTAACTCCAAAACATAACACATGCATCTTTTTCTTCTTACATCCTCCCATTGATGACAACTCTCCACTCATCCCTTCCCCAAACAGAATGCCTTTAGTTAAAGGAACCCTCTTATAAACACTAACTGGCAAAGCATTCTCAATCTTTTCCTCGCCAATGATGGTCCACTAGAATCAGAAGATAGGTAAAGTCCAATATGCTCTAATCACAAATATGACACATTTTCAAATACTTCCCTTATCCTTTCCAGTCTTTTCAACTACTACTACTCTCACAAGATACAAACTGTTAGGTCCCACCATCATTCTCATCATTGTTATCTATGTATATAAAAGCCTACATGACTGTTATGACCTGTCCACCACTCAACCGGTCGACCAGTCACTATGATGAGCACTGACCACCAGGGGGCAGATGCTCAATGCAGGAGCTGCCCCCTGGCTCCCGCAGCCAACCTCCCATGGTCCCTCCCCCGAGCCAGATGCCTCGATCGCCCCATCAGTCCCGATTGGGATTGGGCAAGACGGTCCCCACCCGTGCATGAATTCGTGCGCCGGGCCTCTAGTGTCTACATAAATCATTAGATTGTATCTGTGGAAACACAATCAAAATAAACTTCTTGCTTAAGGAAGTCAAAACTGCTTAATTAAATCCAACCAAAAACTTAATGCAATAAAGTACTGGATTCAACACTGAATATGTTTAAGATATTTCATGACAATCTGAAATATTAGGGAGAACCCCTGCAATGTAGATAATATAACATTCTTAACACTCATATACCCATGAATGTTAGACTTATTAACAAAGCAAAAACCAGCCCACTGTTTTTCATTTCCTTGGTTTGGTATTGGAAAATTACTCTTCCTGTTTCATTGTCATTTGTTAATCCTTAATTAGGAATGTCACTTAGAAACTAAATATGGAAAGAAGCCTTTCGGAAAGGGCCATTACTTTCCCAATGTTTACTTTTTTCCAATGTCCGAGTGACAATGATACATAATGGGAATTTGGATAAATAAAGAGATACAGGGCTTTGGAAACTACTGAATACTCAAATAAATGGACTAATTGCAGTTCTATACAATTTTAAAGCCATCTACCACCTTGAAAAGCACATTAATTTACTCTAGGAGTCATTTTATATTGCCAACACCCTCATTTTACCAAAGCGGAAACAGTAGTAACCAATGTATATATTCCACATTTGGGCACATTCAAATCAAATTCATGTATTCAAATACTTTTGAGCAACCTATGCTTATGCAAAAGTTATCCTGGCAGACTAAATGTGATAAAACATGTAGACCACTTGGCACAGGCCTGGCAAACAATCATTACTCAACATTGCTCATTAATACTGTTTCTAATTTTCCAACTTTTTAGTAACCTACATGGTTGTAAAATTATATGATTATGCATATATATAACATGTATAAGCTAACATGCATTAATACTATACATAAAGCCAGTACGTTAGTGTAAAGTATCGCTATTCATCTAGAGACAAAGTTTAACAGTAGCAAAATGATCCACAAAGCAGCAGAGAACACTTCCTAAGGGGTAGTGTTAAATATTAGCTCTTATCTCTGTTTATCAATTGAGAATACAACCTCTACATGGTCTAGCATGAATTATAATTAGCAGTCAGGTGATCCTAGAGAACTAGCTCAAAATGAATAGTTAAGACCTCAGCGCGTGGACAAGTGACCATTTATTTGCAAGGCTGCTGCACCAACCACTGAAGTCTGCTAACTTCCAAACACTGGAATCCTACAGAAATGCACTGCCTGCCTCAGGCTAGAAAATATATTTTTCAAGTCCCTACAACACACATTTTTAAGAATATCTACAGTGTCACTATCACAGCATCCAGCTTTTCATAGCACTTCAACAGTCTCGGCCACACCTCATTTATGACCATCGGGAAAATGGAAAGATAGTTTGGAGAGCACAGGCTTTCTTATTAAATATTTAGGTAAATATTAAAAGTAACCCTACGCCCTCATTAGGGAAAAGAAAACCTGTGTTTCCCAGCCTCGTCTCGATCCGTGGCACAAAGCACATTCCCCCTCCCACGCCGCGAGTCACACCCGGGGCGCGCCGAGGAGGGGCGGGGAGAGGCAGGGCGCTCCGGGGTAGCGACCTGGCACCGCTCCTTCCCGCCGGCTCTCGCACGCAACCGCTAGGCTAGACCCACGTGGACCTCCCGGGCCGGGGCGCCGAGACCCACGCCCACTGGCAGTCCGGTCGCCCCGGGGGGGGCAATCCCGGGGGGGGGAACCGCAAGTGGTCGGTGGCCGCGGCCCCGGGGACC
>NW_005871242.1:1539353-1547858 GCF_000147115.1 Myotis lucifugus | reverse complement strand
AAAATTTGGGGTCAGGGCCGGAAAAGATTTAAGGGCGGGGGAATCAAGATCCCAGGTGCCAACCCCCCCCCCCCACCCCCCCAGGTCTTGTGTTGACATTTGGGGCAGGTTTTTCCTGGGGAAACCACCACCGTCATCCGGGGGCCTTCTGTAAAATGGGAGCGTAGTGCCTTCCCAGCAGGTGGTTGTGAAGCTTTAAAGGAAACATGTTGGAACATGTGGCCGGGCCCAGCACGTGAACCCTCGAATGTTACTGCCTGCCCCCCTCGGGTTCTTCCTCCCGGAGGCCTGTGTTAGCCTGTGCACCCTTCCGACTCGAGGAAGCCCATCCGTCAGTGTTTCAGAGGACTGAGAAGGAGAATCAGTTATGCGATGGACTGTGTGATGAGGAACTCTCGGAACCGTATAAGGCCGTGGTTCTCAACCTGTGGGTCGCGACCCTTTCACAAGGGTCGCCTGAGACCATCGGAAAACACATATATAATTACATGTTGTTTTGTGATTAATCACTATGCTTTAATTATGTTCCACTTGTAACAATGAAATTGGGGGTCACCACAACATGAGGAACTGTATTAAAGGGTCGTGGCATTAGGAAGGTTGAGAACCACTGGAAGTGTTTCTAATCTGAATTTGTATCAAAATAACCAAGCACTCTTCGAGAGACAAAAATGATAACATTCAAGACACGGTGACAAGTGATAATCCGTTTTAGAGCCACCTAGACATGATATCAGGAAGCTAATTTTAAAATTTATGATATAATCATTAATCCCTAGAAAACGTCTAGTTGTCAGCGTAAAAGTCTATCAAACTAAGACCAAACCCTAGTTGTCATATTTTACCAACTTTATCTCTGGGTGTTAATATGTACCTGGGACTTAAGTCAGCTCACCCAGGCATCTTACGGAAATCGTTCAAGCATTACTGTCCAGGGAAAACGTAGGGGAAAAGTTTAGTTTTCCCAGATGATGAATTTGAGAAATCCATGAATCATGATCCAAGCACATGGCTCGTTACATTCGAATGCCCCTGGGCATCTTGCTTTTCACTCCAGAGGAAGGCTGTGGTGGTGTTCGGAACCGCTCAGGTGTCTGTGTGCGCTTGGTTGGACTGTGGCATGCTGGAAGGGGATGGTCGTAGTTCAGGCCACATGGGAGCCGTGGGTCTGTGCTGTGACTTCGGACAAAACCATTCTTTATTCCTGGCAGCCTTACAAAGCCGTGCCGTTGGTCATGATGGAGAAGTGGACAGGAGAGGTGTACCCTCAGGACAGATCTTTCACAACGATACCTCCAGTGCATTTCCCTGGAACTGTGGAACAGTACTGTCATTGCATAGCAATGATGTTGTCTAATAGCTGTTATATAACTCACGTTGAATTTTTACCATCTGGGTCAGCAACAATTTGAAATCTTCTGTAATTTGTAATTACTGGCATATTTGTAGCACGAGGAAGATAAGCTCTGTAGGACTACACCATTTAAACAGAATTTTGTGAAAAATTGAAGCCAGAAAATTAACCTGGCTCAGATCCATTCAGGTGTTAGGAAACAGATAGGAAACACTTTCATAATTTGTCAGATAAATGGCACCTGCCAAATGTTCTAGTGGCCACTTCTACGTTTCCTGCTTCTTTCCTGACTTGTTAATAACTCCCAATCCTGAAAGCTACCACCCTTGCTGCGTAATTGTTCCAGGCCTTTTTCAGCATCTTAAATCAGACATCTAAAGCCATCTCTTTTTGCCAAACACAGTCATTGTCTTTTTTTTTACATTTTGGAACCAACAAAATCATAAATCATAAGCAATTATTTGTCTCTGGTCTTCCAAAATTTTTCATTTCTAAAGTAGATTGATTACTATCAATCATAATTATTATATTCAGAGAAACTCTGGAGTTCAGTTTTAAGGAATAAGAATTGAAACTCTGTGCCAAATCCCCTCTGCCTCTTTTAAAAGAAAATTCACGGCCAGACTTTAATATATAGGATATGGATATGGTCTGATGTTGAATATTTAGATCTTTCATCTATAGATTACTATAAAGTAAGTTCTGTTTTATTATTTCCTGGCTAATTTTTACAAGACATCTTTATATTCATCAGACACCAATAGATGTTTTAGAGAAATTATTCTTGCCCTCAATGTTAACAGTTTAAGTTCAATGCCATTCACGATATTCACTTTATTGTAAATGAGTACCTTATGTCCCCAAATGTCTGACAAAGACTTCAGATGTCAGCAAGGGACAAACATGCCACCTGGCTTGGCAGCAGACCTCTGAGGAAATTTCATTAATTTTATGCAGAGGCACACTATAAGAAAGAAAACAGACTCTGTCCTTAATACACACTTATTAACTTACTGAGCCAAATCTACATTGTAGATTATTTTGGAAGCTTGCAGGACAGGTTGAAAATATTTTAGTGGATGAAGTTCTGCAGTGTCTTCATTGTTATAGAATATCTATGGGAAACTTGCAAAACAATTTTTTGGCCATTTCAGATACTCTTTTTCTTGGTAGTAGAAAATGGCTGTCTTATTCGTAAAAACTACCGTGCAGTTATCACCTATCATTTTGTTCAGCTTCCTTTTTATAGAATGTCTAAAATAACACTTCTGGATTTCTTTCACATATTAGGTCATTTTACTTAGACTTACCTTTTATGTCCAACACAAAGGAGGAACTCTCTCTTAAAGGAAAAATTCAGTTACCTTCCCAAGCACAAATAAGAAACCATTGCTCTTTTACGGCTAGTTGATACAGTTGCTATTACCACTCTTATTTTCTGTGGGAATGTCCAAAGAATGCATTTCCTTGAATAGAAGTCACAGCTGTGTAAATAGCAAAAAAGTTTAACTTTTTATCCTGTAGCTTCTTTCAACCACATTTGGCCAGTAAACCAAAACTAGATAAAGCTCCACACGGGAGGCTTGTGGAAGAGCCTTGTCATGGCTGTCACATCTTCTCTAGGCCGCAGTCACGAGTGCAGCACTTTTCTGAACATCACAGCCAGTTGTTTGGGCCGGTGTTTCAAAGTATTCAGTTGCTTTCATCTGGGTGATAGTCACTGTTTGGAGACTGTGCAGTGATATTCAGCCTGTGTCCCTTTACTAATATGATTTCTTAATCCCAAGTTTTAACCTTTATGTAGAAGCTGTAATGTTTCAAAGTAAAAAATAAGGGGAGGACACCCGGCTGGGTGTGCTCAGTGGATTGAATGTTGTCTCATGGACCAAGGGGTCCTGGGTTCGATTTCTAATCAGGGCACACGCCCGGTTTGTGAGCTCAATCCCCTGTGGAAGGTCTGCAGGAGGCAGCCAATTAATGATTCTCTATCATCATTGACGTTTCTCTCTCTCTCCCTCTTCCTTCCTCTCTGAAATCAATAAAATATTTTTTAAAAAATAAGGAGAGGTGATCAACCAAAGAACTTGTATGCATAAATGCATAACCCATGGACACAGACAACAGGGTGGTGAAGGCCTGGGGTGGGGGAGGGGCAGGCTGGAGAGGGTCAATGGGAAAAAAAGGGGGACAAATGTGATACTTTCAACAATAAAGGTTTAAAAATAAAATATAAGGGGGAATATGTTACATGCCTTAGTTATCTAGACCAAGGGTTAGCCAACTTTTTCTTAAAGGACCAGATTGTAAATATTTTAGGCTTTGAGAGCTGTGAGGCAAAAATCAAGGTTGTTATGTAGGTAATTATAACCATTTAAAATGTATCCGTTTGGAAATGTAAAACCATTCTTGGCTCCTGGGCCATAGAGAAACAGGCGGCAGGACTGAGGGTGGCCAGCAGGCCGTATGCTTGCCAGCCCTTCTCCAGTCATACCATCCCTCACTAACAGAAACCCTGTTCTTTTTTCTCTCTTTCAGCCACATGCCTGGGGATTACGGAGTGATGGGTGACGATGGCTCTATTGATTACAGCGTTCATGAGGCCTGGAACGAAGCCACCAATGTTTACTTGGTTGTCATCCTCGTTAGCTTTGGTCTCTTCATGTATGCCAAGAGGTAAATCTTTGAGTACTTCAGGGGAGATAAGAAACTGGGCATTTAAAAGCTCTGCAGGTTTGATTGTTTGATCTGAATTAAACGCACAAAAATAATGTCATCAACATTTTTGTTCCTGCTCTGATAGCACTGTCTACTTGTGCCCTTGAGCACTGGGCACTAAGGTTTGGCTTGGAAAACCCTGTTGCTTTAAGAGGTGGAGATTTAAGTGCAGCCCTTGGCACCCAGCCCAGCTCACTATACTCCCATTCTATCATATCTAACACAGCTCAATTTTATCACCCAGCCTGTGTTCACTGGCACCCTTGGATGAGCACACATGTTGTCCCATGTCCCTAAAATGCAGACACACTAACTCCTGTGTGTTTAGCAATTCTCTCTTTGCACATTTTAAGCGTTCCCTTCTGTTTCCTGTGCAAGACTATTTCATAGCACTTATCCTATATAATAAAAGGGTAACATGCAAATTGACTGGACAGCGGAACGACCAGTTGCTATGACACGCTCTGACCACCAGGGGGGCAAACGCTCAACGCAGGAGCTGCCTCCTGGTGGTCAGTGCGCTCCCACAGGGGGGAGCGCTGCTCAGCCAGAAGCTGGGCTCACAGCTGGCGAGCCCAACAGCGGTGGCGGGAGTCTCTCCCACCTCTGCGGCAGCGCTAAGGATGTCCGACTGTCAGCTTAGGCCCGCTCCCCACAGGAGGGTGCAGGCTGGGCAGAGGAACCCCCCCCCCCGCCCCCCCAGTGCACAAGTTTCGTGCACCGGGCCTCTAGTTAAACAATATTGGTATTATTCTGATTACTTGTCTATTCCACAAAAACTTCAGTCCCTTGAGAACAGGCCTGGTGTGTCACATAGTGTAAATTCTCAATAAATATTTCCTACTTTAATTCTAGATTCCGTAGCATAATGTAACTGTTCTCTCTCCTTTCCTTTTGTGGGGGGTGAGGGAGGGTGGGGAGGGTGGCGAGGGTGGGGAAGCTGCTTTGAAAAGGAAAAGCACTATTAGTTGAACTGAGTTGCTTCTGCTTATAGGCACATGCTTCATGGTATCCTCTGCCAAAGTCAAAAAGACAGTAGATAGCTCAAACTAATTAGTAATCCAGAAATTACAGATGTTTGGTCTGGGGAGTAGCTCAGAGCCTATATTTGCTCTCAGACATGCAGGCTCATCCTTCCTAGCTGCCTGAGCCCTGAAGCAGCCCACCCATTGGCTGTCTAGACTGTAGGGGATGGGTGAGGGAAGGCTCTACATATCAGCACTGGCCCACTTGCAAGAAACCATGTTCCACTAAAAATAGCCACTGCCTCCTCCCCACCCCACAGTTTTAAAAGCAGGGGCACTGTTATCAATTTTAAAAAGATGGCCATACAGAAGCTCCACTGAAGTCATGCTATTGTATACAAGAAATATGCGTATCCGTCATTTTCCAAAGTTAAGGTCTGCTCACATTTTGTTTATTGTAAAACCCAGAAAGTTACCTTTATTTGGAGGACATGAGAGGGAAGGGAAAAATCAGATATTTTCTCGTTTATGCATTTTTCCATAGAATACTTGGCTTTTGGAAGGGTAGGGAGTGAAAGCACAATAGAGGTACATCACTGTTGTGTAAAGTGGATTGTTCGGCTACTTTTCTTTTGTATATCCCTGTGGCTATACATATACAGCTTCATACTTTTTAAAAATACGTTTTTATTGATTAAAAGAAAAAGAGAGAGGGAGAGAGAGAGAGAAACATCTATTGGCTGCCTCACAACTGGGGATCGAACCTGGGCCATATGCCCTGACTGAGAATCAAATTGGCGACCTTTTGGTGCATGGAGTGACGCTCAAGCAACTGAGCCACAGCGACCAGGGCATACAGCTTCATACTTTTTAGTGAAAGAAAGAATACCTGCCCTAACCGGTTTGTTTCAGTGGATAGAGCGACGGCCTGCGGACTGAAGGGTCCTTGGTTGCGGGCACATCCCCAGTAGGGGGTGTGCAAGAGGCAGCTGATCCATGTTTCTCTCTCATCAATGTTTCTAACTCTCTATCCCTCTCCCTTCCTCTCTGTAAAAAAACCACTAAAATATATATTTTTTAAAAAAAGAAAGAATACCTGAGCCAAGGAAGCATCCACTGAGACAAAATAAAAGATGGATTCCTTGCCACTTAAGTCCTTAAATGTAGTTTCCGATCACAACGATCCTGAGAATATTATAGTCCTACTAGAGGCCTGGTGCACAAATTTGTGCACTGGTGGGGTCCAGCCCACCTGCCCCGATGGGGGCCGATCGGGGGCGGGGCTGGCCGGGGCAAGGGCCTGCAGGTGGTTTGCCGGCCAGCCCTGCCCCTAATCAGGGTGGGGATCCCCGTGGGAGATGGGGCCAGCTGGGGTGAAGGGCCATGGTCATTCCGGTGGTTCTGCCATTCGGTCACTGGGCTTTTATTACATAGGATAGGTATTAATACAGATCTCTCTTCTGCATTGGTTTTGTGTTTCAGGAATAAAAGGAAGATTATGAGGATATTCAGTGTGCCACCTACAGCAGAAACTTTGTCAGAGCCCAACTTCTATGACACAATGAGCAAAATTCGCTTAAGACAGCAACTGGAAATGTATTCCATTTGTAAGTAGATTCTGTGCTTTACTGTATACAGAAGCATGTTTAAAGTAGAATTTTTGGAATTAAACCCAGTTAGTAAAAGGTTATCAGAAATAGTTGATGATGAAACCCGAGTGCCCTTTTCAGATGCTCATCACAGTGATAGCCAAGGAGGTTTGCATGAAGTCAATGCTTCAGGACCCTGTGCGTGTACGGGCCTTTCCAAGACTCTGAGAAGAACCCTAGGAATGAATACATGGGGTCGTACTTTTGTAAATTTTGCAAAAAATTAGCTATTTTAATAATCAGTTGAGATTGCTATCTCTTCCTACTGTAATTTGCCCTCCTTTGTACCCCCGTCCCTGCGGAACAGCATGAAAGTGGTCAGGAACGTTTGGTAGAATCTACGGGAAAGTTGAGTTGGAGCTACTTTTAGTTGGGTTTTGAAGTTTTATTTATGGAATTTGCAGACAGTCTCTTCTATTATAAGTAAATTACTGCAAGCCAAAGCAGAAAGGAATGGCTTCCAGGAATATGGCATGTGATATTAATGTGCAAGGCCAGGGGTCATATCTCCATATTAACCCTTTGCACTCCACTGTCCCCTCTCAGGGGACATCGGAATTCTAGCATATCACTCGGATGTCCCCTCTCAGGGGACATTGCAGTTTATTAGTGATTACGGGGAATTGAGTTATTTCAACGCAACTTTTTGAGACATGCATGTTTCCCTGAAGTTTTATCTTGAAATGGCACAAGAAATTAAATCAAAATATCGTAAAATTACTAAGATATATACAAGAAATGTCAGCGGGTTTTGTGTCGGATTAAACAATAAACTACATATTCCCGATGTGGGACAAAGAAAACGGGACTGCATTGTGTGTTTTAACAGGAAAACACCTGGTGGCAGGCGTCAAACCACTTATTACTGTCAAACATGCACTAATCAGCCTGCAATGCATATTGGGGAGTGTTACAAAACTTATCATACTGTACAAAATTATAAACAATAAAATACTGTTTTTTTTGCAAATATACATTCCTTGATGTCACCCAATTCATATAAGTCCAATATCATTATAATACGTTACTTGGTTCCAAAATTATACTAAATAATACGAGGGTCTGTAAATGCACGTTTCCGCCGCAAAGTAGCGTCGAGTAGCTGGTAGCCAATGTCCAGAATGGTTCGGAGTGCAAAGGGTTAATATGTTCAATAGTACTGAACACGGTGACTATGTAGGTGGTGGGGAAGAAACAAAGTTTAAAATGTACGGCGTCAGAGAAACCAAGATGGCGGCATAGGTTAACGCTGGAGTTTGCTGCCTCGAACAACCACTTCAAAATTACAACTAAAAGATGGAACGGACATCATCCAGAACCACAGGAAGGCTGGCTGAGTGGTAGTTCTACAACTAGAAGGAACCGAGAATCAGAGGATGCGCAGTGCTGAAGTAAAATACTAAGGTGCGGAGTGTGCGCAGCGCGGGCTGGTGGCTGAGGGCGCGGTTGTCTGTTTCAATCCGGAGGGAGCCTCAGACTCTGAGCTCCAGATCCGGGCGAGTCTCTAGGGACCCAGACTCAAACGGGAGAAGCGGGACTGTCTGGCTTCAGTCCCTCCGAGGTTTGCAGCGGTTGCTGGGACAGAGAGGCAGAGCCCCTGGGGATGGACTGAGAGCAGCCATAACTGCTCCCTCCTCCGCCCTGTTGATCCTGTGGGACCCGCCCCGCCCAAGCCCTGCACAGAGCCATTTGCCGGATAGCCTCAGGCAAAGGCTAGATGAGCACCTCCCTAGAGGACAGAAGTTCTCCCACTGCAAACACAGCTGATTCTCACAGCCAGTTGGCCTGGAGGTCAAGTAGTAATTACCTACAACAATCAAGG
>NW_005871242.1:1471859-1539253 GCF_000147115.1 Myotis lucifugus | reverse complement strand
GGGGGAGGTGTCCCTCAGCCTGGCCTGCCCCTCTCTAATCTGGGACGTCGCTCTGACGGTCCAGGACTGCTGGCTCATGACAACTCGCGTACCTGCACACCTAGTTTGCCCAAACAGCCCACACGGGCGTGCACCAAGAGTGGCTACCTCAGGTAATTGGGACACTTAGCACACAAAGCACTCTACCAACACAGGGAAGCATAAAAAATGTGGAGACAAAGAAACAGGCCACAAAGGACAGAACCGGAGGAAAGCAGGCTACTGGATATAGAATTCAAAACCACACTTTTGAGTCTCTCAAGAGGCTTCTAGAGTCTGTCGATAAACTTGATGAGATGTACAGGAAATCTAATGAGACCCTCGATGGTGTGATAAAGGACCAACTAGAAAGTAAGCATACACTGACTGAAATAAAGAATATTATACAGACTCCCAACAGCAGACCAGAGGAGCGCAAGAATCAAGTCAAAGATTTGAAATGCGAGGAAGCAAAAAACACCCAACCGGAAAAGCAAAATGAAAAAAGAATCCGAAAGTGTGAAGATAGTGTAAGGAGCCTCTGGGACAGCTACAAGCGTACCAACATCAGAATTATAGGGGTGCCAGAAGATGAGAGAGAGCAAGATATTGAAAACCTATTTGAAGAAATAATGGCAGAAAACTTCCCCTACTTGATGAAAGAAATAGACTTACAAGTCCAGGAAGCGCAGAGAACCCCAAACAAAAGGAATCCAAAGAGGACCACACCAAGACACATCATCATTAAAATGCCAAGAGCAAAAGACAAAGAGAGAATCTTAAAAGCAGCAAGAGAAAGAAACTCAGTTACCTACAAGGGAATACCCATACGACTGTCAGCTGATTTCTCAACAGAAACTTTGCAGGCCAGAAGGGAGTGGCAAGAAATATTCAAAGTGATGAATACCAAGAACCTACAACCAAGATTACTTTATCCAGCAAAGCTATCATTCAGAATTGAAGGTCAGATAAAGAGCTTCACAGATAAGGAAAAGCTAAAGGAGTTCATCACCACCAAACCAGTATTATATGAAATGCTGAAAGGTATCCTTTAAGAAGAGGAAGAAGAAGAAAAAGGTAAAGATACAAATTATGAACAACAAATATGCATCTATCAACAAGTGAATCTAAGAATCAAGTGAATAAATAATCTGATGAACAGAATGAACTGGTTATTATAATAGAATCAGGGACATAGAAAGGGAATGGACTGACTATGCTTGGGGGGGAAAAGGGTGTGGGAGATGTGGGAAGAGACTGGACAAAAATCATGCACCTATGGATGACGACAGTGGGTGGGGAGTGAGGGCGGAGGGTGGGGTGGGAACTGGGAGGAGGAGAGTTACGGGGGGAAAAAAGAGGAACAAATGTAATAATCTGAACAATAAAGATTTAGTTATTAAAAAAAAAGAAATAAAAAATAAAATAAAATGTATGGCGTCAGAATGAATTGTAGGCCATAGCCATTTATGCCACCATTTAAAAGAATAAGGGTGTTATTTCTGTGGTGTATCATTAAGCTCAGAAAGCAAAATATAATAGTATATTATATTTAAGATGCCACTCTTAAAGTCACGTGACCACAACATCCCTTATATTATCTACATATAATATAAATGTTCTATATAATTATGCAAGCATAGAGGAAGGTTTGAAGAGATACTCATCAGACTATTAACATTATTACCTTGATGGGGAGAGTGTGGGATTTAAAGAAAAAAGACTGGATATTTTTTAAAAGAAACATATCTGTAGTAAAAAATGTAAACGTGTGTGTGTATGTGTATGCATAGAAAGAACCAAAGAGTGAAATTTTAGGTGAAAAGTAGAAAAAATATATATATGCGCATATATATTTTACACAAGTAAAACCTATAAAAAATTCTTTAGCATAAATTTTGTCCTAAGAACTGGTAACAGCAGTTCCTTTGAGGAAAGCAACTGGGTGGGCAGCTACAGGACTGGTCAGCTAAGAGGAATGTTTTTTCTTTTGTTCCTTCTGCACTTTGTACAATATGGATGGCTTACCAGCTCAAGCTAAGCAGTAAAACTAACATAGCAGCTTTATTCACAGTAGCCAGAAGGTGGAAACAATCCAAGTGTCCTTGATGGATGAATGGATACACAAACAATGGTACATAAATACAGTAGAATGTTATTCAGCCTTTAAGAGGAAGACAATTCTAACATATACTACAACATGGATGGACCTTAAAGACATTATGCTTCATAATTATTCTTATAATTAAGTAAAATAAGCAAGCCACAGAAGAACAGATATTGTATGATTTCACTTATATGAGGCAAATTCATAGACAGAAAGTAGAATGGTGGTTGCCAGTGACTGGGGGAGGAGAAAATGGGGAGTTACTACTTAATGGGTAGAGTTCAGTTTGAATGATCAAAAGAATTCTGTGTCTGGATGGTGGTGATAGTTGCCCAACAATGTGAATGTAGTTCATGCCACTAAATTAAACACTTAAAACTGACTAAAATGGCCCTAGCCAGTTTGCTCAGTGGATAGAGCATCAGCCTGTAGACTGAAGGGTCCCGGGTTCGATTCCAACCAAGGTCACATGCCTGGGTTGCAGGCTCAATCCCCAGTGGGGGGCGTGCAGGAGACAGCTGATCCATGATTCTCTTTCATCATTGATGTTTCTCTCTCTCCCTCTCCCTTCCTCTCTGAAATCTATAAAGAAATATATATATTTTTTAAAAAACTAACTAACATGGCAAATTTTATGTATATTTTATCACAACAGAAAAAAATCCTTAAAAAATTTAAGCATTTTTTTTAAAGTCTAGTCAGAAGCTTTGTAAAGAAAATTATAAGGGAAGAATTAAGTTTTCATTGATGCCTAGTCAAAATAGAAGTTACCTCCTATCAGTAATATATTCAATAGTATAACATATACAATTATAAACCCCATTGTACAGGTTTTTTTTCTTCTTTGATGGGAACGGCATAAAATAAGACCAGAATTCCTGTCTTTGTAAGGCGCATCAGTTTTCTATTGCTGCTGTAACAAATTATCACAAATTTTGTGGCTTAAAACAACACAGATGCATTGTTTACATTTTTATAGGTTATAAATCCTACAACAGTCTTGCTGGGATAAAAATCTAGGTGTGAGCAGGGTTTTCTTTCTGCTTCGGATGCAGAGCCAGCAGCATTACATCTTTCTGTTCATTCTTCATTATATCTTCCCCTCGGTCTGAACTCAGCCAGGAAAGGTTCTCCAATTTTAAGAGTCCATGTGATTAGGTGGGACCAGGTAATCCAGGGTAATCCCCCCCTCTCTTACCTTACCTTAATCACAAGCTCAAAGTCCCCTTTTCGCTGTAAGGTAACATATTCACAGATTGGGGGGATTAGGATGTAGACAGTTTTGGAAGCCATTATTCCTGTAGACAATGAGTGTGTGTGGGTCTGCACATTTATTGAATTCCTGCTCATTGGAGCATTCTTAAGTGCTTGTGACATATCTAGCCCTAACAAAGTCTGGCGGTTCAAGAGGAAATAGCAAACAAAATTCTTTTTCTTACAAAGGACTCCCAAAGTTGTAAAAGCTTTAGGCCACAAAAATCTGAATTTACCCCCGAGTACTGTAAACAAGTAGTATCTCTTTCTTGGCTAAGAAACAGTGAAGAGACTGAAAGTTTTAGAGCTAAGTAGTCAGTGACATTCCTAAATATTTTAGCCCTGTACTTTCTCTAGTTTTAGGTTGGGACCATTCATTTTTATTTTATTATTTTATTTATTTATGTAGGTATGTATGTATGTATGTATGTATGTATGTATTTATGTATTTATCTTATTGACAGTTTTATAGATGTCCCCCAATTTCCCATCCTTTCTCCCAGCCCAGGCAACACCATTCTTCAAATAAACATTTCTCAGCAGTACAAAGAGAATACAGAATTGCATTTTTTTTCATCAAGTTTATATTAATCACAAAGTTCAATAACACGTCTCTTAGGCTTATAAGTTAAAATATAGTCAAATTCCTTATTGTGTGGACAAAAGCATTATTTTTAATTTATCTTAAAGTGGAAATGGGGGACAAGAAAGAAGTAAATTGCAGAATGTTAATTTAACCGCTTAATTAATGTTTACCCTATATTTTTAAAGCTCTGAATAATCCTGATATACAAATAGAGGGTCATAATGTATAATAAAATTTTCCTCCAACAGAAAAAAGTTTAATTCTAAGCTAATTCTTTACTGAGATTCATGACTGGTCATTTAATGATATTAACTAGTAATTATTTTGCTATTTTATTAAGTATATCTCTTTTTTCTTCTTCTTTTTTTTTTAATAGCAAGGAAGTATGACCATCAACAGCCACAAAACCAAGCTGACAGTGTGCAGCTCTCATTGGAATGAAATCTCAGAAAATGAACAACATAAATAATTGTTCAATAGTATTGTAGCAAGCTCCTAATTCCACCAAGTCATGAACAGCATCTTTAAAACATCTTCTGTCTCTATAAGATAATTTTTCTTGGGACCTTTATCCCAAATTTTTGGTGTGTTTTCTTTTCCTTTTTTAAATTGCATCTGTGAGTCATTTGTGACACAAAAAATGGCTCAGAAGACCTGAAAACGGGGAGAGAGACTATACCAGAGATGTGATTTTACTTTGTGAACACCTTTGATTTCTTCAGGATGCAATCAGCCAGGAATGAAAACCCATCTTTGGAAACGAGCATCTGAAACTTATGCCACTTTGAGCTGAAATTTTTGTAAAATGAAAATCCAGTCATTGTATAATTTCCTCTCAGATTGTATTCTGTGATAAACGTAATATGGATAACTGACTGATTTGTGTTCTCATTGCTGTTGGTTACCACTCTTAATTGAATTACTACTTGCTTCTTCAGAACCTGCATAGTGGACTGTCTTTCTATATCATGAAGCGTACCCATCTGCTGATTATGGAAGCCTTCTGGAATTTTTCCCTCATGTGTTCCTAGGAGTTCATTTGCTTTTTTCTGTAATCCTACAGTTTCATTTCCACCACAAGAGTCTTCTTTAGACCATACTGCGACCATGTTGTCAAACACTAGTAAAAACACCTCTATAATTGGTGTTAGCAACTTGCTTTTTATCATATGACTCTCGATGTTTAACGTTAACTGTCTGGTTTCTAATGCTTTCTTAGCATAATAAGCTTCCCTGAAGACTCATATCTTGTACCATTTTCTCCTGTATATTGAAATGTTTTTACCTACTTTGTCATCATTATTTAAGTAAAAGCTGATTGGAGGTAGTGGTAGGGAAGTTTAACTGTCCATGTAACTGACCAAGAATTAGTTTTTGAATCCAAGGTATTCTTAATTCTAAGAGTTAGGGTTAATATGCCAGGGTTAATATTATTTTCTTTTCCCTTTATAATTGTAAAGTAAAAGAATATAAATTTTAAATGAAAAGGTTTAGACCAAATAAAATCATTCAGGGAAATTGCATTTTCTTTTAAAATTTAATTACATCATTCAAAAATGTATATATTGTTCAAGGTAAATTGTTGACCAAATGGAGTAATTCTTAACTCACAAGTGAAGGCACTGCCTACACGAAGAATGAAACGCTGTGTATAACTACAACCGTGTGTAACTAAACAGTTATAATTACAGGCTGGGGGTAGCAGAGTGGCAAGGAGACAGTCTTCTTAAACTTGGCTTTCCTCAAGGAGACACTGTATATTTCCATCAGCAGAGAATGTACTCGAGCAGGAACAGTTTACTTGCTGTCACTGACATGTGACACGATCTGGACAAATTACAAACCTGGCCATCTCAGATGATTTGTATAGTGTATATAAATAAATATAAATCACAATGAGATTGTGATTGTTTTTACCTGTGTCCACGAGATAGAGACAGTCATAACTAAAAACTGGCATATCATTTGGTGAGCATCAAACGTTGGCAAGTAAGAGCGGATGAATTCCTGATTTTTTTTTCTCTTAAAGCTAACATGGGAATCACTCACCCCCACTGGCAGGAACAACAGTGAGTCCGCCTTTGAAGTTCCTTCTCTGCTTCAACAGCTGAGCTAGGAAGGGTGGAAGCCTGCAGCCACACTTCAAAGCGACACCAGGTGATTGTCCTGCTTCTGCCCCGGAATCCACCAAAGATTCAGTGGAACTATTTTCTTTGGAAGAAAAGTGGAATGACTAATAAGCTGGTAAATAACATTTGTGTTCTCCTTTTGTTCTTTTTTTTTTTCTTTTAATGCAGAAGATACTGAGCCGTAAGCACTGGTCAGCCTCTCTTGGTGCACAGCTTGAGCATGTCAAATAGTTGTTTAGCTGCTGCCAGCCAGCTGCACTCAGGGAAGCTGTTGGCCCCTAAAGGACACAGATGTTTGCTATAGACCTCACACTGCTTCAGGTGGAGTTATTTATATGATTCATCTGAAAATGAAATGCGGAGTTTATGGTAAAATTGGTTTAATGTCAGAAATATTTTCAACATTGAGTAGAAATAACAAAATAGTGATAATAAAAATAATTTCAGATATTAACAAATACATCGAAGGAAAAGGACAAAAGTATGGAATGAAGTTTTTCAACAAATAGTTATGAAATACGTAACTGTGCTAGTCATGTGTCATCTATAGACTATTCGATTCTAATAACAATTAGAATAGGAACAGATGCAGGAAAACTAAAAGGAAATATAGTTATTTGCATACCTTTAACATCTATACAAAATAGTGAGAATAGGGACTGGAGCTTACTCTTTTTTTTTAATATATTAATTTTTACAGAGAGGAAGGGAGAGGGATAGAGAGTTAGAAACATCAATGAGAGAGAAACGTCAATCAACTGCCTCCTGCACACCCCCCACTGGGGATGTGCCCGCAACCAAGGTACATGCCCTTGACTGGAATCGAACCTGGGACCTTTCAGTCCGCAGGCCGACGCTATATCCACTGAGCCAAACCGGTTAGGGCTGGAGCTTATTCTTAATCTGTTTTCCACTTGACTCCCTAATAAAGCCAGAGTCAAACTTGCACAAAACTATAAAGCAAGAAAAGTTTCCCACCTACCTTTTGACCCTCGTCAGTCTCCTATAAGTCTGTATGGGCAAGACAGGTCTTAAATGAGGATTGAAAAGTTAGGATGAGGAACTAAGCTGAGAACTGAGGTGGTAAACCCTCCTTAGTCCTGTAGCATACCTGTAACACATATGGGGATTTTCAGCAGCAGGTCATCTCTCTACTATCATTGACTTCTCACCCAAAATAAAAGTGGCATTTAGCATTGGATTCTATGCTGATGTATTTTCCACCTTGGAGATAGTGAAAAACTAAAGCTATTTATGTAGATTAGTGACATTCCATATCCTAGGTAGGCAGGTGGGATAAGTCAAAGGAGAGGCCACTTACTGTCCAGGTTCATTGGTAGTAGTTGAGCCCCAAATTTGATACTGAAAGAGCACTGTGTTGTGTTCACTTTTTTTATTTTTATTGTTTACTAGTTCCAGAGGTTCTTGAAAAAGACCTCCACTCCAGGGACTTTATTTAACAACTAGAGGCCCGGTGCATGAAAATTCATGCACTGGAGGGGGGTCCCTCAGCCTGGCCTGCCCCCTCTCACTGTCCGGGAGCCCTCAGGGGTGGGAGGCGACCCAGTGATCAAGGGAAGGTGATGCCCCATCACACCTCTGCTGCTGCTACTTCCGGCAGCGCAAGCCTCGGCCGGCCCTGGGCGGTTGGGCAGTTGCCATCCAAGGCTTGCCTGTGCCTCGGGCCAGCCCTAGGTGGCTGGGGGGGTGAGGGGACTGGGGGTCTCCGGAGGCAGGCACATGGAGTGGCCGGGCTCACCTGGGAGTGGGCCCGGCCTTGCCGCATGCCTGCCACTCTGGCAGGGTTGAGGGGACTGGGCGCCGCCATCTTTGAGGGCGTGGGAGTCAATTAGCATATTCCTTCATTGGCTGTGGGCGCCACCATCTTTGTGATGATGCGAGGGTCAATTTGCATATTCACTCTTTATTAGCTAGGACTAGAGGCCTGGTGCACAGATTTGTGCACCAGTGGGGTCCCTCAGCCTGGCCTGCGCCCTTTCACAACCCAGGACCCTTCGGGGCGTCAGACTGCTGGTTTCATGCCCGAGGGATGTAGTAGTGCACAAAGCGGCAGGCAGCCAGGGAGGAGCCCAAGCCCCCAGCCAGGCGCTACACCGCTCCTGCTCATCCTGCCCCACTGCACCTGTCGCCATAGCCTCTTGGTAGTGCTGCCATGGCAGGAGAGGCTAGCGCCACCACAGCTGTGCTTGCCAGCTGTGAGCCTGGCTGTCGGGTAGCTGAGCAGTGCTCCCGCTGTGGGAGCGCACTGACCACTAGGGGACAGCTCCTGCATTGAGCATCTGCCCCCTGGTGGTCAGTGTGTGTCATAGCGGCCAGTCAAACTGGTCACTTAGGGTTTTATATATGTAGACTAAAGGCACGGTGCATGAAATTCATGCACGGCGGTGGGGGGGAGGTGTCCCTCAGCCCGGCCTGCACCCTCTCCAATCTGGGACATCCCTTTCACAATCCAGGACTGCTGGCTCCTGACCACTCGCCTACCTGCCTACCTAATTGCCCCTAACCGCTTCTGCCTGCAGCCTGATTGCCCCTTAACTGCGCTCCCCTGCTGGCCCAATGGCCCCCAACTGCCCTCCCCTGCTGGCCCAATGGCCTCCAACTGCCCTCCCCTGCAGGCCTGGTTGCCCCCAACTGCCCTCCCCTGCCGTCCTGATCTCCCACAACTGCCCTCCCCTGCTGGCCATCTTGTGATGGCCATCTTGTGGTGGCCATCTTGTGACGACATGAGGGCAGCCATCTTGTGGTGGCCATCTTGTGATGACATGAGGGCATTGCGTGAGGGTGCGAGGACCATCTAGGCTTTTATTAGTATAGATGGTTTGACAAATTTCAAACTAGCTGAAGAAAGTGGAGATTTTTCAATGCAACCAACTGTGTTATCAACTGCAAATGTTTTTGGCTTCAGAAATCTGAATTTTTTCAAAAAATGTACCATGAAGTGTAAAATATGACAGAATAAGTAAATGCATGTTTACTGTATTCATTTTTGTAAGGGATTGCAAGTGTCTGAAGTTTAAAAATCCAGGTCTATTCAAGTTTACTACAACCTAATATAAATCCTACCTAAATGCTTTCTGTCACCTAGTATTAGCAAAGTAACTAGACAAAAGTAAATGGTTGGTGAATACTTATTGAATTAATTAATTTACTTCTAATAATTTATAGAACTAATGTTTTATTTTTATGTTTTTGAAAAGTATTTGTAGGTTCTGTTTCTGGTAATAGAAAAGTAATCATATCAGACTCACAGATAATGATCATGCATTCAGAACAAAACATAAAAAAACTAACAGTGACCATAAGCAGACAACAGAAGGAGGTTGATCCTTGAACGAGGGGACTGCACTACCTGAGATTTGTGATTATGTTTTTGTATTTTTTGTCTGAAGGTATTTCTAAGTCTACCAGTTGAGAGTAGCTAGAACTCAGGTAGAAAGCTATAGTGAAATTGGTTTGAGAATAGGACAGAGTTCAGGGCTTCTAGAGGGACTGGAACATGAGGAGGAACATCACAGAAAGAAGTGAACCACAGGAGGGGGAACCCCAAAATCTGCATATAAATTCTGACAAGTCCCTGGCTGACCCTATACTATGAATCTACAGAGACTCTTAGGAACCTGGCAGAAACAACTAGCTAAAAAACCTGAAAGAACTAAGCAGAGTTTTCAGTTACGGCCTACCATAGGTGAGACAGTTTGAGTCCTGCCAAAAAACAATTTCAGAGAAAGATAGACTCTAGACCAGGGGTGGGCAAACTTTTTGACTCGAGGGCCACAATGGGTTCTTAAACTGGACCGGAGGGCCGGAACAAAAGCATGGATGGAGTGTTTGTGTGAACTAATATAAATTCAAAGTAAACATCATTACATAAAAGGGTACGGTCTTTTTTTTTTTTAGTTTTATTCATTTCAAACGGGCCAGATCCGGCCCGCGGGCCATAGTTTGCCCACGGCTGCTCTAGACTCTCTACACCATAGCATCCACAGTGTCCAATGTACAATGAAAAGTTACAGAAATGAGAAAAACAGTAAAATGATTCACAGTTAAGAGAAGAAATGAGACAATGTGGTCCATAGTCAAGAGAAAAAATAGTTGATATAAACTGACTCCAAAATGACCCAGATATTGAATTAGCAGACAAGGACTTTAAAGTAGCTATTACAAATATATTTAGATAAATGAAATACTTTCGGAGACATTATAATTGAAAGGCTTTATCAGCAGCAGATCTTTCAGTACAAGAAACACTAAAAGAAGTTCTTTGGGCAAAAGGGACGTGATAACAGAAGGAAACTCACCTAAGCAAACTCTGGGCATAATGAATGACCAGATGGGGAGAAACAAGCAAAATCGAACAAGTCATTACTGTTTTGCATATCAGCAAATATCAATTAATAAAATGTTGATTGGAAACCAACTTCGACTGAGGAAATATCTCAACAGTCCAGAACATGAGAGGGGATGCTGGCCGGGCTAATTGCAGACGAACTATATATGCACCCTTTGGGGGCTGTGGAGTGTGTAAAGTTTATGTTTGTTTGTTCCCCCCACGTCCTGCAGGGTTTAGGGTTCAGGATCTGGAAGAGGGGCCGCACACAAGTGAAAGAGACAAGACAAGAAATAATAATTTGGAAATATTGGGGGGCCAGGCGGGCAAGTCCAACTCAAGGGGAAGGACTTCCCCTGGTGCTCAGGCCTCACCAACCTTTTATTGGTTTGGATACACCCATAGCCCTTAGGTAGGCAATTTCCAGTAACAGGTAGACTAGCCCATCAGCAAGGATTTACATAATAATAAATGGGGAAGTTGCTTCAGCTACCATTGTCTGGACTAACAGTGGGTGCACAGCCCTGACCTTTGCCAGGGCTTCAAGGGTCACCAGCCTTCCGGGTTCCTTGTCCACACCTCTCTGCAAGTGAAGACAATAGGTGGCTTCCCACGGAGGAGACTTTTATCAGCAAATCTTTTGGGGAAAGGAGTTGCTCCTTTTCTTCCTTAAGACTTTGCTCATCAGAGTTAGCTTTCTCTTTTCATCTTCAAGACCTGTGATGTTTTCTGAAGAGGAGTGGAGGCTGAGTTTCAGAAACGCCAGTCCAAGGACAGATTTTCACTTATCTACAATTTATAAATGAATACAGGTGTTTGGAAACTTAATAACTCAACATTTGCTTATTTAGTTGCAGTCTCATTTACTTAAGGTGCTGGATGCTTTTGGCTACTTCTTAGGTGCCTTACTTAATGGCTTCTGGCCCATTGCTATGGTGAAATAGAATTTATAATAATTCTTACGTATGCTAACTTAATACTTGTAAAATATACCCTTTCTTTGTTTATTAAAAAAAAAAGGACCCTGGCAAATCTAATATGCTTCAAAAGGATTATAAAATTTTTAGAAATGCTAGTCCTTAATTAAAGCTGTGGAGAAATTTGAGCTGAATGTATTAACTAACATATGACAAATGTAGACACTTAAATCGTTTTGCTAGCTGACAGTTTTGACTGAAGCTTGACGTTTCCTTTTTCAATTTAGGTTAAACAATTCTGAATGGAGGGAAGTCATTTCATGATCCAAATAATCTTTTACTTGTCATTGTTAGCCAATCCAAAGGATATAGTTCATCTTCTAAGAAGTTAAAATAAAATTTGAGGTAACAATTTAGTTGATAGAACACAGAATTTGAAACCTAAGTTCCAGCCTGTTTTGATTTATGCTGTATCTGTGTGAATTTGAGCTTGTCATTAATCTTACTAGGTCTCAATTTGTTCATCTGTTAAATAGGAATAAGACTGCCTTTACCCCAGGGGTGGTCAGATTCTAAATGACAAACCACCTGAGCACCTAGAAGGCAATGTCAAGACCCTTGGCTGGTTGGTGGTGGTGATCAATATTCTTTCACTGTGTAACCAATTTATATTTTTAAGAGTTCTAAAGAGCAAAGTCAAACATAAATGGAGTCCCTAATCCCTCCAGGCCACTAGAGTATGTATTCTTTAGCTTTCTCTGCAGTCCCAGGAAAAGCAGCTAGCTAAGGAGAACTTAAAAAGTACATGAATCAAGTCATCAATTATCACTCACCTCAACTACATTTTAAAAACCTTCACTGATACTATCTCCATTTTTCAGGTGGAAATATGGGCACAGAGAAATTAGGGGAGAGGCTCAATATTGAAAACCAGAATTACTTTATCTCTTGAGATCCTTTCCATTCTATTTCTCTCTCTCGCAAATGGAATGGTTAGGAGGTTCAAGCATTGTTTCCAGTTGAGAATAATGTCAACATTATTGCTAGGAAATAATATAGCATGCCTTATTCAAGTCCCTTTGAGATAAAAGTCAAGCAAAAGGCAGCAAGTAAGTTTTCCTTACAATATTTTGAAAGTATAACTGCCAAACACTCAAATATAGAGGATTCTTTTTTCCCCTTTGTATCCATTTGATTACCCATAATTTATAAAGCACATGTTTGGTTTGTACACTTTGTCCCAGGCACGTCTGGGCATGCAAAGACTGTAGCGAGTTCACAAAAGCCACTTAACATATTTGGTTGTCATTTAAATTATGACTTTGAAAACGAAGAAGACAAGCCCTTTTACAGTGATAGGCTGGTTTACAGAAATTACCTAGCAAACTAAATTTAAAATCAGTTCATATAGGAAATGTTATTTTTTCATTTCCATTCTGCCATAATACTCTCTGATGTTTTTTAAAATATCCACAGTAATTAATAAGCATGGCATGAAGGTTTCAGTCCCTCTTCTCCTGTGCATCCATTTTGTAAGTTACAGAAACTACAGCCACCAGGTCTTTCTATTGATGATTGGATGAAATCTAGTGTTTCCTCCAAAACACTTATCCTGACATATTACAAATCAGGGAAAGAAAGCCAAGAGACAGCCTTAGGAGCACATACAGGTGTTGGGGTATGTTCATTCGCTTCATCTAGTACCTCTTTTTGCCACAATTTCAGTTTAGTGACTCAAGAATATGCAAGTTAAAAATAAAAAAATAAAAAGGATCCTGCAGTTCAGAGGCCATCAGTGTGGCTCAGTGAACCGGAAGTGAGTAGGTGTGTTCCGAGGGCCTGTATTGGGTGGGGCTAGCAGCGGGGCTGAGGCCAGAGAAAGATCTGTTTACACCCCAGCTCCTTTTCTTACCAGCAGGCTTTGTGCCTCTTATGCAAAGTGGAGATAATAACTCCCACCTCAAAGAACTATTTTCAGGGTTAAATGAAGTTCACCACATTAACTGGTTAACCTGGTGCCTGATAGAATATGTATTCCATAGAGTTGTTATTGTTGTATACTCTCTTTGAGCCAGTCTATCTAATTTATGCTAAAATTAAGAGAAATATGACTAAGATGAATCAAGAAAAAAAGGCCATTCTTGGGAGTGAAATATTTGTATAATTTAAAAAATATCAAGTTTCTTACTTCCAATAACATACAGTACCATGCATGAAGTATGGCAAACCTGTTTTAATGAACAAATAAGAACCACTTAGAACTATCATAGCAGGATATAATGGAAAGGGGTGTTAGGCAAATCAGCTTGATTTCAATTCTAGCTCTGTCCCTTGAGCAAATTTATTTATCTTTGATCTTTGGCTTCCTCGTTTGTTAAATTAACACTTGGGAGGAGTGTAGCAAGGGTGACATATTAAAAGTATATATATATATTAGGATATTAGAATAAAACTGTATACATGTCTGTCTGTCTGTGTATCATCTATCTGTAGAAAGCACAAAATAATCTATATCAAGTAGTGATTATTCTAATATTATAATAATTTTTTACTGTAAATAAGATTTTTTAAAAATTTAGGTGCTAAAAATTAGTCTGATATAACTCTTTTCCCATAAATGGCTTGGGGTAACCTCTGAAAAAGGTTTGCTATTCACTTGACCCAGAAAACCCCACAAAATCATGCAAATTAAGAAGTTCAGATCTTTGTGTTCACTTTAAGAATATTCATGAAACTGCCCAGGCCATTAAGGGTATGCATATCTGAAAAGCCACCAAGTATCTCAAGGATGTCACTTTACAGAAGCAATGTACACCATTCGTCCTTACAATGGTGGAGTTGGTAAGTATAACCAGGCCAAACAGTGGGGCTGGAAGCAGGGTCTGTGACCCAAAAAGAGTGCTGAGTTTTTGCTGCACATGCTTAACAATGCAGAGAGTAATGCTGAACTTAAGGGTGTAGACGTGGGTTTCCTGGTCATTGAGCACATCCAGGTGAACAGAGCTCCCAAGATGCAGAGCAGAACCCACAGAGCTCATGGGTAATGAACCCACACATAGGCTCTCCCTGCCACATGGGAAGGATTCTTACTGAAAAAGAGAAGATTGTTCCTAAGCCAGAAGAAGAGGCTGCACAGAATGAAAGTATATCCCAGAAGAAACTGAAAGAACAAAAACTTATAGCCCCCAAACTTTATAGCATAAAATAATCCTATATAATAAAAGGTAACATGCAAATAGACCGAATGGCAGAACAACTGAACAACCAATCAAAGCGTAATATGCTAATGATATGCTAAGGCTGCTCAACCACTCGCTATGACATGCACTGACCACAGGGGGCAGACAGTCAACTCGTCAACCAGTCGCTATGATGTGCATTGACCACCAGAAGGCAGATGCTCCCACCAGTAAGTTAGCTTGCTGCTGGGGTCTGGCTGATCAGGACTGAGCGAGATGGACCAGACACACCCCGGAACCCTCCTGCGGTCCCTCCTGCAGTCCCTCCCTTGCCCAATCATGCACTGGTGGGGTCCCTCAGCCTGGCCTGCACCCTCTCACAATCTAGGACCCTCGGGGGATGTCGGAGAGTCAGTTTCAGCCCGATGTCACAGGCCACTCCCCGTGGGAGGGTGCCAGACGCAGGGCTCATGGCTGGTGAGCGCTGCTGCAGCAGAGCGAGCCTCTCCCGATTGGGACTGATTGGGTGCGAGCCTGCGGTAGGCACAGTGGGGCTGGGATGAGTGGGAGCGGCAGGTAGGAGCTGCAGGCGGCGTTGGACTGCTGGTTTCAGCCTGATCCCTGCAGGCCACCCAGAGGGACCCCACCCATGCATGAATTCGCAGCCATCGTGTGAGGGTGTGAGGGTCAATTTGCATATCACCTCTCTATTATATAGGATATGTTTCAAGTGTCCTTACATAATGGATCAAACAGTATTCCTCTGATGAAAATTTTAAAAATAGTCTGATATAAGGAAACATTCTCTTTGAAATTATTTGCACTATTGTTACCTAAACCTTTTGTCACCTATATAATCAAACTTTAACCTCAAGTGGGTTGTGATTGTGATTGTGAGTGGCTTCTGGAGTGTGTGGCAAATTTCTATTTCTTGACCTGGGTAGTAATTACAAGGTCAATTAATTTCTTATTAAACTATATATTTGTTTTGTGTAGGTTTTGTTGTCTGTGTTTTCTTACACAATAAAATATTTTAAAGTAAAAACATTTACTCAACTCAGTTACTGCATGAACTACTACAAAGTGAAATCATAGAGGACTGATTTAGAGAGGTTTCATTAGGTTTTTAATAAAATAGAAGCAACATACAAATATTTTTGGGGGGAGTCCTTCCGCCAAGTCACCAAATTACATATCTGAGTTTTCCATTCTCTTCTAAAAAAATTTAGATGCCAACAACTGTAAATATAAAGTATAATTAATGTCATCTTAGTAACAGTTTACATGGCAATATATATGATCAATGTTGTGAATCAAATTGTAATGAGTCACAGTACATTAATTCAGTCACAGTAAGCATGGCAGTGCCCACTTAAAGAATAAAAAGAGCCTGGCTGGCGTGGCTCAGCAGTTGAGCATCAACTATGAACCAGGAGGTCAGGGTTCAATTCCTGCTCAGGGAACATGCCCAGATTATGGACTTGATCCTCAGTAGGGGGCGTGCAGGAGGCAGCCAATCAATGATTCTCTCTCATCATTAATGTTTCTATCTCTCTCTCCTTTTCCCTTCCTCTCTGAAATAAAAATATACTTGGAAAAAAGAAGAAGAATAAAAAGAGATCAGTAGATGACAAGTTAAATCTGAGTCCACTTTTGTGTGGCTATTAAAAGAATAAAAAGATTCCTGAGCTATAATAAATATTTATTGAACAAGTTACTATTATCACTAGTGAAAACTGTAAATATTCTGTTCATATGGAGAAAACATATGAATAGGTATATTTAGGCGACGTTGCTTATAAAGAAGAGAAACCTACTCAAGCTTTCTCTAGATAAAGGAACATAGAGGTACCTTATGACATCCATGAGGGCTCAATGCAGAAAACCTGTCAAGAATGAAGGAAAAACCAGTCTCTCTCCCCTTGCCCCCATAGGTTCTTATTCTCTTCTCTCTGCAGTCCATTCCCACTCCTTGATGATCAATATATGTGACCCTCAATGGCTGCCCTATGCTTCCGAAACTCTTGGGGCCATCATCTGATGCTAAAGGATTCATTCTGTCTGAGACCCAACTCCAAATAACTATGGGCAGAAGAGACCACGGGAGCGGAAGAGACCACGGGAGCAGAAGGCACTGTAGGGGTAAGAGGAAATGACTTACTGGAATTCAACATAGACAAGGACATGGCCACTGAAATGGTAGAATAATTTATTCATTCTACCACCCCCCAACTACCATGAGTCAGACTGTGCTGGGAATTCAAGGATAAATAATGACCAGAGATCAGACTTCAGAAAACATGACAGAACATCTAAAGGAATTCTTTAAAGGGGATAAAATAAAATAAGTATGAAGTCTTTCAGGATCCTAGAAGAGGTGATGACTAATTTCACAGAGGAGATTATAGTAGAGCAATCTTGAAGCATGAGTATTAAACCTCACAAAGCACAGTCAAGCAAAAGATGCTTAAGATGGGAATTTCTCTTCAATAAAGGACACTATGGATATAGTCTTAGGTCCAAGAGAAGATTTTTGCAACATCTAATACTGAGAAGGAGCTAATACAAACCAGTAAGGAACAATGGTGGGTGCTCCAATACGAGCAATTAGCAGAGGAAAAAACAAAAAGCATCACACCTCATTCATTCATTCATTCATTCATTCATTCATTCATCATTTTACACCAATTAGACCAGCAAAATGAGCAAGCTGGACAGCACTAAGTGTGGGCAGGGGCTGAGGGCTATCGGCTCTGGGATAGGAGCAGTATTAACCAGTGCGTGCATCCCGCAGAGCACTCCAGCAGCGCCTATCAAAGTCTGCATGAACTCTGCATCCAGTGCAGGAGGAGGGGACAAAGTGGAGAGGCCAGCTTTTAAGGGTTTTCTATGTCACAAGTTTCGATTCTAAAGACAATGGAGAACCAAGAGAACGTTCTAAGCAGACCAGTGGCATGGCCAGAACAAAACTGATGGCAGTGTGGAGTTAAAAACCGAGTGAAGAGGAAATGGAAGCTTAGAAAATGAGTTCAGGGTTTCAGGGCATGTATATATGAAATGGCATACAAAACAGTATGCAGACACAAGCTACTACTAGGTAAGGATGGCAGAGTATATTTAACAAAGGTCAGAAGTGAATCTGGAATGAAGCATGTCATATTTAATAGTTACAGCTTTCTTTTCTCCCTTGCAGCAGTTTGTTCATGATTTTTTTTATTGTACAAAATATTGTTTAGAATTCTAGAGTCTAAATATTAAAAGTGTTTCTTTAAAAAAGATACATAGACTATGTAGTCTGGTTCATTTTGAATAAAGGATTAACTGATGATTTAAAAAAAAGATACATAGAGATTTAAGAATAAAGTTATTATGCTTTGATCCTGTCTGGAAGATGGAATTTTAGCAGCTTTTGGTGGTTCCAGACAGTTCCTTTTTACATGGCTATTATAAAAATTTAGAGCCTAGTTATACATAAATTGTTCTGTATAGAATGTAACTACAGTGAGTTTATTGGACTATGGATGATTTTTCAAAATATCCTATATAATAAAAGGCTAATATGCAAATAGACCAAACGGGGGAACAACCGAACAACCAGTCGCTATGAAGTGTGCTGACCACCAGGGGGCGTGCACGAAACATGGCAGGCATCAGCCATGGCGGGATAGTGGAGCAGGTGAGCGGGGCCGCCAGACCAAGGCGGGGTGCCGGTCGCTGTCATTGGGACAAGCCTCTGGTGGTTACTGAAAATTCTTTGCTCCCATGTGCCGAGGTCCCGCCCAGCACTTATACCTGCTGCTGGTGCCAGCCCGATTGCTCGGCGCCTCTCAGCAGGTGCGAGCGGTGGCTGCCGCCCCGATTGTCCCTCAGGGCTTCTCCACCTCCCCCTGCTCCTGCGGGGCAATTGGGGCAGCAGCCGCCGCTTGTACCCACTGACAGGGCTGGCCCCACTTGCACCCGGTGCTGGCTCCAGCCCCAATCACTCCGTGCCATCTGTGGGTGCGAGCAGGGCCAGCGCCACCAGCGTGTGGGAGCGGGGCTGCTGGCAGACAGGGAGGGGACCAGGGGCTGCGGCGGGAGGGGCCAGGCGGGGGCACAGAGGATGGGCCGAGACCCGCCCCTGTGCCCACAGCAGCCTCGCTGCCCACAGTTCCTTTCAAGGTGCATGAATTTGTGCACTGGACCCCTAGTGTTTTATATTTTCTATGGTTTCTATAATGAAATTGTACCCCCACAACCTACCGTTTTTCCAATTACATTCTAATTTTCATTTGGACGAATTTAGGATTTATTTTAGGCCTGGGTGCAATTAGATTATAAACCTTTAAGCTGAACCTAGTTTCTCTTGTGAAATTAATTGGTTGGTCCAGCTAGTAGATGACATCACTGGTGCCTCAGCCAGAGGGCAACCCAGCTGTTCCTCAGCCCTGAGGAGTGTGGGGATGTCCGGCCTGGCTATCATAGATTCTGTGCAGGGACATAACCTACAGAGATCCTGTGGCCTTAGAAGCATGAAACTCACCAGTCCAACAAAGTAGACAGCCGATAAGTGCTTGTTAGCTTCTCTTCCATATGTGCAGAGAGTTAATTTCCTCTACTTTTAGAAACTGTTCGTTTTGGCTTCTGTAACCTGAATGTTAATTAGCATCCCTTTCTCTTTCCTGTACATCTACCCATCTCAGGATGGCGCCAGTGCTGAGACTACACAAAGTCCTTTTTCTTACTTGCTTCTAGTTTTCTAGCTTTGCTTTCTCCCTCTGTCTCTGTTTTTTTCTCAGCCCCAGTCTGTTGTGTTTCCTTTGGTATCCCATGTCCTAGGCTCAATGGCTTGTTTTCTCATTCATCTCTGAGAAGGCTGTATTGAGACCTAGACACATTCTAGAGACTAATGAACTCCCTGGGTACAATGTCTGTGTGGTCTTTTCTAATAGAGCTTCACAGAAATTTAATTGGGAGGACTTATGCTCATTAGGCAGTGATGTGCGCTAAAGCTGAAGAACCAATGTAAACATTATGTTCCTTGCTAGAATGCTAAAAAAAAAATGCTTAGATGCAGGCTAGCTCTTTATTGTACTGAAAATATCATCCAACTATTAGAAATGGTATGCAGCTGTGCCAGGGATCATGCTATGTGGCCATGTTGTGTCAGGCCCAATTTCCTTGCTGGTCTTAAACACCTTTAAAGAATTGCTTCACACTTTTTGGCCATAATGATATGACTTACTATGTTAAGGTAATAAATGGTAATACATAATTAACTGCACTGTACTTAATGCAATAGGTGACCTCCTGAAACTAGCATGTAAATTAATTTATGAATAGTAAAAAATTTTAAATTACTAAGCTCTGTAACTTTTACTGTTAATGGCTTAAAATTTCAAGGAATCCTCTTATAATAAGGAGGCAGCATTATAAAGTGGAAAAATAATGAAATTTGGAGGAATAAGCACTAGATTTCCGTTCTGATTCTGCCGGGGTGAGATGCGTTTCATCAAACCGCTCTTGCCAAGGTTTTCATCTGCCGAACAGGAATTATTTCACAATGTTATTGCACTTTGCAAATTATAAAGGGCTCTACAGGTGTGAGCTGTTGCTATGATTACCTGCAGAGCCTTTTATATACATGGTCTCATGGGAGTCTCCTGCAACCTGTGGTTGAGACACAGCTGATCTTATTGTACTTTTCTCTATAGATGGAGAAACTAAGCATTAGAAGAGTCTTCTGATTGATCTGATGTAACATCACCAAAGCCGGCAGAGGCAAAACTAAACTCCAAATGATCTGACTCCTAAATTGGTAGATTTTCTACTATACCACACTACCCCAGCCTCTAGGAGTGGGGAGGGGAGAGGGAGAAAAAGAGGAGATGAATACTTATCCTATATAATAAAAAGTTAATATGCAAATTGTCCCCTCGGGAGTTCGACTGACCTGGAGTTTGACCACTCGCTATGACGTGAGCTGACCACCAGGGGGCGGTGCCAAACAAAGGAAGGCCCCGGCCGGCAGCTGGCAGCTGGGGAAGGAAGGCCCTAATCGGCCCTGATCGTCGGCCAGACCTAGGGACCCTACCCATGTACGAATTTCATGCACCAGGCCTCTAGTACATAATACACAGTGGAAAGTGGGAAGGAATGGGAAAGTCTTGGGTGAAATTCTAATAAGCTGTGTGAACTTGGATGTAATATTAACCTCACTGAGTCTTCATTTATAAAATAAAGATGATAATATCTAATTTGGGGGTGGCTAGTATTAAATAAGATGATGTGTGTGCTATCCAGTGTACATAAAAAGCATTCATTAAAGAAGATATTAGTATCAAATGCAGGCCCACATGTGGAAGAAAAGATACACCTAACGTGGCTTGGGGGAAGTCAATAGTTCACCAACTCTGAACCCTTAAGGGGCCATTTTGGGGACCAGGAGGATTGAAATATTCTCATCTTCCGTGAATTTCCTCCACTCCAGTCGTTCTAGCCATCAAAGTTGCCTGCAGTTCAGAATATCCTTTCCATTTCTTCCTGAGATTTTCAGTCTCAGATGGCAGACTAAGTACATACACTTACAAACTCTGCATGAAAATGCTAATAAAAATTTTTAAAATTCAACCATAAAGAGAATAGGAGGGGATGTCATCAACAAACCAGGGAGTTCAACAAATCTCTGTGAAACAAAAACCGTATGGGAGGGGGCTGACTGATGAAGCAGACCCTAGGGAGCCTAGATTACTGAGTGGGACTGGCCTCCAGGCATTGACGGAGGTGAGGCTGAACACGGGGATTTAGTAAAGATCTATACATTAAAGCAATCCTCCCTCCACAATTCTCTCCCACTTCCTATGCAGGGTGTCCTGTAGCCAGGAGTTTAGCCCCCTCAAGCAAAGAAAAACCATCTTTTCTAAAGAAATCAAAAGAACTCTCCAGGGAGAACTATAGTCACTAGCGTGGGATTGGTGACTCAAGTGAAACTTCCTCTTTTGGGATGGCCTCCGCCCAGCCTGTCTGCCCAGTCCAAAGCACAGCGTGTCCTGGTGACAACTCCCACCTCTGTACCCACCGTTCCCAGTCGGTCATTCAGTTTCCTCATTTTTCCCCAAATATAAACAGGCACCCAAAAATCATCAGGCAGTTGAGTCAAATCTACAAAATGGAAGAGAAAGAAGAAGGGAACAACGAGAAGAAATGCTCTTAAAAAAGATTCATGAAACACTTTAATTAATGAAACAGAAGGTAACACGTTAAATAATAGAATTAGTGCCACCACAGAGGTATGAATAGATCCATGAAACAAGGATGAGTATCTGTGGAAAAGAAACAAAATTAGAAAGAGCTCTTGGAAATAAAAAAAGAAGGAAAAATATTGTTTAGATGACAAATTCCACAGAAAGATAAGATAAAATCAAAGAAATTTCTCAGAAAGTAAGTCAAAATGAGCAACTTACAGAAAACTGAACAAAGAGAGGGAAAGAGAGAGAGAGGCTTAATATCTGAGATCCAACATATCACTAATAAGAATTCCAAAAACAGAACAAAGAAAATGGAAGAGATGAGTTTATAAAAGAAATAGTAATAACATACTTTCCAGAAGTTGTAGAGAAAGAGACTGCAGGATGTCCAGAAAGATAGTGCAAAAAAGAGTCACACCTAGAAATTTCACTGTGAAATTTGAGAATCCAAGATTAAAATATTCTAAATCCCTCTAGAGAGCAAAACAGGAAGGAAGACGTCTATGAGACACTCCTTCAGCCAGAATGATGGTAGCATAAAGGCATTTTCAGACAGGCCAGCCCAAAGAAAGTTTACTCCTACCCAGCCCTTCACTTGGAACATGTGGGAAGGTTCTCTGGTAAAATGAGGAGTAGGATGTAGGATGCTGTGGATGCGAGCCAGGGGAGTGATGAAGGATGACAGCGCATGGGGACAGCTGTGTAGCAGCCCCAGGAAACAACCAGGTCCAGATAGGAGCATGGCGCTCTGGGAAAGAGGTCCCTGGAAGAAAATGGTATGACCACTTATTTAGACCAAATGGAATGACTATGCACTCAGGAAAAACAAGTGAATTTGTAATAAAGGCATTGGTTCCAAGAAGGTAACCAGAAACCCCAGGAAAAACAAAAAGCTGTATCAGAAAACCACAGTTTAAATATTAAAAAACCTGGAGTTTCAGAAAGAAAAATGGAAGTTTTCAAGCAATGGAGAACATGAATGAGAACAGGGAAGACAGTAGGAATATGGTCAAAAAGACATATTATGCTAACACTATGTTCCTTCTTACAACAACAAAAGAGTAATGAGAAACTCCAGGGAGAAAAAAATAGTATATGAAAGACACAAGGCAAACTGAAATGGGGGTGTGCCTGAACTTCATATTAGAACCATTCATGTTTGAGTGGCAAGGTGCTTAGGAGAAAGCATCATACTCACAGACACTAATTGGCTATTCAGTGAACACTTTTTATAGTCATAATAATATAAATTCTATCAATTATTCTTCCTATTTAGAATCAACCTATAGACAACTAGCAGAAAAATTGCTTTTGGTCGCCAAGCAGGCTATGAATGTAAGCAACTTGGATGTTTTAAAACTAGAGGCCCGATGCACGAAATTCGTGCAAGGGCTCGGTCCGCGCACCCGTGGCCGCTGCCTCGGCCCTCACAGCCCCGGCTTCGTCTGGATGGTTGTTCTGCTGTTTGGTCATCTGGTCTAATTAGCATATTATGCTTTTATTATTATAGATAAAGTTCCGGCAGATAAAGGTTGAGAAGGAGAGAAAGAACTGAGCTGCTAACATAATACAAAATGAGGACTGGGATCATGTTTAAAGTGAGAAACAGAAAGCCCACGAATTTGAGTATTTTGTATACTATCTATAATAATAAAAGTGTAAATGCTGATTAGACCAGATGTCCTTCCGGATGAAGCCGCGGTGGGTGGGGGCTGAGGCAGAGGCCCCACAGCCGCCACCACGGTGGGGGCCGAGCCCCTTGCACGAATTTTGTGCATCAGCCCTCTAGTTTCGAAATACGAGAAATAGAAAGATGTGAAGAAATAACTAGGAAAGTTGAACATGGTTTCCTCTAGGAAGAATAGGAATTAGTGCCCTTACAAAAAGAGGAAGACCCAGGAGAGGAAGAGATGAGTGGACATAACCAGGAAGAGAGCCCTCACCGACAACTCAACCATGCTGCCGCCGGTACCCTGATCTCAGACTTCCAACCTCCAGAACCCTGAGAAATAAATGCTTGTTGTTAAAACCACCCAATCTATGGTAATTTGCTATAGCAGGTTCAACTGCTATAGCAAATTACTGTAAAAAAGACCTTTCTTCTTTTCTAATATAAGCATTTAGTGCTATGAATTTCCCCTAAGCTGCTTTAGGTATATTCTACAAATTTTGTTATGTTGACTTTTAATTTTTATTCAGTTCAAAATATTTTCTAATTACCTTTTAGACTCCTTATTTGACCCGTAGGTTATGTAGGTGCTTAATATTTTGAGATTTTTTGGGTATCATTCTATTAGTGACTTTTATTTTCTTTGGTAAGGTCAAGGAACATATTTAATATGATTTCAATTTTTAAAGTTTTGTTACTATTTGTTTCATAGCCCAGAATATGGCATATATCAATGAGCTGATAGCTTTTCTTGTTGTTTAAGAAAGAGTAGGTTATTACTTGCCGGCAAAAGCATTACTGTTAACTGACTGAAAGCGAGAAGCAAAATAATGGAAGTAGCTCCAAACACATTATAGCACATCTGGTTAACTGCTTCTCTCTGCTTCGAAGTATTCCATCCTGTATATCTACCACATTTTTCTTACCCATTCCCTCTGTAATGAACACCTAGGTTATTTCCAAGTCCCCACTATCTCAACCAATACTGCACGAACATCCTCATATATGTCCCATTATGGAACAGTGTGAGAATTGCTTTTTTAGAGGGGAACAGCTGGATACAGGCTGAGAGAATAGTACTTGATTTGACTAAATATCACCAGGTGGCTCTTTGGATTCCACACAATTGCACCCCATTGCCACAGCCACATCTCCTTTGGCTCTCAGCATCACCAGCTTTTTACACTTCATGCCAATCTAGCAAGTATAAAGGGATATTCTTGTTTTGTCTAATTTCTATCACTACCACTGAGATTGTGCTAATTGTTTACTAGCCTTTTGGGCTTCCTCTTCTTGAATTGCCTGTTTTGTTGTTGTTGCTGTTGTTTGGGTTTGCACTTACCCTTTTTTTTTCAATTGAAGTTCCTGTCTTTTTTTTTTCCTTTCCCTGTATAAGTTACAGGTATTAGACCATGTTTGGTTTAAGATACCGTGAATATCCTTTCCCCATCTGATTTCACTGTTATTTTTTCCCATGGTCTCTCATTTCCCGTGCAGTTAGAAAATTCAATTTGCCTCCACCAGAGCCAGTGCCAGGCAACTGCCCAATATTCGCATGAGTAGAAACTCTGTCTAGCACAGACAGTCTGACAGACCACAGATGGGAGAGATGCCTGATGCTCTGCCCCATCTGGCTTCACTATGATAACTACTATGAGGTTCCCTCACTCCTGCTCCCCCTCAACAACTATAAAACCAAAGATAATCTGGACACCCAGGGAGGTAATGAGGGAGGAGAACTCTCACAAGAGCGTGTGGGAGTTGGGTGGCGAAGGGGCCGAGAGCCCACAGGAGAATTCTGAGGTAAGACAGTGGGCACAAACACTCCAGTAGGCTTTCCAACACAAAAGGCTTTGGGGAAGGTAGAAATTGGTACAAAGAGTAGGTTTATGAGTAAAAGATGCTTAAGAAAATATGGAGTTGGGGCTCCTGAGGATTTCCCTACCCCAGGAAGGAAGACTATAGGCCCCTGAAGTTAAGGCTTAAACCAGACCAAAAGCCTTGAGTAAAATGTACCAGCAAAGTGACAGACTCCAGACCAAGGTGGCTTGGCTGGAAACAACAACAGCAACAAAGCCAAATATTTGAAAATGCGAGATCCAGTCTAATAATTATGCCACATTGCGATAACTAAATTCTATACTTTGCTCCCACCTCTACTGCTAAGGGTTAAGCCCTAAGAGCTGGAGTCTGGGGATTGCAATGGGCAATGTATGGTAGGAACCTGAACTGTTAGGAAACCCAAACTTCTAGGTCTTGCTGGGGCATTGCCTACCATGCACCGCTGCCAGACAAAGGTGGAGATGCCTCCCTTTCCACGCCTCTTTGGATGACAGGATTAAAATGCAGCGTAAGTGGGTGGCTATATAAAGGAGACATCCCTTCTGCACCCTCCCCCCACAGTCTTCTTTCCCTAGACATAGCCCAGGACTAAGAAGTTTTAGTGAGAAGCAGAGCTTAGCCTACTATTTCTATAAACACACACACACACACACACACACACACACACACACTGAACAGGAAGGTGTGGTCCAACTCCAACTGTTCAGGTAACTGATAAAGTTATTCACAGAGCTGCCTGGCCCAGCATGACAAGATGGGTTTTGACAAAGTGACTGATAATAACAGTGACAGGCAACCTACTAAAGCTCCATGGAGTTATGTCACCAGGACAAAAAGAGTCTGTTAGTGGGGCTTGTGGTTAACTTAACATCTAGTCTCTATTAATAGCGTACATACTGCACAGAAAGAAGCAGAGCTGAGGGACAGAGAGGCAAATTGTTTAGACATCCTATAAATCACTGAATTTAGCCAGGTCACAAGTAACTTCTGTCTATTCTAGTACTTTCATTTCTTACTTAAGATAGTTTAAATTGGATTTCTAGTGTGGGCAACCAAAATGTTCTGACTAATGTAAGTGGTGTAAGAAAGATGGAAAGGACAGTAAAATTTCCACTAGTTACATTATCTAGCTGTAAACCTAAAAAAAAAAAATCAACTGAAAACTTATTCAAACATATAAAAGATAAATTCTTTTTTCAGTAAGTGGTGTTGGGACTTAGATCCCTACCTCACACCAAAATAAATGTCAGGAAAAGATTTAATTAAATCATAAAAGAAATAAAAGAAAATATAGACACATTTTTATCTGCTTTGGAAATAGAAAAAGCCTTTCTTAACATTGAGGCAAAAGCAGAAAACAAGCAACAAAAAGGATAGACTTATTTTTCAGTAATAGTAGATAACAACAAAGCACAGAATGAAAAACTCATTGAGATAGGAAACTTCCGTGGAAGTTTGGGGCTTCCATGGGCTCTCGCTGGAAGTGGAGAAGCTGACTAATTTGATTTTGGACATAGTGCTATTTGTGGGAATGGCTCTCTCTGTCCAAATGAACTAGAAACAGATACACACGTGTAAAACTGATGAGTGACCGTAGGTTAGAGTTGTATGTTTGGGACAATTCAGCATATAGATGATAGTTAATTCTACTAGAGTGGATGGGATTACCCAGGAATGAGAAAATAAGTGGTCCCCAGAACCTCACAGAACACTGATATTTAAAGAGCAGGGAAGAAGAAAACCTAGGAAGACTTAGTTTTTTTCAAGGTAGAAGATATTCCAAGTCAGATTTATCTTGTGGCCTAGATAATACCTAGCACTGTGCAGGATATGTATTGGATATTCAATATAAAACCAATTGATTTTTTCCAATTGTTTCTTAAATTTAATTAATTTAAAAATAGATACATTCATATGATTCAAAATTCAATAGGTGTAAAAGGATATCTTCTTGGTACCCCTGTCCTCTATTTTTTCTCCCTGGGATCAATGAATATCAACACTTTCTTGTGTATCCTTTCACAGATATTTTATGAATATGCAAGCAATAATAATATGTTTTCTTCCCTTTTTAAGACCTTCTGGTTTCAACTCCCTGCTTTAATTGACACATTATATTAGAGACTGTGTCATGTCAATATATAGTGTTTTCATTCTTTTTATGATGATAACATTTCAATTTATAGGTTATTATAATTTGTTTAACCAGATTCTTTGTAGTAGCTATAACTAATAATGCTGGGATAGAAAGCTTTGATCGCAAGTCATTTGATGGTTGTAGTTTTAAAATGTGTCAACTTGATTCAACTAAACCATGGACTTCACAATTCTTTTCCTTGTATGTTCCCTGTGAGGGTGGGACACAGGAGACATTTTTGTCACATGAGATTGGTTTGAAGTGAAGATGCAGCCATACTGTTTTGCCTTGGAAGGTCAGGATGGGGTCACCAGGTGCTTTTGCAGCTCATAAGAGTTGTTGCTTGGCTGCGGGATCTTCTCCTTAGAGTAGAGCAGTGGGCTCTGCCCACTCTATCTTTAGAAAAAATTCTGCTAAGGTTTCTCATCTGCTTTTACAGCTTACTTTTCTATATTTAAATATGTAGACCCTCTGAAATAAATTTAAAAAATATAGTCCCTTTGGAATTTGTCCATGTGATTACCCAGAAATTCCAAGGCCATTTATTGAATACTCTGTTTCCCCCCCCCACCCATAGATTTTAATGCCATTTTTATCATATTATACATTCCTGTAATTATTTGGGTCTATTTCTAGACTTTTTCATCCTTTCTACTGGTTTTGTATAATGGTATTTTTAATTTATTGAAATTTATAATATTTAAAAATATATGGTTAGTCCATTCCCCTTTAATTACTCTTCATTTTTAGAATTTTACTGGCAAATCTTGCTTCTTTTTTTACATAAGTTTAGAATCAACTTGTCTAATTTAAAAATCCACCTAACATTTTTATTGGAATTACATGAAATTCATAGACCAACTTAGGGAGAGTTGATATTTTTATGATATTGAATCTTCCTAGCTAAGAACACAGTATACTTCCTACTTAATAAGTTTTTTTGTTCTTCCAAAAGTAAATTTTAAAAAATTTCTTTTCGTAGTGACTGCACGTGTATTGGTAAGTTTATGTCTAGCTATCTTGTCTTTTTGTGAGACAACTGAAATATATTTTTTCTTCCATTATATTTTCAAACTGGCTATAATTTATACATTTTCCCCATTGTGCTCTTAAGTGGGACACACCTGACCTGTTGCAGGCTGGTTATTGTTGTTCTCTTTCATTTCTCGGTAAGTTTCCTGGGCAGTATTAAAAACAGTAAATTATATACTGCAGCTCTCTTGCAAATTTCTCTCTTAGACACTCGGTTCCAAAATTCCTTTGCAGGGTCACAGATGGTGTCCCTCTCTGCTGGTATTTTAGTCAAATCAAGGTTTTTGTTTATTCCTTTCTTTCTGTGGGCCAAATAGTGGAAATGTTTTTGGTTAAAATTGGAGTTTGATCTCATCAAGTCTGCAAACTGAGCAGTCAGGATGCTGCCAGCAGTGCTGTTATCTGTTCTGAGGACCCCCCTGGTGTGGATAATTGTGCAAGTCTGTAGAAATTGCTAAGGCCATATTTTCATACCCTCTTGTGAGCTGACACAACTTTGCAGTGCTGAGAGTATAAAAGTCACCGTGATTTCATCACAATAATTAAATAAAAATGGTTAGAACAGCAGGGGATTTGAGATCACACATCTAGTCTACAGCTTTCATTTTATAGATGAAGGCGCCTATGGTAAAGAAACCGTAGTTAAAAAGTGATACCTCAAAATATTAAATATAGAATTACCATATAACCCAGCAAGTCATCTTCTGGGCATTTATCTGAAGAAACCCCAAACACTACGAAAAGACACATGCACCATATGTTCATTGCAGCATTATTTACAATAGCCAAGATATGGAAGCAACCTAAATGTCCACTGACAGACAAATATATAAAGAATATGTGGTACTTATCTACACTAATAAAAGACAAACATGCAAATTGACAGTACCTTTGCTATGCCTTAAGCCATGCCCACCAGCCAATCAGAGCGACTATATGCAAATTCACCCAACCAAGATGGCGGCTGGCAATCACGGAGCTGAAGCAAGCAGGAGGCTTGGTTGCCCCAATGATGGAGGAAGCCAGGCTTCCTACCTGCCGCAGCAGGCTCTGAGCTCCACTCAAAGCAACAAAGTTTCAATTATAAAAGGTAAATAAACCCCAGATACCTGCTTTCAGCCGGCCGTGGTGACGGAGCTGGAGCGAGCAGGAGGCTTGCTTGCCCCAGTGATGGAGGAAGCCAAGCTTCCCGCCTGCCAGCCGGCTCTGAGCTCCACTCAGACAACAAAGTTTCAATTATAGAAGGTAAATAAATCCCAGAATAAAAAAAAAAAAAAAGGAGAGTCTGGGAGCTTTCGTCACCAGGGGGGCTTGGCCAGCATGAAAATGGCCCTCAGCCCCTCACCCAGACTAGCCAGGCAACCCAGTGGGGACCCCTCACCCTAAAGGGGGTGTGGCCAGCCTGAAAACAAACATCAGCCCCTCACCCAGGCTGGCCAAACCTCCATGGGATGAGGGTCCCCACTGGCGGGGGGGCTTGACCAGCCTGCAAACAGCCATCAGCCCCTCACCCAGGCTAGCCAGGCACCCCAGCAGGACCCCCACCCTGATCTGGGACACCCTTCAGGGCAAACCAGCCGGCCCCCACCTGTGCACCAGGCCTCTATCCTATATAATAAAAGGGTAATATGCAAACTGACCCTAACAGCAGAACGAATGGGAATGACTGGTCACTATGACACACACTGACCACCAGGGGGCAGATGCTCAATGCAGGAGCTGCCCCCTGGTGGTCAATGCGCTCCCACAGGGGGAGCTCTGCTCAGCCACAAGCCAGGCTGATGGCTGCCAGTACAGTGGTGGTGGTGGGAGCCTCTCCCGCCTCCTCAGCAGCACTAAGGATGTCACACTGCAGCTTTGGCCTGCTCCCTGCTGGCAAGTGGACATCCCCCGAGGGCTCCTGGGCTGCCAGAGGGATGTCTGACTTCCAGCTTGGGACCGATCCCCCAGGGAGAGGGCCTAAGCCAGCAGGTGGTCATCCCCCGAGGGGTCCCAGACTGCGAGAGAGCACAGGCCAGGCTGAGGGAACTCCCCACCCGAGTGCACAAATTTTTGTGCACCAGGCCTCTAGTATACAATAAAATATTACTTGGCCATAATAAAGAATGACATTTTACCATTTGAAGCCACATAGATGGACCTAGATTATGCTAAGTGAAATAATTCAGACAGAGAAATACTAATGCCATGATTTCACTTATTTGTTTCTAAAAAAACAAAATAAATGAACAAATAAAACAGAAACAAGCTCATATGATACAAAATATATTTTGCTGGTTGCCAGATTGGAGGGAGGTTGTGGGGATGGGTGAAAAAGGGGAAGAATTAAGATGTACAAATTGCCAGTTATAAAAACAATCCCAGGATGTAAAGCCCAGCATAGGGAGTATAGTCAATAATCCTTTCTAATAAAGAAGGAATATGCTAATTGACTGCCCCACCCTCAAAGATGGTGGCGCCCACAGCCAATAAGGAGGGAATATGCTAATTGACTGCCCCACCCTCAAAGATGGTGGTGCCCACAGCCAATAAGGAGGGAATATGCTAATTGACTGCCCTGCCCTCAAAGATGGCAATGCCCACAGCCACAAGATGGCTGGCAGGGGAGGGCAGTTGTGGGCAATCAGGCCAGCAGGGGAAGGCAGTTAGGGGTGACCAGGCCAGCAGGGGAGGGCAGTTGGGGGTGATTGGGCCAGCAGAGGAGCAGTTAGGTGTTGATCAGGCTGGCAGGCAGAAGCGGTTAGGGGCAATCAGGCAGGCAGTCAGGCGAGTGGTTGGGAGCCAGCAGTCCCAGATTGTGAGAGGGATGTCTGAGGGGTCCCAGATTAGAGAGGATGCAGGCTGGGCTGAGGGCCCCCTCCCCCCAGTGCACAAATTTCGTGCACCGGGCCTCTAGTATTGTAATAACTGTGTATGATGCCAGGTGGGTATTGGGGTGATCACTTCGTGAGGTATATAAATATCTAATATATATATATATATACACAATATATATATATACACAATATATATATATACACAATAATATATATATATACACAAAACTAATATTATATTTTAAGTCAATTTTAATAGGAAAATTTAAAAAATTATAAACAATAATAAAATAGTGATTAATTAAAACTGAAGACTTCAGATGCCAGTGTTGGTGCTATCTCTTCTAACTTAAACTGACATCTCTCCTTTAACTTGAACTGTCTCAACATTTAAAAGGTGCCTTCTACAACAGTCATTGTTTTCCATTGTAACCCCTAGAGTGAAAAATACCTGGTCAATCACAGAATGCACTCATTGGTAAGTCAGGTCAAGTGGTTGTGCTTGGCTCCACCCCTAGACCTCAAAATGTGATCTAGGGACCCCCCTGTAAGATGGCAAGGCCTTTTCAGGAAGTTTGAAAGGCCAAAACTCTTTTTATAATAATATTAAAACACTAGAGGCCCAATGTACGAAATTTGTGCAAGAGTAGGCCTTCCTTCCCCCAGCTTCTGGCACCCGCTTCCCTCTGGCACCTGGGACCTGGGCTTCCCTCCGGCACCCAGAACCTAGGCTTCACTCCAGCCGCCAGCAGGCACATGGGACCCGGGCTTCGCTTCGTCTGGAAGGTCGTCCGGAAGGACATCAGGTCTAATTAGCATATTATGCATTTATTATTATAGGTTATTTGACTTTTATTTGCTCAGGAATGTCTTCTAGAATTTTCCAAGAAAATAGGTTAGGATACAAAGATATGTGTGTATTTTCAGAGCTTAACTATTTTCTCAATGCTCTTATTAAGCTCTTATGGCCTTCAGTTATACTTGTTATAGTCTCTTTAACCTCATTATTGTCCAATAAATTCTTATTTTGATATCCTGAAGATTGCCTCTAGCTTATGAGGAAACCCAAGAAGTAAACACACGTTGTTTTGATTTACAATCATTATTTTTAAAGTTTTAAAAATTTTTTTCTAAAATTGCTCTAAAAATAACAATTATTAATTAAAAACTAAAAGTATTATGGTGCCCATTCAGTTGTAGTGTCATTTGGAGACCATTCACTCAGTGTTTACAGAAAAAAAAGAATTAAATATTTTAAATGTAGGTGTGATGAACTCTTTAAAAGCTAAACATTATTTGTTACAGCTTTTCATATTAGAAATGGAAAACAACAACTCCAAAACACCTTAAGGAGTAAGTTATCTTATTACTAGAGGCCCGGTGCATGAAATTCATGCATGGATGCGGGGGTCCCTCAGCCCAGCCTGTGCCCTCGGGGGATGTCTGACTACTGGCAGTCGGACATCACTCTCGCAATCCCAGATGCTGCATACACCAGCGACCATACTTTTCATACAGGTGAAAGGCATCTTGCTGTTGTATGGGCAGCTACATTTTGCCCTGATTATAAAAAGTAGTACATAACATGATCCTTCTGAGGCAGTAGTACCATTTTCCCCATCTTATGGGTGGAAAAACTGAAGCAGAGAGAAGTTCAGTAATTGGCTTTGTCACACAGTTATAAGTGTCAGCGTCAGGGCTGACCACAAAATGTGCAAGCCAGAGTCCATGCATGTCATCGCTGCATCATCCTGTTTTTTCAGTGTTAGAGTAGCCTTGCCAGGTTTTAATTTTTAAATCTAAGAGACTGTTCCCAATATATAGGGTAGGGTCCGTAGGGCTGGCCGGCCATCAGGGCCAATCTGTGGGGTGACAAGTGGGCAGGGCGATCAGGGGGCCCCCATGGGCACCCACCTTGGCTGGTGGCCTGGCACCACCCGCTGGCCAGCCCCACCCCCCGATCACCGCCGCTGGTCACCTCCCTCTTGGGGGCAGATGCTCAATACAGGAGCTGTCCTCCATCTGGGGTATTGAGCGTCTGCCCCTTGGTGGTCAGTGCACATCATAGCAACTGGTTGTTCCACCGTTTGGTCGATTTGCATATTAGGGTTTTATTATGGAGGTTGTTGGCTGGAAGAGTGCCCAAGTTTGTATTGCTGATCATTGAGCGTCTGCCCCCTGGTGGTCAGTGTACATCATAGCAACTGGTTGTTGTGCCGTTCAGTCGATTTGCATATTAGGGTTTTAATATATAGGTTGTTGGCTGGAAGAGTGCCCAAGTTTGTATTGCTGATCATTGAAGGTCTTTGTCACTTGGTGACAAACACATAATGTTGAATAACTTTTTTGAATCTCCTAGTTTACCCTGGAACAAGTCTGTTGACATTTTGCACAGGTGATATAATAGCCAAGGTGAGCAAAACTGCTAGCACCTTAGCATGAATCAAGGCAGTGGATTGAATTGTACCAGCAGCCTGGTATTCTTCACTACACAGTTACAACAATAACCCAGCTTCACTTAGGAATGTGCTTGATTTCATTGTCTCAGCTCTTTGAGTACACACCTTTTTAATATTTCCACATGACAAGATGGGAAGCACTTGTGCTGATGTATGATGGTTGTCTCCAAGAAAAAGCATCTGTGCAACGTTTATAGTTGTGAGCTAAACAAGCGACTTTTGTCATGGAACATCATTCTTACTTGAAAGAACCCCAGACAGACAAATTCTGATTATTCAGAGTGGGCTATTTGTCAAACATTGTGTTGAAAATGAATATAGTGAACCTTTCGTTTCAAGGAAAATAATTGACACTTTTCCTTCCAATGATAAAATTAAACTTTCAGGGGAAATTTAGAATACTGTAAAAACTTGAATTCACCACCATGAGTTTGACAGTTTCTCAATACTTCCCTTTTAAAATAGATGGTGATATTAATAAATTCTTTTGTGTTGTATGAAGTAGGTCAACATTCAGAAGATCTGTATACCTCAGTAAATGAATATTTTCCAAACAAAAAATGTGTGATGTTATCGAAATATTCATGAGTAAAGTGTCTATTCAAAGTATCGAGTAGACTAATGGATTTTAATGTAACAAAGTATGAAAAGTTCATTAATATGGTTTCTGATTCCACATTGCAACTATTAAATACTCTCACTTGCCAAGTTTGGTGGTAGTATCAAAGAATATCCACAATTCTCTGAGAAGCTATTCAAATACTCCTCCCTTTCCCAACTATCTATCTACGTGAGGCTAGATCTTAAAATAGGACATAAGACAGGGTGGATTCCCGCTTTCTGCGAGGATGTTGTTGGCATATGAAGCCTGGAACCGCTGCAGCCATTTGGGGCCCGTGAGGAGAGGCAGTCTAGTGAATCAGCCAGTGTGGGGAGGATGGCAGAACATAAAGGCAGCTTGGCCCTTGGTGACATTGTTATTCTATAAAACTAGCCTTGCCACTGCCCAGTCTCCTGATTTCTTATTAGATAGCCAATACATTTCCTATGGCCTAAGCCACTCTAGTGAGGTTTACCTTTACTTTTAGCTGAAAATATCCAAACCCCTCTGGATATTCACACATATTATTTTTTTCTTGCCCTCACCTACTCCATCTGGCTCTCCGTTCTTTGGTTTTCCTTGTAACAGAGTGAAACAGAGCGAAAAGCACAGACTTTTGACCCAGATTGCGCAGGCCCAAAGCTGGGCTTAGTCACATATTCGCTGGTGAGACAATGGCAAATTACTGAATATGCTAGACCTCGGTTTCCTCATTTGTGGGAGGTGGCTAATCAGAAGCTAAATGTCATGAAGTTATGGTGAAGATTCAAGGAACTAGTGCATTTAAAGCATTTGGAATCGTTTTCACCTTCTTCACAATCCATATAAAAGGAGAATCCAGACAAGGTGATTCAATAAACCATGTCTTTGGTCACACACTTTGTTTAGACCAAAATATTAGGTTGGGCTATCTGAAGTTACCAATAACCCAACATTTCTGACTTACAAAAACCAGCAATTTCACTTGGTTCAATCTACTACCCCTGGAAGTTAGCTTTAGAGCTGTGAAAGAAAGCTTTCTTTTTTAAAATTTTATTTTTCAATTACAGTTTACATTCAATATTATTTTTTTTTTTTAGTTTCAGGTATACAGAATAGTGGTTAGGCAATCATATACTTTACAAAGCGTCCCCCCAATATTTCAAGTACCCACCTAGCACCACACATAGCTATTACAATAGTATCCTATATAATAAAACCCTAATATGCAAATCAACTGAATGGCCCAATGACCAGTGGAATGACCAGTCACTATGATGCGTACTGCCCCCTGGGAGGGAGGAGACCAGTGGGGGAGGGAGAGGGCGGGGCTGGCCATCAGGCGGTGCCAGGCTGCCAGCCAAGGCGGGTACCAGCAGGGGCCCCCAGATCACCCCACCTGCTGGTCACCCTGTAGATCGGCCCTGATCACTGGCCAGGTCTAGGGACCCAATCCTATATATTGGGAACAGTCTCTTAGATTTAAAAATTAAAACTTGGTAAGCCTACTCTAACACTGAAAAAACAGGATGATGCAGCGATGACATGCATGGACTCTGGCTTGCACATTTTGTGGTCAGCCCTGACTCTGACACTTATAACTGTGTGACAAAGCCAATTACTGAACTTCTCTCTGCTTCAGTTTTTCCACCCATAAGATGGGGAAAATGGTACTACTGCCTCAGAAGGATCATGTTATGTACTACTTTTTATAATCAGGGCAAAATGTAGCTGCCCATACAACAGCAAGATGCCTTTCACCTGTATGAAAAGTATGGTCACTGGTGTATGCAGCATCCCGGATTGTGGGAGTGAGTCCAACTGCCTGAGATTGGGCCTAAACCTGCAGTTGGACATCCCCTGAGGGCACAGGCCGGGCTGAGGGACCCTCACCCCCATGCAGGAATTTTGTGCACTGGGCCTCTAGTTGACTATTCCCTATGCTGTACTTTACATCCCCATGACTATCCCTTTGTAACTACCAATTTGTACTTCTTAATCCCTTCACCTTTTTTTTTTTACCGTTGTTTGTCATAAAAGCAATCTGTGGTGTCTCATTCATGAAAAAAAAGTACATTTCAAAAAGTATATGTTTGATATTTCAGTTTTTCAATGGAAAAGACCAAAATGTAAAGGAATGAATGGCAGCAACATAGATGAATTTTATTCGTCTCATGACCCTGGGTGGGTCACATGGATTGGAATATGATTTCTTAAGCTTTTTAAAAACTAAATTTTTTAATTGATTTCACAGAGGAAGGGAGAGGGAGCGAGAGATAGAAACATCAATGATGAGAGAGAATCATTGACCAGCTGCCTCCTGCACAGCCCCCCACTGTGGATCAAGCCTGCAACCCGGGCATGTGCCCTGACCAGGAATTGAACTGTGACCGCCTGGTTCATAGGTTAATGCTCAACCACTGAGCTACGCTGGCTGGGCTTTTAAGCTTTTAAGAGTCTGAGAACTCAGCTATCTTTTTCACTAAAATGGTTTAAATTTAAATTAGAGAAGAATTCCACAGTAAAAAGTGTGGTCTTTTAACACCTTCCACATGGGATAATAACATACCAACCACCAGCTAAAATGAACTTGATTTTTTCAAAACACCAAGTATTTGGCAAATGCTGTGCTGAACCACTCACCACCCTGCTCAGTGATGCCAAGTGCTGGGGGCCCCTGTCACCACTCTGCCCGGTGTTATGAGCAGAAGTGGCACAAATTGTGAAGCTAGGCAAGGTGGCCCATTAAAAGAATGTGATGGCCTCACATGCCCTCACAGTCCGTTTCTCCTTAGGACAGGACAGGGCAACCAGGTTTCCAGAGGCAACACCCCTCCCCTTTGATGCGTACAAGGGAGAGAGCGCAGCAGGCGTCCAGGTGTGGCCTCTCCTCCAAGGGGCAAACCTGCAGGTGATGAGAGGATTATGGGGTGGGGATGGGGGATGTGGATGGGGGAAGAGATGTGAACACTCAGAGGTTCACTCTCTTTGCAGAGGGTCATTTTCTGTTTGGAATCCGAGTCTGCGCTCCAGAATGCTGATGTGGGCCTATTCATGCCCATGGAAACCACCCCGTGGAGTCCTGGCCTGAGGCCACGTGGTGAACTACACTTGTACCAGGAGCTGAGCCAACTCAGGAGCTCCCTGGTGGTCTGAGTCTCAACCCAAATCTCTCTTTTGTTTCCCAAATGGCTTCTCTCCCAAGCTCTGGGAAACTAATACAAGCAATGTTAAATGGGAAATGATCCTGAGGTCTATAGGGACCCCAAGCTTGGCCTCAGGGCCTGGCCTGCAGGACTGGCATCCTAAGTCACCTAGGGTCAGGTATTTGGGCTCTTTTTGGAGCAGGTGTGGGCCGAGCAGCCTATGGCTAGACCTCCCAAAGCTTGGCTGTTCAGGACTTCTGTGCTTGCTGCTTCTGCCTCCCTCTGATCCCCCTCTCCCCCGCTCCCCACACACACTCCATGATAGGCATTATCTCTGGTTAGGGGAGGGAGCAGGATTGGGGAAAGAAGAAAGACAACTTCAATTTTATTTGCAATACTCCGTTTCTTTCATAAAGTTAAAGGTCTCTATATTTTCTTTAAACCTAATACAGTACTTCAAATGTTAACAGTAGTGAAATTAGTAGTGATACTTTTTTTCTCCTTTTAATGTATTTCTCTCATTTCTTCTAATGAGCATATGTTTTTCTTCTGATGGGGGGGGGGACATCTTTTAAAGATGGATTTAAGAGAAAAGTGACCATGTGGTATTTAAAAATGCCAAATCATGGGGTGCTGTCCCAGCTCCTCTCTGATGTCCAGCCCCCGTCTGTATACACACCTTTCAGGCCATCATATTGTCTTCATATTGCACAGCAAGGGGAACATGTTTGAATAATAGATGTAACTGAGCTTAATTAATATTCAGCCATGTTGGTCCTTCCATACTAGAGATTATATTGTACATAACATAAGTTTTACTGTATTGCTGGAAGCCAGTCGATCCTTGCTGCTTGACACGGTCACAGCAGGAAAGAAACATCTGCACAGCATATGTTTCAAGGGACCTGGCGTATATGGCATATGTTTGCTCACCCTCTTAGCGCTATGTGTTTTAAACAGGACCACCTCCCTGAGAAAGGTTGTTTCCCCAGGTGAGGATTTTTCTCTGGAGTTAGGGATTAAAAGGACAAAGGAAGGGAATCAGTAAAACCCCTTAACTAAGTGCCAGGCGGGTAGTTAATCACTTTAACTAAGAACAATCAGGCTTCAGCTACATAATCTTTACTTAGGATAATCTCCTTCACTTACTTCCTTGTAGTTTAGAATGGATAGGATTAAATCAAATGGTATAAATACAGATGTAACAGGACAATCAAAAGAGAACCTGGCTAGGCTGCTGATCAACTGAACGTTGCTGTCTCTGTGTCATTCCTTCTTCGCCGACTCTGACTCCGTCCACGGTGTTGGGAACCCCTGGACCTGCTGGGGTTGGACCCCGGCAATGGCGGAGGGCAGCGGCTAAGAAAGAAGAAAGACGTGGCAGCAAGCGGGATCCGGCGATAGCGTCCTCGGTTTGAATTTTGGGGAATATTGCCTGCCCAAAAATTTCCTGGAAAATTGACTAGTACTGAGTGCGTGATAGTTTGGAACTCGGCGAAGACACAGATGTTCCTGTGGAGGGCAACCAGCTAGTCATTACATTTTAAAGGCGATTTCTGTGATTGAGTTGTCTTTTGGAAGACTAAATCCATTTCAAGAGGACTTGAAGCTGGTCCTCACCTTGAGGAAGCCGTGGCTTGTTTTCAAGAAGCCATTCCTGATCTCAGGATCTACCCAGCATGCCTCATCAAGGAGAAGACTGCTATTTTTTTTTCTATTCTACATGTACCAAAGGTGACAGCTGTCCATTCCGTCACTGTGAAGCTGCACTAGGAAATGAAACTGTTTGCACATTATGGCAAGAAGGACGCTGTTTTCGACGGGTGTGCAGGTTTCGGCACATGGAGATTGATAAAAAACGGAGTGAGATTCCTTGTTATTGGGAAAATCAACCAGGGGGATGCCGAAAGCTAAACTGTGCTTTTCATCACAGGAGAGGACGTTGTGTGGATGGCCTTTGTCTACCTCCAAGCAAAACTGTGTTGCCCACTGTGCCTGAGTCACCAGAGGAGGAAGCGAAGGCGTCCCAGCTCACAGCTCAACAAAACAAATTGTCTGTCCAGTCCAACCCCTCCCCTCAACTGCCAAGTGTGATGAAAGTAGGAAGTTCAGAAAACTTTCCTACCCCCACACATCCGCCAGTTGTGATCAATGTTGCAGATGATGATGATGATGATGATGATGATGATGATGAAGAGGATGATGATCAGTTTTCTGAGGAAGATGATGAAACCAAAACACCAACCCTGCCACCAACTCCCAAAGTTCATGATGGAGTACGAGGGGCTTCTGCCCGGAAACCTGGGGCCGATTTAAAACAAGGTGAACGTTTGAATTTTGGAATAAAAACTCTTGAGGAAATTAAGTCAAAGAAAATGCAGGAAAAGTCCCAGAAGCAAGGTGAAGGTTCTTCAGGAGTTTCCAGTCTTTTACTCCAGCCTCAGCCCATCCCAGGTCCTGAAAGAGAGAACGTCCGGACTGCGGTGAGCACAGGAACTCTCTCCAACAAACAAGGAGAAGGACCCTGGATCAGACTGAGTCTCACCGAGAGACGGGGGAAACGAAAACTTTCTGAAGGTGGTGACAGTGATCCTCCACCTAAGCGTAGCCTTGCACAGAGGCTAGGGAAGAGAGTTGGTGCTTCAGAAACTGACAAAACACCACAGAGAGTTCACGTTTCCAAGTCTCTAAAGGAGCGATTAGGCGTGTCAGCTGGTCAAAACAACAAGGAGGCAGCAGAGAGAGGTACTGACGTGGGCGAGATCCACGTGAAGACATTAGCAGAAATCCTTCTCGAAAGAGCCAGTCAGAAACGCGGAGAATTGCAAACTAAACTCAAGGCAGAAGGCCCTTCAAAAGCTGATGGTCCTACTTCAGGAGCAAGAAGCTCTTCCACCTTTCGAATCAAAACCTTCTCTGAGGTCCTGGCTGAAAAGAAACACCGGCCGCAGGAAGCAGAGAGACAGAAAAGCAGAAAGGATGTCACCTGCGGCAAGTTAAAGACGGACAGTGACACTAAGAAAACATGGCTTTTGCCACCAACGGTGGCCAACAAAGGCCACTCAGAGGAGCCTGCAGGGAGAACACAGTCTATGCAGGAGGTGCATGTCAAAACGCTGGAGGAAATTAAACGGGAGAAGGCCCGGAGGGTGCAGCAGGGCTCCAAGAGCAGCCCCAGCTCCCAGCCTCAGCCCGAGGCCACCCCGGGGGCGAGGCGGCTTTTCCCAATCACCGAAAAGGCAGGTATAAAAGAAGAGAAGAAACTTCAAGAAGAAAGTGAAGTCGCATGTCAGAGCAGTGTTGCCGGAATAGAGGCTAAAGAGGCTTCAAATGAGACAACAGGAGGGGGCATGAACATGCCCGTCAAGAGATGTGAGACGATGCGAGAACAGCACATCCAGAAACAGCCGGAGAGGGGAACCTCACAGAAGGAACCATCTGTCCTGCCATCCCCCTGGGGAGAGGGAGACGCTGGTCATGCCCAGCCAGCAGACCCGCCAGTGCTCGCTCCTGCGCCCAGCGTCACACGGAGCCTGGCAAAGCGGCTTCCCACCGAGTCACCCCAGAAGGCAGAGGTGGAAACCCCAGGGACTGGCGACTCAACACTGAATGTGAAGTGTGCGGCACGGACCTTGGAGGAAAGGGTCAAAGCGAAACCCAAAGTGAGTGTGAAGCCATTGGTGGCTCAAGTGGCCTCTTCCCCCAGACTGGCCCCCAAGCGCAAGGCAGCGGACACCCACCCTGCTGTCATGGCAGCGGTGAAGCGGCTCCGCGCCAGCGGGGACCTGCAGGAAAGCCCGGCCCAAACAGCAGCCACGGCTGTGGTCCCACTCATCTCTGAGGACAAAGCGGTCACTGTGCCTGAGACAGACAGACCCAGAGACAGTCTTGTGCTGCCTCCAGCCCAATCCTCGTCAGATCCCTCTCCGCCTGAAGTATCGGGCCCTTCCTCCTCCCGAATGGCCACGAAAACTCGCCGACTCATCACAGCTGCTCTCTGTGGAGGATGGTTTTGAGGAACTGATATGGGAGATTTCAGGAGGCCAATTAGAAGCCGAGATCGACCTGGATCCTGGGAAAGATGAAGATGACCTTCTGCTTGAGCTATCAGAAATGATTGATAGCTGAAGGTGATAGTAGGACATTTCAAACAAACAGAAACAAAAAAACCTCACCAAAGCCGAAGCCGGTTTGGCTCGGTGGATAGAGCGTCGGCCTGCGGACTGAGGGGTCCCGGGTTTGATTCGGGTCAGGGGCATGTGCCTGGGTTGCGGGCACATCCCCGCTGGGGGATGTGCAGGAGGCGGCTGATTGATGTTTCTCTCACATAGATGTTTCTAGCTCTCTATCTCTCTCCCTTCCTCTCTGTAAAAAAATCAATAAAATATATATTTTTTAAAAACTCACCAAAAAACTGCACTTAGTTTCTTTTTTGTTGTTGTTGTTGTTGAAAACGCTTTACCTTTATTAACTCACTTAATCTTTCCAATAACTCTGCAAGATGAGTAGTATTTTTACCTCCATTTAACAGGTAAGGAAACAGACTCTGTACTTAGTTTCACCTATTGTAACATTTACCCAAGATGATCATTTCTTTAGTCTAGAATTTGCCCCAGATCAGAGGTATACCTCTGAATTACCCGTATGTGTCCTAGATTCCCTGGGGTCCTAGATTTTTAAAGCCCCTTGATAAACATTTTGTCCATTTGATGCCACTGTTTAGCATCTTCAAGAAAAGGTTCTTTCTTACCCCTCCCTCCACAAAAAGACTAGAGTGAGTGAGAGATCCAAGTGAAAGGATGCAAGAGAACTTGGTGACTCCTTGAGGTGTTGTCAGTTTTGGCAAATTCCTCCTTTTTTATTTTGGGTTAAGCCTTGGAAACTGACCTGTTGGCAAAGTCACAAACAGGTCTTCTGAGTCTTAAACAACCCAATCCGAGAGGTGGCCACTGATTTACAGGTGCTCTCACTTAAAAAATAAAAAAGGAGGGAATTTGCCGGAAGCCGGTCCACCCTTGCTGCTTGACACAGTCGCTGTAGGCAAGAAACATCTGCACAGCTTATGTTTCAAGGGACCTGGCGTATATGGAATATGTTTGCTCACCCTCTTAGCGCTATGTGTTTTAAACAGGACCACCTCCCCGAGAAAGGTTGTTTCCCCAGATGAGGATTTTTCCCTGGAGTTAGGGATTAACAGGACGAAGGAAGGGAATCAGTAAAACCCCTTAACTAAGTGCCAGGCGGGTAGTTAATCACTTTAACTACAACAATCAGGCTTAAGCTACATAATCTTTACTTAGGATAATCTCCTTCAGTTACTTCCTTGTCGCTTAGCAGAAAAATAGAGTAGTGACCTTGGAATGGAAATAACAAAGGCCCTAACCGTTGGAATAGAATGGATAGGATTAAAATCAACTGGTATAAATACAGATGTAGCAGGAGAATAGACAGAACCTGGCTGGAGAACCTGGCTAAAGAGAACCTGGCTTTGCTGATCATCTAAACACTGCCTCCGTGTCCTTCCTTCTTTGCCGACTCCGTCCACACCTTCGGGAACCCCTGGACCTGCTGGAGTTGGACCCCAACACTGTACAATTTATCTAGGAGAAAAAAGCAACTAACAAAACACAGAAATAAGAAGGATTATTCAATATGCAGTTTGCAGGATGCCCATGGCAACATTGAAAATGAATTCCTTATTTTCACCAGATATATGAGAAGACACGTTTCAAACAGTTTGAATAGTTTTTCTTCTGTTGGACCAGCATGGCAGGACTCAAGCGAGGATATGATGGGAAGATTGTTGAATTGTGTGATTTGGATAAACCTTGGGCCAGGGTCACTTTGTAGTTGTTAAGCTGGCCAGGCATGTCTTTACAGGTGAAAAGGTGGCAGTAAAAGTTATTGACAAGACAAAGTTGGGCACACTAGCCACTGGTCACCTTTTCCAAGAAGTGAGGTGCATGAAACTGGTGCAGTATCCCAACATTGTGCGTCTCTATGAAGTGATTGACACCCAGACCAAACTGTATCTCATTCTGGAACTTGGGGATGGAGGAGATATGTTTGATTGCATAATGAAACACGAGGAGGGACTTAATGAAGACTTGGCCAAGAAGTACTTTGCTCAGATAGTTCATGCTGTATCTTATTGCCATAAACTCCAGGTAGTTCACAGGGACTTGAAACCTGAGAATGTGGTCTTCTTTGAAAAACAAGGCCTTGTGAAACTGACAGACTTTGGTTTCAGCAACAAATTTCAGCCAGGAAAGAAGCTCACTACCAGCTGTGGGACTCTCGCATATTCTGCTCCAGAAATCCTGCTTGGGGATGAGTATGATGCACCTGCAGTAGATATATGGAGTCTGGAGTGATCCTTTTCATGTTGGTATGCAGGCAGCCACCCTCTCAAGAGGCCAATGTCAGTGAAACATTGACAATGATCATAGATTGTAAATACACAGTCCCATCCCATGTGTCTAAAGAGCGTAAAGACCTGATCACCCGGATGCTACAGACAGATCCCGAGAGAAGGGCCTCTTTAGAAGAGGTTGAAAACCATTCTTGGCTTCAGGGTGTGGACCCTTCGCCAGCCACCAAGTATAACATCCCCCTGGTGTCCTACAAGAACCTCTCAGAGGAGGAGCGCAACAGCATCATTCAGCGCATGGCGCTCAGGGGCATAGCGGATCGAGATGCCATTGTCAAGCCCTGGAAACCAGCAGGTACAACCACATCATGGCCACGTACCTCTTGCTCGCCGAACGGATCCTGAGGGAGAAGCAAGAGAAAGAAATCCAAACCAGGTCCGCCAGCCCCAGCAATATCAAGGCCCAGTTTAGGCAGTCGTGGCCCACCAAAATCGACGTGCCCCAGGACCTGGAGGATGACCTCACCACCACTCCCCTGTCCCACGCGACCATCCCTCCGGCTCCTGCGCGGGCTGCCGACACTGTCCTCAATGGCCACCGGAGCCAAGGCCGGTGTGACACGGCCAAGAAAGACCACCTCCCCGAGTTGGCTGGGCCCACGGTGCCTCCGGTGAGCTTGAAGCCCGCGGCCAGTGGGCGGAAGTGTCTGTTCCGGGTGGAGGAAGATGAAGAGGAGGATGAGGAGGACAAGAAACTCATGTCCCTCTCCACCCAAGTGGTCCTGCGCCGGAAGCCCTCGGTGACCAACCGGCTGACCTCGAGGGAGAGCGCCCCGGTGCTGAACCAGATCTTCGAGGACAACGAGTTCGACCTGGATGAGAACCTCTGCTCAAGCTGAGCAGGTTAACAATGAACATCAACTCCCCGGGGACGGTGCACAAACACTACCACAAGAGGAAAAGCCAGGGCCGCGGCTCCAGCTGCAGCAGCTCGGAGACCAGCGACGACGACTCAGAGAGCCTCCGGCAGCTCGATAAAGACAGCGGCTTCGCCCAAACCGGTTTGGCTCAGTGGATAGAGCGTCGGCCTGTGGACTGAAGGGTCCCAGGTTCGATTCCGGTCAAAGGCATGTACCTTGGTTGCGGGCACATCCCCAGTAGGGGGTGTGCAGGAGGCAGCTGATCGATGTTTCTCTCTCATCGATGTTTCTAACTCTCTATCTCTCCCCCTTCCTCTCTGTAAAAAAATCAATAAAATATATTAAAAAAAAAAAAAAAGACAGAGGCTTCACCTACTCCTGGCACCGCCGGGCAGGGCAGCGAGGGCGACGGCGGGGGCCAGAGCAAGCCCAGCAACAGCAGCGGCGGGCGGACAAGGCTAGCCCCAGTGAGAACAGCGAGGGTGGGGGCAGCCCCTCGGGCGGCTCAGGGGGCACCCCGGGGGGCACCTCGGGCAGCACCCATTGCTGCGCCGGCCCCGCCAACTCCACGCAGCTGGCCTCCCGTAGCGCCGGGGAGCTGGTGCAGAGCCTCAAACTCATGGGCCTCTGCCTGGGCTCTCAGCTCCGCGGGGCATCAAGTACTTTCGTGCCCCGCAGCAGGGCCTGTCCTTCTCCAGGGTCAAGGTCCAGGAGAAGTCCACGTGGAAGAGGTGCATCAGCTCCGTGGGGAACCTGGGCCAGGCCCCCGTGGCGGGCAGCCTCAAGTTCCTCTCCGACCACGTGGCGGACAGCACCACTGAGCTAGAACGGATACAGAGCAGGAACCTGAAAAACAACGTGCTCCAGCTACCTCTGTGCGAAAAGACCATCTCTGTGAACATCCAGCGGAACCCCAAGGAGGGGCTGCTGTGCGCCTCCGGCCAGGCCACCTGCTGCCGCGTCATCTGACAGTGGCCGCCTGGCCACTCGCACGCTTCCTGCTCAGAGCAGTGAAGACCGGCTCCCTTCACTGTTTGCTCTCAGTTTTACCCTCTTACCGGGCAGTTATTTATTACGCTTCCCTTCGTTCGCCTGGTGCTGGGACAATGCCTGGTCCTTGTGCATGCTGCTGCTAGACACTGCTTTTCTGTTCCAGCCGAAGAGTCAATCTCGTGTGTCACTTTTACACACAGAATTTTAGTGTGGATGATCAGGATTAAATTAAAATGTATATTTGGAACCTAATATAAATGGAGCACTTAGAAATTTGATGTTCCGCACTTAACCTAGACAGAGAAAACATGCTTGTATTTCCTTGTTGAAAAATCTAAATTCCTGTCCTGACCTTCTGTTACACGGAGACTCCGTGCTCTGGGGCACACTCTGGTGTCGGATACAGAACCAAAGCAATAACGGTGAGATGCCCACAGGCCTGGAGCCCGCGGACGTGCCCGCCAGCTTTCCGAGGCTGCGCGGGACAGAGTACAGCCAACGTCTGCACTAGAACCTTCAACCGAGATTTCAACAGACCCACACCTGTTTGTCTTAAGCTATAGTGTGAAAAAAGTTTGGGCTCTTAAAAATTAACTGAAAAAGATTTTCTTGTTTTGTAATAGGTGAGATAAAGTACTTAGATTTATAAGGCAGCTTCCCCTGTAGTGGTAAATGACAAGCAGACAATCTTATTTTGTAATGTGTGAACTGATGTCTTAACTCTACTTATAGAGTGTGTCTGTGTCACAGAACAAAATGATGCTCCTGTAACTCCTTCCCGCAGGGCACAGCCCAGGGTTTCCTTCAGAACCATGTAGATAGAAGAAACTGTAGGGCCTAACGTGGAGGCAAAGTGCACTCAGAGGCGGGCAAAGTCAAAACCCAGTCAATGAAAAAAACATATATAAACACACACACACACACACACACACACACATATATGGATTGATTTTTATGAGTTTGGTAATTAGGTTGTCTCTTGCTATTTCCATGTTATATCTTTTAGCTCAATTAGCTATGACAATTGGCTAATCAAAAAATATACATAAAAGGGTAGAATCCACACAATCAACAAACAAAACCTGCTTCAGTTTTGGTTTTTTGCTGAAAATATTTGTCACTTTGCCTTCCTGCCAAAACAATAATCAAGAACTCTTGCTTTAAACTATTCTTGTACAGAGACTCCTTTTGACCAGATAATCATCTTTCGAGACAGATTTTATCTGTAGGCACAGTGTATTGCACATTGCTGATTGCGGAAGGGGCCAGATGCTACTTTTCTATGCTGTGCCCCGAGGGGTCTTAGATGCTTAGCCGCATTGGTGATAGGATGCGGCTGGGCCCGGGCCTTCCCACGCTCATCAGCCTCCAGTGAGGTGTCTGGTCCACACAGTGGCAGAGCTCCAGGGGACGGCATTCCATTGGGCAATGCCTCTAAGTATACACTGACCTTGGTACGTTAGTATCCATCAATTTTACTCAGAACTCTGAATTTCACTGTATACTTACTAGACTAAGTAAAGATGATACTTCAAATACTTCTTTTACTTTCTAGACCTAGGCCAGATGTGTTTTAAGCTATAGCTCTAGTTCAGTGTGATATTTATAATTGAAAGCTATGAGAATAGGTGTGTGGGTGAAGCCATAGAACACATTTGCTTGAAATTCTTGAGCAGGGATCTTATAAAGGGCCAGAAATAAGATGTGTGGTTCACATAGACAGTGAGCGTAACATCTGTATTAAACATAGGAGAGAAGTTTATAAAGGGCATTGGCAATAAACTCTTTGTTGCAGCTGTTTTCCAAGCAATGTAAATACCTTTTCCTGTGATTATGTATAGCCTTGGAATGGCACATTTGAATATATATGGCACATTTGAAAATCTTTTTCAGTTAATTTTCCTTTTAAAGATGTGACAATCTTGACACTGACTTTAAGAATAGCCGTGAGACTGACTCAAATTAAAGGTATTTCTACCACGTAAGCGCTGATGTGTGTGAAGCGCATACAGAATGATCAACTGATTGGTCATTTGCGTCCACTGCGGGTTGATTTTCCTCATCGTGTGAACATGGACAGGTCTGTGACAAGTGGGAGAAAATCCAAACAATAAAGTGGCATATTGGTGTTCAGAAAAAAAAAAAAAGAAATCAGTGAGAATTTTACAACCTGTGTTTCGAGAGCATTACTAAGCCAAGCTTTGAGAAGATACCAGCTTGAATATCCCAAATACATCAGAGGCATAATAAAGAGACCAACCTACATGGAGAATGAGCCAAGACTTCATTTAAACCAAAAAAATATATGTATTTGTTGTTTTACTCCAGTAACCATTAAATCCTCCAGTCAATAACACCTGACGCAGGGCAGGACCAGGGGACATGACCGGGGCCTTGCCCATGCCTGGATCCACCTGAAGGCACCTTCTAGTCACTGAGTCCTGCCTCTAGCCCTGTCCTTTAATTTTTCATCAGTGGGGAAAAAAGATAATATAAAGCTTAGGGAAAGAAGCAAAATTAATACACAATAGCACCTTGAAAATAGGAGAATGAAATAAAATACAAAATGTTTTAGGAACTGCTCATCAGTTAAACTATCATTTTCTTCCAAAGGACAGGAATCTGATTCCAGGGTTAAATAGCGGAATGACTAAACAATGTAATTATTGACAAAAGGACTAAAATGTCTAAGGAGTTAAGAAGAATTTGTAAAATGTTTGAGCAAGTAGTATTGTCTCTAGCATACTGAGAGGATCAAGTTCCTGGGGAAAAGCCAGGGGGAAAAGTCATATCCTTTTTAATGTGAAATACAGACACTATAGGTATTCATCAGAGGAAATTACATGCAGAGAGAGCTATCCAAAGGAAACCTTATTCCCCCTACTGCAAATATACAGAACTGCAAATATATGGCCCAACTCAACCATCTTTTGGTTTTCAATAAACAGTCAACAACTTCTGTACACTATAATTTAGTTCTTAAGAGTCTACATTTACGATTAAGTTGTGGATGGATCCTTTTGACCACAGTCTTAGAAGTTGCGCAATGTTTTCCACAAATGTTAGGTTCACAGTCCATTAGAAGGATCCTGGATCTTGGGCCAGGGTGCCAGCTAGCAGTGTGGTGCCTTTGGGAGAGTCTGGTGGTGGGAAATGCAAGTCTGTGAACTGGGCAGTTGGGAAACAAAAGTTTATAAGCTGTCTGGGCAATTCCATTTGTTCTCATTTCACCTCCCTTTGGAGCATAGCAGAAACCAGCCTGGGCAGATGCAGCCAGGGGCTGAAAGTCTTGGAATGACTCCGTGGAATGGCTGGACTGGCCAAGAAGGTGGTTTCTGGAGAGAGGGGCTTAGATATTTGCTATTCCCCAAAAGTGTTGCCTCACTGTACTCATTCCTTATACCCATACTACCATTGAGTATGTCACCCAACTCTGTGGGTGCATCCACTGTCCATCTGCTCCTAATGCACCTTTTCTAACCTGGATCTCCAACTCAGATCGGTCTTATACACACACATGTTGCATAGCTCCACTTGGAGTCCTGCAGGCAACTCAGGCTTATGTTTCCAGCCTCATGCCTTTTCCTCCTTCTGTGTTTGCTGTCTCCTTGGAAGGCATTGACAGGCACCTGAGGGTCGTTCGTGACCCTGCCTGACATTCTCATAAATATTTGTTGGCTTTCTCCCCTGTCCATGACTAGTTGTTTCATCCCCTCTTCCCACACTGCTTGGTGTTCCTATCTTGAATTTATTCTCATTGACTCAATCCTTCAGTGGTTCCTCATTGCTCACAGGAATACATTCAAGTTCCTCAGGACAGCAGTATAGGCCTTTCAGTCTGATTTCTTCCTTTCCTCAGTTCAACTCTGACATTCCACCTATGCCAGAATCTTGACATTCTACATACATCAAAGCCACATGCCTCTTTCATGCTTCTCCTTGTACTTGAAATGTTTTTGTCCAGCCTCACTTGCTTACTTTCGTCTGGCTAATTTCCAACTCATCCTCTCAGATGTAGTTCAGGGGTCTGCTCTTCCTGAAAGCGGTCCTTGCCTTCCATTATGGGGTTGGGTGTGGCACCTCCACAAAACTTAGTATCCACAATATACCTTTGTCATTTCGTGTATTATAATGATCTCCTGGTCTCACTTACACACTCATCTGTGAGCTCCATAATGAGCAGGGACTCTGTATCTTCAGAATTCAACAAAAGCATTTCAAAAACATTTGCTGGATAAATGAATAAATGATCTAAGTCAGTGATGGCGAACCTATGACACGTGTGTCAGAGGTGACACACGAACTCATTTTTTTGGTCGATTTTTCTTTGTTAAATGGCATTTAAATATGTAAAATAAATATCAGAAATATAAATCTTTGTTTAACTATGGTTGCAAATATAAAAAAATTTCTATCTGTGACACAGCACCAGAGTTAAGTTAGGGTTTTTCAAAATGCTGGCATGCCGAGATCAAAAGCCTCGCCATCACTGATCTAAGTCTACTTTGCTGGTCCTCCAGGAACTACTTCCAAAACAAATATGCACAATATGATACACATATCTCCAAAAGGGGCCTGTTGGGCATCCCTGGAGGGAAGGTGAGCTCAAAGTTCTACTACTTGAAGCATGGTAAACAATAGGCTTGGGAGGGCTGGAAGGCTGATGCTATAGGCCAAAGATCTGGATGACAGTGCAATGAAGGTCTTGAAGAACTCAAGAAATGAGGTTATAATCATGGTTTACTAGTTCTACAGATTGAGCTCCCTTCTGGGCCTTAACCTCTAAAGGAGACCCTTGACTTTTATCAACTCTAAATTTCCTTTAGATTTCAAGAAATGCCACCAGTTAGAGCAAAGTGGCTTTGCCCAGGTATAAAAAGTGATGAACTATGAGAAGTGGAGAGATACATGTGCTGTGGACACCCTATTGTGGCACTCTCATGTGGTATCCCGTTCTCTAGAACAGTGGTAGATATTTGGCAATGCTAGAGACACTTAGTTTGTTCTGATGGGGGGATGCGGGGAGAGGGGTGCTACTAGTACACAGTGGGCAAAAAGCAGGGATACCACTGAACATCCTACAATGCACAGGACAGCCTCCCACAGCAAAGAATTATCTGGCCCCAAATGTCATTGCCAAGATGGGGAAACCCTGCCTGGAGCTTTAGCCCTTTGCCTTTGTCTCACATTTACCAACAGGCCCATGGCTCAGGCACAGTGATTTCATGCAAAACAGACAAGCAAACACACCTGTGCCTTTTTCAGACACTGGAAAAGGTCACCATCAATGGATCACCAAAGGGAGTTTCAAGTTGTGTGTGTGGGGGGAGGGGGGCAAAAAGTTCAGGCTTCACTTTGGCAAATTTGTCCTGACTAGCACATTCCAATGGCAATGGAGGTAGGCAAGATTGATTCTGGACAAAATAGTGTTGTAGTCAAATTTATAATATTCCAGCTTCTCCCAATGAACTCTCCACTGTCATCTTGGTCCCTTCCCTCTAGTCTAGTGGAGGATGTGACACTTTAGTGGCCACTTTCCCTCTTCATCTTGGAAACATTTCCATGATACCTTCTAAGATACTGGGAAACCCTCTTTGATCCATGTGTCTTTAATGCCACCGTTTTTATGGCTTCTATTGCACACCCCAGTGCTTACTATGGTTCAATGTTATCCACTGAAGGTACCTGTAACCATCATCACATCCTTAACTGGACTGCAAGCCCTTTAGAGGGTTTTGTGCCCCCCCCCCCAGTGCCCTCCATACCACTGAGACTGTGGCAGAAATTCATTGAAAACTTGTTTGATTGATTTCTACCTTCTAAGGAGAAAATTAGCTAATTACAATAAACTCAATCCCGCTAATGAGGAGATGCTGACCCTAACAAGTATACTCTTAATGCCTCCTTTTCTCTGTACATCCCTTCCCCCTTGCACCCCTACGATGTTTCGGTAGGAGTTCAGACTGGGGCGGGGGATAGTATTGTGAAGAGGGGAAGATGTGTGGGTCACCAGAGGTTGGAAGGCTCCTTTCCTTCACACCTGGCCAAGGTGAGAAGTTGGCAGAAGAATACTTTCCTAGACTCCTCTCACAGTCCTATGGGAAGTGGTTGGAGCTTTGTTCTTATTACCTCTTTCCAAACTTTTAGTTGAAACAGAAGCAAAAGTGTGTGGGGCATGGAGAAGTGATGACAGGACCTATAGATAGGAAAAGGGTTTGTGGTATCCCTTCATCCCATTCTTATCTTTCCAAGCTCATGTTCTGGTTATTACTCATGTCTGCTTAGGTTAAGACTTGGGACTATAACAACTGGGATTTTCATGGGTATAATATACTTGTGGCCCAGTGCACAAATTTGTGCACATTGAAAGGAAATTAATTAGAAGAAATATTTTAATATTGCTATTTGCCCTTTCCCTATAATAAAAGGATCAACCAAATTCACAATTGACAATGACAGATCGAAACACATGTGTGTGATTGGCGCCAGTGAGAACTTTATATGTATCACACATGCATAAGTCAACTTAGCCTTTTATTAGATACTAGAGGCCTGTTGCACGAAAAGATTTGTGCAATAGGCTTTCCCTTCCCCTGACTGTCGGCACTGGTTTTCCTCCAGTACCCGGGAACCAGGCCTTTGCTCTGGCCGGAGCCGCCTTCAAGCCTTCGCTGCCCCACCCAGCCACCCCGGGCCAGGTCGCACATGGGGTGCCCACCGCCCCGGGTCGCAGATAGCAGGCCCGGATGGCAGCAGGGCAGGCGGGACGGTGCTGTCCCACCCTGCCTGCAGTATGCAAATTAACCGCCATCTTTGTTGGCAGTTAATTTGCATATTGTGCTGATTAGCCAATGGGAGGCGTAGCAAAGGTATGGTCAATTACCATGTTTGTCTATTATTAGATAAGATAGAATAAACTTGCTTAATTAGACCTGCTTTCTGATTTAGCTAAACTTTTTCCAGCCCAGTGAAACACCCCAACTTCTCTTTCAGGTAATTGTCAGCAACACAGCAGTAAATATCAATATGAAACAGATTATTATTGTAGATCATGCAAGGAGAACAAAGGGTAAAATATTTAACTGCAGCAGTGTTTGACTATATTCTGTGCAGTGAGAAAACCTGAAGTCATTTTCAAGGTCCACCATTTCTTACTTCTTTTCAGTTGGGTTACATTTGTAAGCTTTCTAAAACACCATTTTCTGGCTAAAGAAAATAGAATTCCACTGAGTCTCCTATCTACCTACTCCAGAACTTTCATGAGGATCAAATGAGATGAGGCACGGGAAAACATTTCACAGACATTTGGTTAAAGTGTAAAATGTTTGCACCTGTAGTGGTTCTCAACCTGTGGGTCGCGAACAATAAAAATACATCCTGCATATCAGATATTTACATTATGATTCATAACAGTAGCAAAATTACAGTTATGAATTAGCAACAAAAATAATTTTATGGTTGGGGGTCACCACAACATGAAGAACTGTATTAAAGGGCTGCGGCATTAGGAAGGTTGAGAACCACTATGTAAAGCAATCATGTTCCTGGGCTGAAGAAACTCCAAGGAGGCTAGGTGCTAGGGAGAGGAAGCCAGGTGTTGCTACGTGATGTCATTACCTGGCACCCACAGCCACCATTTCCGGGCTGGGCTGAGCTGTGGGCCACATTTTGTGCCATGGGGTCTTGGCAGCATCGGCTGCAATTTGGTGGCTGTTGCTCTGGGGTGGTGGTGGGGCCTGTGTCCCACTTGGGGGAAGCTGAGTGTTGCTCTGTGGGCACAAGGCCCACAGTGCCGTTTCTCTATAAATGGCCAGTGTGTGTCACAGCAGCTCCTGTGTTGAGCGTCTGCCTCCTGGTGGTCAGTGCACGTCATAGTAACCGGTCAAACAGCCAGACACTTAGCATATTAGCCTTTGATATATATAGATAATGCTCCTACTTTTGTAATGATACTGGCCAGTTACTGTCACATATTCTTGCATTAGCAGAATATATCAAATTTTCATGACCACTGCCCACTTTCCAAGTCTATGAACACAGAATGGGAAATACTTTCAGAAACCACCTGATTAGAGTTTTAGAACTAAATTAGTGAAGATATGGACATCACAATGACTATTTTCTATGATTGCTTGTATTAGGTAGTCATTTTTGAATACTGGCTCATCAAAGCATAATTGAGGAGGTAGCAATTAATGTTAGATCCCTGCCTTCAAACCTTCATTAAATCATGTGTTAATTAAGATGCTTATGCATAATACTAAGTATTATTGGAATGAGTCCTTGAGTAAGAGTCAGGAGACTTGGCACTGGATCTCTGCTTTGCCACTGACCTTCAGTAAGGTACTTTACCTCTCCAGTCCCTTTTTCTAAAATATGGATAATCGGACCTGTTTTACCTGCCTCCCAGATTTGCTGTGAAGATGGGCCGAGTACCTGGCAGTGCTCCCTCCCTCACCAGCCCCCTGTTGAAAAAAAGACCTCTGAGAACCATGTGACTCTTGTTAGCGTAAGAAACATTCAAACCTGTAAAGAATTTTTGCGAGTTTATTTGATCCAAACTGTTGACAATTGCCTGGAAGCGGAATCTCAATGCTCCACCGTATTGAGATAATGCTCTGGAGAATGGCAGTTTTTCACCGATTTTTATAAATTACCATCAAAGGAGGAGATATAAGGGGGTTACATGAAATCCATTGGTGATAGATTAGTGAGGTAGGAGAAAGCAAAGTGGGGACACCTCTGGGATTGGGTAAACAAGTAAAATGATAGACACATGCTTCTTTTACTTAAGTGGGTACAGGATAGTTAACAGTCAACAATTAACATGATAACAGTAACAACTGAGGGAACGTGTGGTCTCTGCCCTGGTAGCCTGATGCATTGGTTGTGCCCTGAGGGGTCCAGAAAAAGGGAAGTTACAAGTTACCCTGACATTCCAAAGGTATGTTATCATAGATGCAAAGAGGCAATTGGCTCAGTTGGTCTTTGTCAGGGAAGATACAGGCCTAGGACATGACTACCCACCATAGACTGCTATTTAATTTTAAAAGTTTTCATTTCAGACCATCCTTTGTGGTTACTTTAGGTCTCTGAGTTCACAAGGCTGCCATGCAGGCCTCTCCTAAGTTAGTCGGGTTAGCATGTGGTCCCTTTTGCCCACAAGCTTTTCATCTTATGAATAGAAGCCCTCACCTTAATGTGCTCTGCATAGTTATCACAAGAACAGCTGGAGGAAAGTACCAAGGTGGGCTCAGGAGCAAGAGAACGAAGGCCCGCGGCCAGGCTGCACCCCTTCGCTCCCTTCTGGCCTGATCGCCTTCCATTTGCAGGCTTCCACTCTAGTCCTGGGTCCCCCGACTCCCCTGGAAAGCTGGAGGCCTCGTTAGCACCTCACAGATGCTGACTGTTCGCAGCCTATGTCCTGCATTCTCACCGTTCTCATCCTGGCAGAGCGAGGGGGAGTCAAGCCCAGCCTGAGTTTCTCCATTTCCCGCGGGGCAGCCAGGCAGGCGAACTGGCTTCCAGGCTCCCGCAGAGGTGGAGTCTCTTTCCCAAGCCCAGCTCTCCCACGGCATCGCCCGCCAGTCTGGCTGGGATCCTGCATTGTGCAGAGGAGCGAGGAGCTCAGTGTTGGTGGGAAATGTTGTGCAATTCCAAGGGATCATGGTAATGTGTATTCACCCTCAATTTAATCATAAGTGGAGACAGTCAAACGCTAGATTACAGACATCAGAAGTTGTTGATTGTTTACTAAAGCCCGAGAGGGCAGTCCAATGTGATCCGACAGAACGTATTCATTAAGGGGAAAAGAGGAAATGCTTTTAAACATCCCCACTGCATATAATTTTCTCTGATGAATACCCACAGAGTATGTGTTTCATGTCAAATACAAGTTAATTTTCCCTCTGGCTCTTTCCCATGAATTTGCCAGTGGGTCGTAACTACTTAATCTCACTAGCCCTGGCGTTTCAGAAAATCCTTACTAAATTATAGCACTGGAATAATTCCCTCTCACCCTATTTCTATCCCTGACCTCACTCTCAGAATCTGTTAGCCCCTTTGGCTCTGTCAGCCCTTCCACCTTTTACTACGTCTTTCCTGGGGTCCCACACGCAGGACATCCTCAGAGTCCAGCTGTGCTATTATTGCCTCAACAATCTTCTTCCATGAGTCCTTTCCCTGACCTCCGAGAGCCCATTCTTATTTCTACATCATAGAAGAGCGAGAAAACATAACGAGCAATGAGCCCAGATATATTTGCTTAAACACTTCAACGCACAATTTTTGGGATTACCACCAAACCCTACTCTCCGACCTTTTCCTGTTGGATGGGGTCTCTCTGATTTACAACTCAATCAATCACCACCTTTAAAGCGGGGGATTTCAAGTCTCATCAACAGATCCTTGATGTTTACTGTGCAAGAGTATGAAACTACTTGCTACTTCCAGAAACAGAAATTAAAAATCAGGTGTTTAACCGAACTATTAAAATACAATGATGTTGAGGCTGGAAAAACATATGTAATTGGGTGGGTCCCTGCCCTATTAACACCCCCCCCCCAATTCCTCCCCTGCACATGCTCTGGATCCTTCTGGCCTTCTCAAAACCTTCATCTCCCAGCTTCCTTTCTCTACTTGGCAACATCATTTTCTCTCCTTCTATTGAATCATGCGCATAAACAAACAACCATGCTCATTTCACCTTTAATAAAGCAAAACTGTCCCTGGACTGCAGGTCCCTGGCTAGCTGTTGCCCCTTATTTCTTCTTGATGGTTCGTCTTTAGTCCCTGTCTCAGATTCCTCGCTTCCCATTCTCTCCTTGCTCTGCTCCAGCTGGGGGATGGATAATGGAGGCCAGCTGGGTGGCCATGTGCCCAGGAAAAGTGTCAGGTGGGGAATTCTGTTACTAGAAAGAAGGGGAGGACACAGTTAATAGTCTGCCACATTCCGCTTCTCCGGGATACTACAAGGACCTCAGAATGCTTTACCTTGAGTAAGGGTAAATTTGCCTTTTTGATTTTTTAAACTAAAAATGTCTTTTTCATCCTTGTTCTTGAATGAAAGGCTGTCTAAGTTATCTAGGTTGACAGTTATTTTCCATAACTTGAAAAATATTATTTATTTGCTTTATATTGCAAATGAGAAGTTGGCTGACAGTATAATTGCTATTCTTTTATACACAAGTGGTCTTTTTTCCTTAGCTGCTTTTAAGACCTTCTCTTTATCTTTGGTGACCTGCAGTTTTGCAACACGGTGGCTTGGAGTTGATTTCTCGTTGTTTAGCTTAGTATTCATTCAATTCCTAAATCTGAAGATTTGTATTTTTTATCAACTGTGGAAAAGTTCTTGCTTTTGAATGTTTGATAATTATTTTTCTTTTTATGGAATTCTAATTCACTGTGATTTAAACCTTCTCTATCCCTCATCATGTTTCTTTCTTTCTCTTTCATATTTTTCATTTCCTTGTCTCTCTGTGCTACATCCCGGGTAAGATCTTTCAGTATTTTTCTATTTATAAGTTTTATTGTCTCTTATGTTACATCAAAATTTTATGGGTGGTGGTGGTGGTGGTGTGAGGAAGGGTAGAACAACTGGGGAAAGACTGAGCAAGACATTCCCAGGCTCTGGTTTCACTTGACCTAGCCCTCTGTGATTCTTTTTCTTCCTCCCAATTAATTCCTCGCCCATAGCACAGGACGTGGAGCCGTCCTGCATCCTTCTCAGGTCCTGGTCTTGTCATTTACTAGCTAAGTGACCCTAGAGAAGCATGGTGCACATTTCTTGGCTTGACACCTGAAAGTTTATTTTTCATGCGTGCGACGTTGGCTGTGGGTCTAGGGAAGTAGTCTTCTCTATAGTGACGAGGCAGTGCAGGCTGTTCATAGCTCACAGCTCCCTGCACAAAGTCTCCACAATGGCCCTGGTGGGGGAGGAAGGCATCGAGAGCCCACCCCCCTCTTCTGTGTGTCCAGATGGTGCTGCTTCTAGCAACCCATGGGCCAGAACCAGTGCCATAGCCTCTCCTATTGCCAGGGCACTGGGATGGAGGGGAAGGGGCATTTGCTTCAGACTTTCTTACCCACAAAATGGAAGTAATACTTCCCAGGGCTGTCAGGAGGGTTAATATACTTATAGAGGACGGATAGGACCTTTGTCAACATCCTGGCAGGAAACAGATGGCACACTGACAAGAGTGTATTGTTCCTAAGAGACGAAGGGTGAGGGGACTGGGTACAGAGATGTGAGCAGAGTTAAGGGAACCATTAAGGGATAGTGTCTGAGGTCTGATTCCTTAGAAGCAGTTCAAGCCCGACTCACATTGTAAAAAACCTTCAACGGCCTGGCTGGTGTGGCTCAGTGGTTGAGCGTCCACCTATGAACCAGGAGATGACGGTTCAATTCCCGGTCCGGGCGCATGCCTGGGTTGTGGGCTCGATCCCTAGTGTGGGGTGTGCAGGAAACAGCCAATCGGTGATTCTCTCTCATCATTGATGTTTCTATCTCTCTCTCCCTCTCCCTCTCTCTCTGAAATCAATAAAAAAATATTTTTTAAAACCCTTCAATGTTCCCTCTTTCACAGAAAACTAAGTCCAAATACCTCAGCCTGCTATCCAAAGTTCCTACTCTTTTTCACCTCCCACCACACCCTCCACGTAAGGACTACTCCAGCCACACCTAAATATTCACAATTGCTGACACTTCCCATCCTTGGATCTTGGCTCCCGATGGAATGTCCTCCCACACCCACGGTCACTTGTTAAAGTCCTACCCTTCCTCTAAGGGCCAAGTCAATACCAACCTATGCAAAACTCCCTCTTTTGACTCTCCTGGCAGGAAAAGATCCCTTCTTATTCTTCATCTTCCTATATGACCGTTTGATGCTTGTAATGTCTGCATGGGTTTGTCTCCTTTGCTAGATCATAAGCATTGCTGAAGTCATCTTCATTCCTCTGCCCTTCTCATGACACTGGGTGTGGCATTGCACCGGCAGTAGATACTCAATAAGTGCTGGTGGAATTGGATTAAATACATTTTAAATATTTTTCAAAAGTACCTCCCATATGAGCTCAGGAAAGAGAGGCTCCACGGGCAGCCCTTAATATAGGAACATCTCTCTTTAAAAAAAAAAAATTCCAAACCTCAAACTTCTACCAACAGAAGAATAGAGAGCTATAGGAGACAGCTGGGGCACATGGGTAGGTCTTTCCCCTGCCCCCAGGCGGACTGTTGAAAGAATATGAAGGGGTTTGTCCTGCTTTAGTTTGCACTGGAGTCTGGGTTCTGGGGTCAAAGGTGGCCCCCTCCTTTGACCTTTCACTTTGCATCGCAAAGGCAACACTGGTTCTTAGCTTGTGACCTTCCTTGTCAGAAATCAGCATGGGCAGGGGGACTGCCTCTCCCTGAGGTTCCTGTCAAGAAGCACTCAGGGGTGCTCTTCAGGAAATTTACCTACAAGGGACTCCCAGCAGGAGAGCGTGCCCTGCCAGGATCCCTGCTTACCCCCTGCAAGCCCTCTAGCCAAGGATCTGTTTGCACAATTGTCTTCATCTTATAAGGGAATTGCCAAGGGGGCTTTGCCTCCCTCTCACAGTCTGGGAAATGTGGGCAGCCTCCTTCACTGAGATGTGTCTAAGCCTCAGCCCCCCACTGCTTTGCTCTCTCAAGCGCTCGGGGAAGTTGCTGGCCATTTCCTGTTCCCCTGCCCTGCCGCCTGCTGCTGGCCCAGAACATTAGAAGGCCGCTCCTCCCTGACTCGCCCTTCTTTAAGCAGCAGCTCAGAAGTAATATCCTGTGTTTGCGTAGCATGTTCCAGCCAAGACGTCCAAAGCCCTTTGCAAACATCAGCTCATCATTACCGCACCTCTCCCTTTTCTCACCATGTCGTGGCAGGGAACCTGTTGAAAGGGCACGATGTATTACGGGGTGGGGAAGACAGCATTTGGAATAGAAGACAGGAGGTTAAAAGATGGGAAAGGCCAGAAAGCCTCAACTCCTCAGTAAAATTCACTCTGGTTCTAAAGCAAAAATGTCCCTTCTTTGACATTCCAGCCACCTGGCTGTTTTCTTGGTGACATGCCAGTATGATGCCACTGTTTTATAACACTGTTTGGCGGGGGAGGGGAACGGCAGTCTCACTGTGTTTTGCTAACCTGATATCATTGAAAACAGACTCCATGCATTTATGAGGCAATTCTAACTCAGCTGGTAGGAACTAAGTACCTAGTACTTTAATATACTCAAACCCTTTCACCTTCCTAATGAAGTCTCCATTTTACAGGTGACAAACTGAGGCCTCCGAGATGAGCCAGGTCCCTGGGCCCACAGCTCGTTCCACTGGACCACAGGTCTAGGTTCTGCTGAATTTGATGGGACCTGGGATCTGTGAAAGGCTTTGTAGGGCACCTAGGTTCCCATCTGCCTCTTCACCTCCATTGCTGGTTGGGGGGCCTGGGAACAGTGAAGTGGACTTCTCCAGCTTCTAGCTGCTTTGCCTTCTTCCTTGGCCTTGGTCTTTGAGTGTCTCTACAGATCAAGCCCAGACCTCCATTCTCTCCCCTCAGCCTTACTCCCCCTGGGTTCATCCTATCTTAGAACTTCGAAGTTCACTTGGCTCTCACCTCCATCTGTCCTGCCCGGCACAGCCAGATAAATCCTATTAAGGGTAAGTTCAGATCACCACCCAAACCTGCTCAAAGCAGGGGCCTGGCGCCCTCCCACAGCCCACCAACATAGGAAACTTCACCTTCAGCACTTCATAGTATAACCTTGACCTCCCCAAAGCTTAATTCCCACTGCTCCTTTATACATAGCCTGTGCTCACATTCCAACCGTGCTTCGTGCTAGCAGGAGAGCCGCTCCAATCCTTGCCAGCCCATGCATTAGTATCCACTTGCACTGTTTCCTCTCCCTGGAATGCCCTTCCCAACCCCCAGCCAAATCCTCGTCTTTCTCCAGAGCCTGTTTTGAATGCCACTCCTTCAGGAAGCCTCCCCTGATGCTCCAAATCCTACAGGCCTCCTATGAAACCCCAGACCCGGATTCTCTTACACAATCCACCTTATGCTGCCCTGCAGGGTCACTCTTGTTGTCTAATCCAAATGCTACGTGAAATGTAAATTCCTGAAAACAAGTCTGTGTCTCCTTTATTTTTTATTCTTCCACAGTACATAGTGCAGTACTTGGCACCTAATAGATGCTAAATAAATGTTTGTTGATTACATGGATGAATGTTTATACTATGAGATACTCATAAATATCTGATTATTGAAACTGATTTGTCAATAATCCTCAACGCTATTTCTACATCAGGCCCCACTTTTGTATTCCAGATGCCTTAAAAAATGTACACGGTCACATCTGACCTTTGCCTGGAACATAGCAGGTGGAAAACTAAAGTAACTGTCCCCACACCCCAGCCCCAGCCCCAGCCCCAGCGCCATTACTTTGGGCTTCCTGCCTACAAATCCTCCCAGCTTGAACTTCTGTAAGTTCCTTCACACGGGCTGGATGAGCACCAGAAAGTTGATCGGGTTGCCAAGTTCCCAGCACCTAACATCCATGGATTAATGCGTATCATGAAATTATAGGATGCCAGAGCTGGAAGCGACCTCAGTCCAACCCCTTCATTATAGATGAAGAAACCAAACCCCCATGGGGATTTGCAAGAACTCGAGGCAGAACTATCACAAGACTCCAGTCTTCTCACCCTTGGCCCGGGTCTCTGTCCTCATTAGGTAGGACATGACCTTCCTAAGCTCTTTTGTTTCTCTCGGTGCTTCAGGTGGTGATTTTTCAAGTGCCTGCATGTCTCAGCATCGCTTTCTCTGACTCCCACAGTGAGAGTTGACAATGCAGTCCCTTTGCAGAGCTCAGGCAGAGCTGCTGCCTTTCCCAGAGCAGGCTGCTTTCCTGCAAAGCTCGTTAACCTGCCCCAGGGTCTGAGGCGCCCGTTTCTCTAGAAACTTCCTAGCCGTGAGCTGGTAGGAACTTTGCATTACTAACCCAGCAGTAAATTCAAATTCTCTTCGTTTTATCTAACATCCCCATACAAAGCTAAAGGTAACCCAGGTTACTGTAGGGCTTTGAATAATTAATTAATTCAAAAAGAGTTGTTCCAGGCCTGGTTAGAAATGACCAGAAGACCATGGAATACAATTCGAACCAGATGATATGCGCTTGGGCTAAATCGTTTAAACTCACAGGCAGCCTCACAGGGACCCTGATTAGCAATCACTCCTGTACGTCTGGTCTGCAGAGCCAGACAGGGCCAGAGGGCTCTCCCAGCTGGCCCTCCTCTCCCCCAGGCAGGGAGATGCCAGCGAAATACCACTTTGGAGCACTAGTTTACACTTTACATGTGTGAGCTCATTGAACTCGATTCTCTCAATAACCCTGTGTAGCAGTATCCTCATTTTTCAAATAACAGAAGGGACACATTAAAGGGTGTAGTCGCCCAGCTGGTGGCTCAGTGGTTGAGCGTAGATCTATGAACCAGAAGGACACAATTCGATTCCCAGTCAGGGCACATGCCCAGGTTGCGGGCTCAATCCTGGTTGCAGGAGGCAGCCAACCAGTGATTCTCTCTCATCATTGATGTTTCTATCTCTCTCCCCCAATTCCTTCCTCTCTGAAATCAATAAAAATATAAATGTATTTTTAAAAAGTGTAGTAACTAGAAACAGCCAACCTTCAAGCCTGGCTCTGTCTCTGGCTCCTAAGAGTGAGCTTTTTCTATTTCACCAGTGGTTCTTTCCCTCCTCCTTCCCTCCTTCTTCCCTCCCTCCCTCCCTCCCTCCCTTCTATCCTTCCTTTCTTCTTTTCTTTCTCCTTCCTTCCTCCTCTCTTTCTTTCTTTTTTTAGAAAACAAATACTTTTTTCAACCGAAATGATGGACTGAAGTGGGGAACACAAACAAAGCTAGCCTGATGCTGGATTAGACTGTGCAGACTATATAATGTTGTCTGGTTTGTATTTAAGAACTGTTCTGACAGTAAGTACTAAGCACATGTAGAAGTTTTAGTATAATCTCTCTGTAAGAGGGAACCTGTCCGGCAGCCATGACTCACATTTAGTAGCATGCATGATATTATTGGCTAATGTAGGCACAAAAATGTTCCTTCTGCCCTTCTAGGTTCTTTGGCTGGTCTATTAATCTATTGACATAGACAGATTAATAGGAGAAAAACAAATTTAATTTCATAGGTAAAGAGTGTGGTCCAAGGACAGAATCAGCAGGCGAGTCTGAGGCAGGTGGCTGGGTTTCAGGCCACAGTCTCTATGGCCGACCCAAAGGGAAAGCTAAAGCTTCTGTAACTCCACTGTGTGAGGTTGCTGCTCCCAGCATTTTGGGAGCCGTGGTTACAGCAGAACATGCAGGGCCAGGACAGGGGGAGGCAAGTGAGCCACTTACCTTGGCTCAACTGGGTGCCAAAATATCCAGTACAAATAATTATTTTCAAAAGTTTTAATTTTAAAATAATTACAGATTCACAGGAGGCTGCAACGAGGGCATTCCCCCAGTGTCGACATCTTATATAGCTCTAGTACAATATCCAAACCAGGAAAATGACATCAAAACATTACCTGTATTCAGGTGTGTGCACAGCTGTATAGTTTATCGTAGAGCTGAATGCCATGTAAGATGAATATTTTAATGCAAACATCCTAAAGCTCAAAATCAACGCCAAAAATCCATGATGAGCAAAATATCAAAACTTTTAAATAAAGACAGGATCACTAAGCTCTGTGAACCATAATCAGAGCTGGAGGCAAAGCAAAAATAGCATTTTGTTCATCATAGATTTTTTCCCCATTAATTTTGATTTTTTAAAAAAAATATTGCATTAAAAGATGACTTATCTTGACTGCTCAGGTCGCCTTAGATTGTGTGCCCCAGGCTCCCCCCCTCACCCCTTCCCTCCCCTCCAGCCCCAGGCCTTGCAATAAGGGCTCCGAGACAGCTGGTGCTGTGGCAGGACCTGCTGGAGACGGAGAGGAGGAAGGAGTCTCCCTGCTGCTCTTCTCTGCCGCCATCTGCTCTGTGTTGGGGGCCAACCAGGGGGGCGCTGGCACTGTGATTCAGCCCTAATTACATGCAGCCAGACACAGGGCTTCCTTTTTGAGGCCAGACGGATCACCGCTGTCAGTAGCTGTCCCCTTGCTCTAGCCTTGGCCTCCTCAGCAGTGGAGCGCAGCTCTGCACTCAGCTAAGCCATCACCGGGCAAGTAGGGCAGCCCAGTAGCCTTACCTCTCCTCCACCCCCTTCCCTTCTCTGATGGTGAGTGTGCATATCCACTTCAGCATGGAGGTGGGAGTGAGAGATGAAATCCTTTGTGTGAAGGCTAAAGCATCTGATTGACATCTAGGCTGGGCATTCTCATTTCTGAGAACCTAGAGTGACCACAGAGCTGACTTTTATCTAAGAGTGAGCCCAGAAGTCAGGGGTCTGCCCAATGTTCCATCCAAGACCAAGGACACTTGCCTTCAATGAATACATTTAAGAGGAAAAAGGGAGAAAAAGAAGTTTGTTTTGAACATATCCCATGTGTCAGCAGTTAACGAAAGGTACTAATGTAATGGTATTAAAAACTTAAGGCATTCCTGAGTGTTTGCTATGGGCCAAGCACTGTGCTGGGATGTTTTTATCAGGTCGTTTTTACCCCTGAAGCTGGCAACCTAAAGAAGGAAGGCCATGTGGGAGAAAACAATTTCCTTTATTCCCTTCTAGATTCTTTGGCTGGTCTAATAATTAAATTGACATCAGACAGATGAACAGGAGAAAAACAAACATAATTTTATAGGTACAGTTAACAAAAGATTCTAATGTAATAGTGTTACATGCTGAAAAACTGAGACAGCCCGGCCAGCGTGGCTCAGTGGTTGAGTGTCGACCAATGAACCAGGAGGTTGAAGTTCGATTCCTGGTCAGGGCACATGCCGGGGTTATGGGCTCGATTCTCAGTGGGGAGTATGCAGGAGGCAGCTGATTAATTGTTCTCTCTCATCATTGAAGTTTCTGTCTCTCTCTCCCTTCCTCTCTGAAATCAATAATACATATTTTAAAAATAAAAATAAAAAACATAAGACACAAAAGGCAGCCAGGTAATTGAAACTTGTATACCATCCAGAGCTAAGGAAAGGATTAAGGGTCTAGGGGTCTTGAGGGGAGGAAGGCCCTTCACAGGGAGGCAAGGGAGATGTTTAAGGTTGCCCTGTTATACAGATAAGTTCCTTAGGTAAAAAGATTATCTCTGGCAGTGACTCTCTTCCTGGTACAGGCCCTCTTTTCAAGGTAAATTTAGGCAGTTGAGGGGGGGGTAGGTAAAGAGCTTTCCTGAATCTGCTGGGCTTTGATTGCCTTTAGCTCAAAATAATGCCAAAGAGACATATTTTGGGGTAGCAAAATCTGTACCACTTCAACCAACACAGACATGAATAACTGACTGCAGGTTGACCAGAAAGACCCTGTCCATCAAGGTGCACACCTCTTGCTAGGGAAAGCTTTGGCAGCAAGTGGGTGCTCTGACAAGGGGTGGAATGCAGCCAGGGAAAGAGATAGCGCAAGCTTCTTTCAGCTTATTTACTGTCTGTCCTGATTTTTGCACCTGTGCTCTACTTGTGCTTATCACTTGGTGGTGTGTTACGAATAGAAGGCCAAGTTCTTATTCTTACAAACAGGCCATTGCAAGCTCATGTACAAGAAGAAATTTAAAACTTCTGGAGACTCAGAGTAATGCTGACAAGATCATTGTTGTTTGCCCCAACCTTTTTGGGGACACCATTTATTTTTAAATCCAAAAGACAACAGAATGTGGTGAGAGGAATCAGATGGAAAAGAATAGATATGATGAGGTTGAGATAGTAAGAAGCTAGGAAAATTCCTTGGTTAGTGGAATGGGGAAAATGAGACAGATAGCTGATTCAAACTGGCCACATGCAGCACCCTGACTCGCCTGCCTCCTTCTCCCTTGCATGACCACTCCCTAAAGCATTAAGCCCTCAGGACAATGAGGTTCTGATCAGCATTAAATACTCTTAGGAACAAAGCCTTGGGCATGTTGACCACAGAGACAGAGTTTTGATCAAATTAGAGGTAACATTGAGGCCTCAGTTGTCTTTCAGCTCCAGGCTCAGGAAAGCAGAAACACCAGATAAAGCGACACCATGGCTGGCATCAGAACCAGAGGCAATGCCCTCCTACCCTAGCACTGACCAGTCAGTGGAGACCAGGCCCATGGCCCTATACGCCCATTTTGATGAATCAGCATATTAAAGGACGCACCTGGAAATCTGATGAATATTCTGTTGAGATCCTGCCCTGAGACCTCCCCTAAAATTCCGGCCTTTAGAAAAACAGATAAAAGCCCTAAGACAAAGGGCCCAGTTCTCTCTCTCTCTCTCTCTCTCTCTCCCCTGAGCCTTCCTTCTTCAGGTGTGTATCTTTGTGGTTTTTTTTCCTCTTAAGCTCTAAGGGCCCTTCATTTGCCTCTGTAACTTGTTTCCTGAGTCCAAGCAGCCCAGCTGGCTCACTTTCTCTCTAAAAGGCCAAGGTAGCTCTCGAGCAGCCCACTTGAATGTTCTCTTCGAGTGTACTTTCACTTTTTATGCTAAATAAACCTCCTCTTGCACTAGAGTTCTTGGCTCGGAATTCTATCTTTGCTGAACTCAAAAACCGAAAGCCGACATCACCACTAACAGAGATACTGACTTCATATGAGTTTAGCTAGGACTCTTGACCAACATTCATCTAGTAGAGGCAAGGAAGAGGGATGGCAACCTTCTTATTCTTCAGTCATCTTGTCCTGTCCTGACCACTGCCCAGACAGACTCTCTCTCTAGGACCCCTCCTCTTCTGAAGGGCATCCATCATTTGCTTATACCACATGGAACCACTACAAGAGGATGTGGACAGGACACTCCCAGAATTCTGACTGGAACAAAGAATTTAAGTGCAACCAGTAGCCATGGGCATGTAAAGTACAGCATAGGGAATCTAGTCAGTAATCTGGTAATGAATATGTATGGTGACAGGTGGTTACTAGACCGATAGGGATGATCACTTTGTAAGTTATATAAATGTCTAATCACGATGTTGTGCGCCTGAAACTAATATAATACTATGTGTCAATTGTAATTGAAAAATATATATAATAAAAATAAATAAGTGTTAGCAGTAAAAGTTCCCATCTGAGACACTCCAGAGACAGTCTCTTCTGGGAAAGGGTGACTGGAGATTTAATGAAAGCACATTGATTGTATTGAATAAAGAAAGAGTTTTCAGGAGGATGAGTCAGCCTGGAGTCCACAAAAAGGGGAGTGGGGTCCTAGTTCTGTTCAGGGATAAGGTGCCAAAATCAGCCAGGAGCAATATGGTGACTTTAGTGGGTAGAACCTGCATAACCAAGCTAACAAGTTGGGCTTCTAGGACAGGAACCACAGGCCTCACAATGTGCAAACTCGCCTTGCCCCATATATGAGTTTCCTGTGGCTGCTGTAACAAATTATTATAAATGGGGGGGGGAGCTTAAAACAACAGAAATGCACTCTCTCACAGTCTAGAGCAGGGGTCCTCAAACTACGGCCCGCGGGCCACATGCAAATACAAATATTGTATTTGTTCCCGTTTTGTTTTTTTACTTTAAAATAAGATATGTGCAGTGTG